>NW_024704751.1:12665495-13100495 GCF_018977255.1 Callorhinchus milii
CCGCCCGCCCGGCTCTGAACCCAACCCAACCGGTCCATCGGGCCAGCGGCTCCCTCCCTCCCTCCTCCCTCCCTCCCTCCCTCCCTCCCTCCGCGGGGTGAAACCACCATCTCTTCCCCGGGATCCAGCATCTCTAGCCGACTACTCCCTGCCTCCCTCACCCGGTGTCTCTCTCTCACACACATACACACACACTCCACAAACACACACACACACACACCCATAGACCTACACACACACCCATAGACCTGCACACACACCCATAGACCTGCACACACACACACACTCCACAAACACACACACACACCCATAGAGACCTACACACACACCCATAGAGACCTACACACACACCCATAGAGACCTGCACACACACCATAGACCTGCACACACACACACACACCCATAGACCTGCACACACACACACACACACACACCCATAGACCTGCACACACACACTCTCTCTCACACACATAGACCTACGCGCACACACACACACACACACACACTCTCCACACTCACACACAACCATACATACAGACCTGCACACACACATTCACACACACTCCCCCCCCCCCCCCCCCCCACACACACACACTGTACACACAGTCGCTGACCACACAACGCGGTCTTTATCCGCCTCTTTTGTTTTCTTTTGCAAAAAAACTAAATATATTCTTACTGAAGGCGTATTAAAGTGCACTATATTCTCGGGGATTTGCTTCCTGTACACAGCAGAGCGCAGTGAGAATAATTCAAAGTCAGATGTAAACATTTCCACCACAGACCCCTGTGTGTGTGTGTGTGTATGTGTGTGTGTGTGTGTTTTAAAACTTAACTCTGTGGTGGGTTCGCACATCTCACACAGACACACCGTTGCGCATCGTTGGTGTTGTTTCTGAAATGCTAAAGGTTTTAGGTTTATTTTTAATGAACAATCCGTTTTAACACTGATAATAATATAATAATAATAATAATATAATAATAATAATCCTTGCGTGTAACACAGCGCCTTGTTGAGACGCCTCAAAGCGCTTCGCACAACAAATACACCGTAAAGTGTGCGAATTGATTGCGTTATTTTTTGTGAACAACAAAAAAAAACGCATTTCTTTTATCGTCAGAAAATTTCCACTAACATTTACTTGACCAGAACTAACGCTGTAACACCGGGACGAGCAGAGTTTTGTCTGAAAGCTCTCGGCAGCCTCACTGCAAGTTTATTCCTCGCAACTTTCTGTGTTTTTTTTCCCCTTTGCGCGGCCCTGCGATGCCTTCCTTTTCTGTTCCTTTTTCTTTCCTTCTGTCTTTCTTTCTCTTCCCCACTTTCTCTTCCTTCCTTCCTTCCTTCCTTCTTTCATTCCTTCCTCATTTCATTCCTTCTCTTCCTCCTCTCCTCCGTCGCTTGAGATTTTCATCCCCCCCCCCCCCCAATTCGCTCTAACCCCCTCTCCTCCCCCTTTTAAACCCCAGGTCCGGGCTCGGAAATCGACCCAAATTGCTCCAAATGTACCTTGAATTATGTGGCCATTTCTCGGCAGAGCAAAGCGACTGAGCGAGTTTTGTGTGGGATGTGGTGGGGGTGGGGGGGGGGGGGGGCTTGAAGGCTTACATAAAACATAATCAATAAAAAAAAAGCGGTTGAATAAATCATGATATTATTAAAACAAGGACAATAATTAACGCTTTGTAATAAATTATAATTACTGAGCCAGGTTTCACTTGGGAGCTGTTACTTTTATGTTCCCAGTCTCCTTCTCTCTCTCTTTCTCTCTCTCTTCCTCTCCCTCTTTCTCCACCCAGCTGTTACAGAAACACTTATATATTTTTATTTATAGGCACTCGCTGTTATTATGCCGCGTGGTTTTTTTTTCCCCCCCTGTTATAATTTCCCTCGCCCTAACGATTCCTGGTTGAGCCCCACTGAAGCTTCCTTCGCAGTCTTGAGAGAGAAACAGAGAGACACCAACACACCGAGAAGAGAGAGAGAGAGAGAGATTCCTTTCAGACAAAAGGATATCAATCTCACAGCAATACCGAAACTGTAAGACCTCTCAGCAAACAAACATGTGGGCACGTCTGTCCTTATAAAAGTTGCCTTTTTTATTCCATCGTGAGACATGCAAACACACAGCCTGAAACTGTGACAACGTGATTCTAAGCAGGTTTTTTTTTTGTTGGGGTGGGGGGGGGGGAGATCGGTTATAACAGCTCGGTTTCCCAGTTAGCATGTCTATCTGTCATGTCGCACATGATAGTTAGTTAGCTAGCTAGTTAGTTAGTTAGCTAGTCAGCTAATTTTACATTGGGGAAAAAAAATCGCTGATGTGTAAGTTGGCTTTAAAATGCTCCCCCAAAACCTCACACACATGTGTGTGTGTGTGTGTGTGTGTGTGTGGTGGGGGGGGGAGAGGGGGGAATTACTTGTTTTTAATCTAAACGAATAGAAACCAAAGGTTTATTTTTGTTAAGTAAGAGAGAGAGAGAGAGAAATCCTCACCTGCAAAATGTCAACTAGAAAGTCACAGAAATATGATTTAGCACAAGGACGGTTCACACTGTGTCTTTGGGCTGATCTGTCACACAGTTTAAGTGAACGGCAGAGCTAAGCTACAGGACCTTGTGAAACCGTGTGACCACACTCACAATGTCACAGGGATTCTGCTCTCTCTGTACTGATGGCCGGGAAGTGCGAAATCCTTCAGGAATGGAGGAAAGGAAGATTCTCCCCCCCCACCCCTCCACCCACCCCCTCCCCACACACTCACACACCCCAGAGAAACTCTTAAAAGACTCGTCTTGTGCAGGGACTCGTCTGTGTTGGGTTTGACAAACGCACACAACACAACACAATACAACACAACACATAAGTCCAGTGTGTGTGTGTGTGTGGTGTGTGTGTTGTGTGTGTGAAGTATAGGGCTGTGAACACGATCCAATGCAATAGGCGCTATGCAGGTCGGTGTGATAGTGATAGTGATAGTGAACCAGGATTGTTCCAGACAGCTTTTGGTGCGTGTGTGTTTGTGTGTGACAAAGAGTGTGTGCGTGTGTGTGTGTGTGTGTGTGAGAGGGAGAGAGAGAGAATTTGTGTGGGTCTGTGACTCTGTGCGTGTGTGTGTGAGAGAGACTATTTTTGTGTGTGAGTGTGACTGTGTGTGTTAGAGAGAGGGTAAGTGTGGCTGAATAGTGAGGCAGAGACGATGTGTGTTTGTGTGTGTGTGTGTGAGAGAGAGAGTGTGTGTGTGTGTGTGTGACTGTGTGTGTGAGTGTGTGTGTGTGTGTCTCAATCCCCTCACTAACTGCAAACTCCTGACCTCTACACGAAATCTCCCCTCACTCACTCCACACACACACACTCTGCACCTTCCTCATGTTAACAACCATTAACCTAAGACGCCGTGTTGAACAATTATATACCCTGATCTGTAACAAAACACCCCCCACCCCCCACCCCCCCACCCCACCACCCCACCCTTGTATTTCAGATGATTTCATCACTAATAAAAATCTACTAAAAACAAATGAATATCCAAAAAAAGTATCTTTAATGATCATTTCCCAGCAACGTTGAGGAGATGTGGCCAATGAAATAAAAGCAATGAAACAAACACAATAACACAAATATTCGGGACTGTTTTGTAGGAATCCCCCCTCCTCCCCCCCCCCACCACACCCCACACACACACACTCCTTCCAAGGTTTCAGGGTATATTACTCCCTACACTATTTAACTTCTCTCCCACTTACACATCAGGACCCGCAGCGAAATAAACACAGTTCACACCCCCGTCTTCCAATGGACTATTATTTGCCTGTCAAGTTTTAGTTTAGAAATAACTAAAAAAAAGTAGGGAAATTCGTGTGTTTCTATTTTCTAGAAAGATTTGAAATTATCCCAAAAATGTGCAAGCGATTTCCCTCCCACCCCCCAATAAAAAAACATTTTTTTTAATATAATAATAATACATCAGTTAAATAGAATAGAGTTTATTATGTCAGAGTTTAAAGGGGGAGGAGGGGGGGAATAAACTTAGACACATTGATACCCGAGAAGGGAAGAACTCAATCCACATCATTAGAAATATGCTGAGACTCAGTGTAAATAATAATAATAATAATCTTTGATATCGCGCCTTATCGAGTCGTTGAAACGTCTCTCAATGCGCTTCACGGGACATACTGCAAAGTGAATCGACTGTGTGGGTTTTGTGGGCGAAATAAGGTTTACACATTGGGATCATTTTAAAAAAGAGGAAGTCGATTTGTAAAAGGAAAAAAAAAACGGTTTGGAATATAAATATAAATGAAATATTCTCCATGGAACGAAACGTGGAGTGTGTGTGAGAGAGAAGGGGGGGATCCATGACAAATATAGAGGTTGTTTTGCAAGATTATATATAATGTTATGTTGTTGTGGGGTGTGGGTGGGGGGAGAGAGGGGTTACATTTAATTTAATTATAACTAAGGATGAAATATATATTTTTTTAAATAAATATTTGATTGTTGCACAGAAACTGAGTTAAAGAAAACTGCAATGAACAGAGAAAGGGAATGAGGTTTAATGAACCTGAATACCCCCATAAAATAATCAGAGTAGAAAAGGTAACATGTTTTTTGTGATAATTTATTAACATGTTTTTACAAATTGTTCCCGACTCCGGAGATGCGCCTCTTCGGGTATAGCAGTACTACTAATTTATTATTAATAAAGATTATTGTTACAATAGTAATAGTAATCTTCCGAATTCTTTACATAAACCACCTGGTTGACATCAGCACCCAATTCCTCTCGTGATAAAAGCTAAAAGGTAATAAAAAAAACACAATAACAACCCTTACATATTGCTGAAACACCTTTCAGGTCGGGAGGACGTCTGAAAGCGCTTCGAGGGACCCACTGTAACGTGTAGTGACTGTTTTTTTTTGTGTGTGCGAGGGGAGGGTGAAATATATTCGAACCATTCTTTCTATGTATAAGAGAGAGAGAAATATGTGATTTGCAAGTGGAAATGTGGTTTAAGGTGTGACTGAGAGAGAGAAACGCCTTGTGCAGTTTTCACCAAATTCTGTGTCTCATGTTTTACAATCTATCTATAGTTCAAACCAGTTTTTCATTTACATTTGGAATAAGGAATATTAATGAACCGCCTAAACCCGTTCGATCACTCGTAAATTCTCCTATTTCTCGCCCCCCCACCACCACCACAACATTTTAGTTGCAACCCTTATTTATATTCGTTTATTTGTGTGTGTGTGTGGTTTTTTTTCCTCGGGTGTGTGGTTTTTATGAAGTTAAAGGCACGAGAGAGAGTTCTGGTTCGCGGTGCTCTGGTGTTTATTGTGGAGTGTGAGTGTCTGAGTGAATGTGAGTGTGTGTGTGAATATGTGTGAGTGTGGTCTGAGTGTGAGTGTGTGTACCTGAGTGTGTGAACGAGTATGCAATATATTTTTATGCCTTAATTAATAAATTGCTGTGTGTATGTATATACGTGAGCTACCCCCCCCCCCCCCCCCCCCCCTCTCTCTCTCTCTCTCTCTCTCTCTCTCTCTTTCTCTCTCTCTGATAGCTGCTGTATTTTCTGGATGGTAAGTGTGTGTGATTGTTTTTTTTTTGACCCTTCTATCTTTCTGCCACGTTATTTTGTGCAATTCGCGTGTTGTGGGGAGAGGGAGAGGGAGGGGGAGAGAGAGAGAGAGAGAGAGAGAGAGAGAGAGTTAAGCCTGGCTTGCTGTGTGTCAGCTCTGAGGGACATTCACACATTAAAATCAATTGAATTATTTCCCTTTTATAGCCTGCAGCCATCCATCCAGCCTTTTTTTTTTGGGGGGGGGGGGGGGGGGTCGTGGCCATGGTGGTGGAGTGGATGTGTGTGTGTGTGTGTGTGTGTGTGAGGGGGTTACTTATCGCCTTTGCAACCACCTGAATTAAATCCCTAAACACTTTCATTTCATCTTCAATTATAAACCAATATTGAAGAGTTTTCGTTGCTGTTTTATACACAGTGCATACAGTACATGTTGCTCCCTCGCCCAGTTGTCTGTATCGATCAATGTACCCCATATATTTGGATTACTCCTATCTGTTCTCTTAAGCTTTCTTTCCTTAACAATGCCTTCGACTGAGTGGGTGACTTTTAACTCCGTCGCCAACATTGTGTTTGGGATTACACAGAAACGAATTTATGTATTTTCCAGTCACAAAAGGCTGTTCCCCACCACTTGACCTACATTTGGGACGCAATGCTTACAGGAAAATACCTGACACTAAAACACACGCACACACACACACAGTAAGTTACATCTCAGGTCAGAGGGGTTGGAACAACTCTCCCACCTAAAGGTTTGTAAACGTCTGAACCCCCCCCCCCCCCCCAAAAAAAAAAAAATAATAAAGAAATGTTTTGCTGTGTGTGGGGGAAAAAAATGGACCAAAATGTGTGTGTGTGTGTAAAAAAAAAAGATGAATGGAAGGCAGCACAGGTTTGACCCGCGGGCGTTGGACCCCGATGTAAAAGCTGATTTTTTTTCCGCGCAGTTTCGAAGACTTTTTCCCCCCAAAAAACTTTCAGGTCGACTTTAAACCCCAAGTGACACCCTCTCAAATTCCCCCACTCGGTCAGTGCTCTCACACAGCGCTCTCCGCGTCTGTGTCGCAGCGACACCCAGCGGTCACCCTCTGCCACGGCCGCTGCCGCGCGAAATAAAACTCGACCGCGTGTGTGTTGTGTGTTTAAGTTTCACTTAACGACGTGTGTGTGTTTTTTTTTTTTTGGTTCGCGTTACTTCTACTACTACACGCGTTTACTTGCGTGGTTCTCGCGGAGTTCACCCTTCAACTCCGAAGGGGGACGTCGGACTCAAACGATCGACTTTCAGCGAACGTGTCCCTTGAAGGGGGCGAGTGAGTTGGTGTTCCAGGATTCCCAGTGAAACTGCCCGTCCGCGGGGAAGACACGTTGAGGACCAGGACTTGCCAGAGGGAACCACATCTAATAATAATAATAATAATAATCCTCGCATTTGATAGAGCGCTTTTCACGTCGGGAGAGGACGTCCCAAAGCGCTTCACAGAACACACTGTAAAGTGAATTGACTGTATATTTGTGGGCGAACGCAGCAGCCAATTGCGCACAGCAATGTCCCACAAACAGTCGTGGATTGAAAATGACCAATTTATTATTGTTGTTGGTTTTGGAGGGATTATTGTTAGGCTCTGTGTGGAGTAAGGAAACTCGCCCAATGTTTCGCCCTCTGCCTGGAATTGAACTCAGGTCTCTCTGTTGCAAAGCGAGTGCTCTAACCACTGAGCTACAGGTCTCTAAGAGAGAGAGAGAGAGAGACAAGGATGCATGTCTGTCTGTCTGTCTGTCTGTCTATCTGTCTGTCTGTGCAGGTCGGGAGGACTTCTCTGCCGACGTGTACTTGTTGGGTGGTGTTGGAGGGGGTCGCGACGTTCGGGAGGTCTCACTCGCTCTGAGGCGCTCTCTGATGGATTCGTGCGACCCCCGTGTGTTTGGGGGAACTCATTTGCGTGGCCCCCAAGAGACTGGACGGCATCCGCTCAGGCACCGTGTGTCACGGCAGCAAAGAGAGCAACGTGTGCAATTAATCGTCCGTGTAACTGCTCGATCTACAGTGAGGCTCTCAGTTAGTTGGTTCTCGTTTAGATTTTCAACAACTAATTCCGGGTTTAGTCCAATTTTAAGGTCTCTTTCTTTGTTCTTTACTGTGGACACACACACGCACAGAGAGATAGATATATATTATATATACATATATATATATACAATTGTGAATGGTTTGAAATCCAGTCATAAAACTTCAGTAATTGTAAAGGGCTCAGATGACATCGTAACCCCCAAATGAACATGATTTATTGATTGATGTCATGTTAACCTCGGATTAAATTGCAGCCTGACTCATAACTAACCATTATCATTTTTGTAATTATGGTTACAGACAAACAAAATACAATCTCCCACGGTTTTAAAACCATATGCAAATTGCAATGATCAGAGAGGCTGTTCTGTAAGTTCGTCGGTGGTGAATAAAACCACTCTGTAATACACAGAAGGATTCAGTTACAAAATAATTTCACAACAGAGGAAAAATGACGAGACGTTTGGACTCTATTACAGTATATGATTTACATTGTAATGTTAAGTAGGTATAACATTTGTTCTGTTCACTTTTGTTATCAGTTCGCATGCTGGGCCTTTCCCTTAAGTTGCTATGAAATCTGCGGTGATTGATAGATTGATTGATTGATTGATTGATTCATTCATTCATTCATTCATTCATTGATTCGTTGATTGATTTTTTTAATTTATTTTATTCATTCATTCATTCATTCTGCAGCAGAGAGAGAGAGAGAGAGAGAAATGCTGCCACCCAGCCGGCACTTCATGCAAAGCAGAGAGATTAAAAAAAAGACTGGAGAGAAATCCATTGAGATTCAAGACAATATGAATGAGAGACCCCCCCCCCAAAAAAAAAAAACTTTTGTCGGTTTAAATTAAATTTTTTCATTAAAAAAAAGAAGCCCCCAAAAGCCACCAACCCTCCCAAAGCCACGTTTTCATAGCACAGACAGGACAACAACAACAACAACAACAACAACAACAACGCAAGAACAACACAGCAACAACAACGACAGGCACGATTGGGCGTGAAAACCCGCCCAACCTGGCCACGCTGCCGCCCGCAGCACGCGGGAGGCGCAGCAACAGAAGGCGCCCAATTGGGCGTGAAAACCCGCCCCAAACCCGCCCGCCGCGGCTGCGTGTGGGAATGGATGAATGGGGGGGGGGGGTGGGGTTTCGGTGCGCACGCGCGGTGGGCGTTTGGGGCGCGGAGGCCCAGCGCGCACGCGCGGCGCGGGCTGAGGGCACGTGGTCCGGGTGACCGTTAGAGGCCAAGGCGGAGGGTGGAGAAGGTGCTGGTCCCCCCCCCCCCCCCCCCCCCCCACCACCGCCCCCCCAGACGGCGCCATCTTTTCCCGGTTCACCCCTGACGTCGGGGCCCCAGAGGCCGAAACACCTGGGGGTCTGTTCTCACGACGGCGGCGGCGGCGGCGACGACGACGACAACAGCGACAGTGACGACGACAACAACGTCGCCGGCAACTGCAACGACGACGGCGACGGCGACGGCGACAACAGCAACGACGACGACGACGACCACGTCGACAACTGCAACGACAACAGCGACGCCGACGCCGCCTCCGACAACAGCAACAGCGACGACGACAGCAGCAACGACGGCGACGACAGCACCAACGACGACCACGACAACAACTGCAACGACAACAGCGACAACGACGCCGATAACAGCAACGGCGACAACGGCGACAGCAACGGCGACGGCGACAACAACAGCAACGGCGACGACGACGGCAACGACGCTGACAACAACGATAAAGACAACAACAGCTTGCATTATATATATATATATAGCAACTCTTCAGGCCAGAGAGGACAGGAGGCTCTCAAACGTTTCCTCTAACTGACCGGAAGCTGAGTGTACGCTCTCTCTCTCTCGCTCTCTCGCTCTCTGTGTTTCTCACGCTCTCTCTCTGTGTCTCTCACGCTCTCTCACTCTTTCTCTGTCTCTCGCTCTCTTTCCCAACTCCTCCCCTCCTGGCCCCACTTTCCCCCTCAGTCTCTCGCACCCACTCTCTCTGTCTTTTCCTCCCCCGGGGCTCAGTCGCTCTCTGTGGCCGGGGCGGGGTTCAGTGTGTCGTCATCACCTGGGAGAAAAGTCTTCAAACTATTAAGGAACCAGAGTTAGAAACCTTCCCCCCCCCCCCATTTTCTTCCCCCGCAATGAGTTACTCGGGGGAAGAAAATATAACCTCTCCTTCTGCAACAGACCTTCTTCCCGAGATGGCATACGTGTCTTCGTTCAAAAACTATGAGACGCAGAGGCGGTTGTGGCATGATAACAGTCGGAATATTGGTTAGTTTCTGTCAATAATAATAATAAATAATCCTTGCATTTCATATAGCGCCCTATCACGTCTACGAGACGTCTCAACACTCTCCACGGAATATACTGTAAAGTGAATTGACTGTGTGTTTTGCGAGTGAAAGCCGGGAGCCAATTACGCAAAGCAGCGTCCCATTAACTATTACAACAACAGCCTGCATTTATATAGCTCCCTTCATTTGGGGTAGTTCTGGGTCTTGGTTTACAGGCTCTGGGTTATCAGGTAGATTCTGAACTGGTGACTACATTTTTTTAAAAAGAAAATTAGACTTTAAATACCTCCTCGCTTTCCTGAACGCTCACATTTGTCACCAATGAACAAATGGACATTGTGGTTAGTAGTTTGTTTCTGGACCCAATTACACTAAATTGTGTGTTGTGATGTTTAAGCAATTAAAAGCTGTGGATTAACACATCACCACATCTTGGACATCTATTCTCATATTTCTATGAATGAGCAGTGAAGTAGTTAAATAGTTCCAAATTGGACTTTATGTACATATGTGTCATCCCTCGACTCATCTGATAGGGGTGATTTGTGGGATACAGACCCACAAGTACCTTCAACGCTCATAGTTCAGGATATTGTTAGTTAATAGAATAGAATCGGTATATTTATGCCTTTTTTAAAATATTGCTAAATGTGTAAAACATTTAAAGTATTCCAAGTTGAAAGTTTTTAGTTGATCTGTGAAATCCATACTTTGCTCCTCACAATATTCATGTATGACTTTTGTCTGATCCTGTGAAGCCCATGACGGTCTACTCATTGATGAGTTTGCAGATTCGTTACCTGAGCAATTGCAAGACCTTAACAAGATGGCAATGAACAAAGCCTTCTTTGAACATTTTGTCAAACTGCAATCTGGAAACAACAGGCGTAAGGTAACAAACTTATGCTTTGCTTTGTTGGTGTTTAAACCAAACCTGTACTGTAATTGACTAAGTTTTGTTTTGTTTTCATCGTGGACAAAAGCATTTGTGCTGCACAGAACAACATAAACAAATAAAAGTTGTATTCCCTTTCTCAAAATAGCCTGACATTTGTTTTGTAAAATATGTGTAATTAAATGCACATTTTAATACAAACAACATAATATTTCATGTACTTAAAACACCTAAGAGTATACATTTCGCCCACAAAATTTAGAGTCAATTCACTTTACAGTATATTCTGTGAAGTGCTTTGAGATGTCTCGAAGATGTGATAAGCCGTTATATCAAATGCAATGATTATTATTATTATACACAATAGGAAGCAATAGAATACTAGTTTCATTCTACTTCTGAGGCTGTTGAACTGTAAAATAAATGCATGTATATAGTTTCCTATGTTTTCTTTAACTCTTCTGCACCCAAAATGTACATTTAATTTTGCAAGAGCTTTCTGGTACTTGTTCTGTTATGAATTCAGATTACATTTCTCAAGTGCCAATCTAACAAACCTAACAAACCTAATGATCATTATTTTCTCCTCGGTAGATTGATCTAGAGTTTCTGAATATGCTTTTGGAAAATGGTGCTGACGTAAATTACACTGACAAGTATGGACAGGCAGTGTTGCATGAGGTAAAAGTGGTGAATTTTACCCGCATTGAAACACCAAACACTCAAAATTATATATTTTTAATTAAGAAGGGCCAAGGAGAATGATACAGTGCACAGCAAAGAATTGATAAGAATAAGAAACAAAAACAAGAAGTCAAGAATAAGTGGTTAGTTTGCATGTGGAATGATGGGATACTGAGTGAAGTAATGCATTCCATAGTCTTGAGGTCTTGAGAAAGAATGTGATTGAAGTGATGTGCACTGTGAGCAAAAAAACTTTTTGACAATTGGATGGTGAGTCAAGGTGGTCAACTATCCCTGCAGGTGAGAAAAGTGTGCATGTATTGACAGGGCTTGACATTACAACACAATACAAAATTACATTTGTACAGCGCCTTTCACGTCCAGAGGACGTCCCAAGGCACTGAGATATCCCAAGGTGACGTCCCAAGATATTGTATCAGTTTAACGCAGTACCAATGCTTGCTCTTGCTGTAGGTGGTTCGAAACTGGCGCGTAGATGTTGCGAGGTTCCTTCTGGCCCGTGGTGCTGACGTGAACAGCCCCGATATTTACGGCAGGACACCGCTGCATGTGGCGGCAGCCGTTAACCATGTGGAAATGATTGAATTCCTTATTGGGATTGGAGGTAAAACTATTTACTCTAAGAGTGCAGTTGGAAAGACAAATCCAAGTGCTTTTTACACCACACCTCGAACATTTCTGCGAGGGAAGGTTTGCAATTTTGTTTCTTGCTTTCCCACCCTTTTGAGAGTAAAGCACATTTTGGTAGCACCACTTGTACAGTTCCCACCTACAACTTAAATCTGAAATGATTGTATCATTCTTTTAGCAAGTGTAGACCGTGTCTCCTACGGTGACTTGCAGTCTCCTATGCATTATGCAGCAAAGCATGATGCCGTGGAAGCAATTGTGTGCTTGTACAATCATCATGCAAGTCTTCACAGAAGAGACTTCCAACGTAGAACGCCACTTTTCCTCGCTGCTATACACGGTAAGTGCAAAAGGCTGAATGCCCATTTCTGGGTGTGCAGTAAAACTCACATCAGTCGTATCAGTCAGGACTTTAACAATTTGCATGACTTACACGAAGTCCGACTTGCAGTCAAACTTGTACAAGTCATATAAAAAAGATGATTTAATCAATAATTTACACTGCCCATGTGTACGTCAATGCTGCTAGTAATAACGCATTGGGTGACGGGTCAAGGCGATATTTGACACAATTCATTGCCTCTTGACCCATTGGCACACGCCAAATTTATTAAAGTGTAATATCATCGCAAATTAATTTTGGTTTTGAATGTATCAAACGAGTTACGATAGTAGGTAATTTTGTCTTTGAAGGTAACAATCGGGCGGCCATGCAGTTGTTGAATATGGGATCCTCTGCCACTGTGGAGGACATTTCAGGATATTTATGTATAATGGAAATGATTGTCAAAATGCCTTCTGTGGTAAGAATCTGTTCACCCAATCTATTACAACACAGTATAACTGAACACAGTACACTCCCAATAACGTATCACTCTGAGGGAAAAGAGCTCAGTGACTGGTTAACCAGAGTGGGTATTTAGGGAAAGTCTTCACAGGCCACAAGGGAGACTGGTGCGGGCACTCAGCAGAGGTTGGGTACACTAGTGACGAGTTCAGCCAGTGTCTTGTTTTCAGGGTGTAATGTATATCCATTAAATCAATAGCAGAGAAACACCAATTTCTTATCACTATGATAGGGCTTAGGTATTCAACAGTATTGCTAGTTAACAGTAACTTGCACACTACAGCAAATAAAAGAACATTCTGTCTGCAGTGTTATGAATGAATGTGTTAAACACTAATGTTAACAGAAGAAATTAAACAATGTTTTTTTTCTTAAATAAATGTAGGCAGGTTATGCATTAAACCAGTTGCACATCGTAGATGAAGTCGAGAAGAAACAATACTTTTATCTCAAGTACTTGTCACCTGATTCCAAAACAGGTTAGTCATATTAACAATTCTTTCAGAGTCAACTGGTCTATTTAGGTAGCAGTGATCGTATGTACAGCATAGAACAAAACATTTCTGCCACTGACAGTAGCTGAGTCTGACGGTGGTTTCAGCTGCAGATGCTGGTGTGTTAAGATGAGTCACTGTTTTTGATTGTCGTTTGCCCCCTGAGTATAACTATGAGCCACACTACAAAGGCTGCGTACTTACAATCTAACATATTCAAGTGGGATTGCCATAATTATTCCTGCCAGTAGCTTTACGTTGTTGATCTATGCCAAATAAATGCGATTTTTTTCCTTTTAAACTATGCTCAGTGTTGCAGAAAACTTTATTGAAGTATTTCCCATCTGCCCTACAGCAAATGAACCCATATCGTACCGAACTTTGGTAAGACAAGATAAATACCTATCGTTTACAGTTTGAAATCTGAGTTTGTCCTATTTGTTATTATTGTATTCCGTTGTTTTTCAGTGAAATAATATTGAGGAATTATCTCCAGCAGTAGTCTTTAATTTCCAACATTGTGTTTATCTGAACTGCATTGAGATGAAGCGAAAATGTGTACAAATACATGGTGCAATCATTTTTCTACGCTTCAACTTTTTATTTAGAATGGTAAATTGTTACATCTGTCAATGTTAATTTTTCTTCTTCAGACATTGGCCTGTGGTTTTATGCTGCTTATAATGGAGTTTTAGCTGATTCTATCTTTTAGCCAGTCCATAACAAGAAGCATCAATGTGACATAGCCACAAATGAATCGAAAAGAGAATTTAGGCAGAACATCTTTACACAAAGGGTGAGAATGTGGAACTCACTGCCAGAAGTTGTGGTCGAAACAGGAACCATCAATGCATTCAACAGGAGAATCAATGCGTTCATAAGGGGGAAGGGAATGGAGAGCTATGGGATGGGGGCTAGTGAAGTGGAATTAGGGTTGGTGGAGGCTCATGTGGAGTATAAACACCACACCAAACTAGTTGGCCTACTTTGCTGACATAGGTTCTACTACAACAACAACTTGCATTTACTTAGCGCTCTTCATGCAGGATAGTGTCCCAGAGTGCTTGACAGTGGTGGAGTCTGACACCAAGCCAGGGGGAGAGGGAGGGGGAAGTTCTATGTAACTATATGAAATGTTTGGAAGTTTTAAAAAATGCTGATGTATATTCATTCATTTTTTTGTGAAGTTAGAATTTGTGCAGGTAAATAAATGCTATGGGATTGTGGAACACCCAGTTTTGAAGAAATTGATTGATTTAAAATGGAGGACCTATGGAACGTGAGTAATTCAGAAATAATTGATGTATTATGAAGATAGAGAACATAAGGGGATTCTGAACCTTTTAAGATTAAGGATTACTTTTAATTGAACGATAAGTAAAGTAAGAAAGTGAAAATAAAATAGCCAATAAGCATACAGGATAGGGAGGGAAACAAATCTCTGAGGCGAGTAATTAGAGTTGAGGTAAAGATCGGCCGTGATTCTATAGAATGACAGAACCAGTTCGAGGGGCTGAATGGCATAATCCTGTTTCTATGTTCCTATTAATCTCCTATGCCATCTTTGAAGGTGGAAATAGTACAAAATATCCTTTTTTAACAGGAAATCAAACCAGCTGCTGTTCCTGATGAATCTGCTTTTCTTTGTCAGTTGGTCTGTACTATTGTTCCAGAAACAATGGCTGACCTACCAGATCTTCCCTAAGGTATAATCTCAGTTTTATTAAGCAAAGTGAAGATATTTTATCACAGGGAATTTTAATATTTTGATGTCTTTAGAGATTGAGTCTAATCAATGACAGCGTGAAAATAAATTTGCTAATTTCCGGACGTACATTTTCAGAGTTGGTGGATCATATTTATAAACCTTGTGTGTATTGCGGAGACGATTTATTTGATTATTTGGAAACTTAAGGAGTTCATAACATCTAGAAACAAGTTGTTGCAGTGGAAGCTCTTACGACAGGAGCAAATATTGGAAGGTGAAGCCTATTGTCACCCTCGATGGCATAAGGTAAAGGAAAGCAAAAGATTGGATAATAATTAGGGTGTGCCATGATTTTGCATATTTGTCTAATTTCAGTGTATCCCCCAAATAAACATGGTCCCTCACTGCATGTTTGTGGGACGTCGCAGTGCGCAGATTGGTCACCAATTTGCCCACAAAATCATAATCCTTGCATTTGATATAGCGCCTTATCAAGTCGTCATGACGTCTCAAAGCGCTTCACAGGTTTATTCTAGGGTGGCGTTTGACTGTTTTGTGGATGAAACTCGGCAGTCATTTGGGCACAGCAATGTCCCACAAATATCAATGTAGATTACAGTTGTATACTCGACTTTCGCTAATTTAATTCCCTTTATAATAATTTGTGCTGCTAACAGCAGTTTATCTCATATACATATGTGTAACAATGCATTCTATCTCACTTCAGGAGGAGATTGATCTAAGGAAAGAAATTAATTTAATATCAAGTTTGAAAAATCATTACTTCTCGGATATGTGGTAGGCTATAATAATAATAATAATCCTTGCATTTGATAGAGCGCTTTTCACGTCGGGAGGACGTCCCAAAGCGCTTCACAGAACACACTGTAAAGTGAATTGACTGTATATTTGTGGGCGAACGCGGCAGCCAATTGCGCACAGCAATGTCCCACAAACAGTCGTAGATTGAAAATGACCAATTTATTATTGTTTTTGGAGGGATTATTATTAGGCTCTGTGTGGAGTAAGGAAACTTGCCCAAGGTTTCGCCCTCTGCCTGGAATTGAACTCAGGTCTCTCGCTTGCAAAGCGAGTGCTCTAACCACTGAGCTACAGTACTCTAATCATTATTTATACCAAATCTATAAGTCTGCTTGTTCTTTCTGAGACTCTTTAAAGGAACTTTGCTGCTGCTGTGGTGAATGAGAGCATGTTGGTGAAAAACAGTTAGGTGTTGTGAAATACTTTTAACTGCTCTATGGATGAATGTGCAAATATATACTAAGATGGGTGTTTTGATTGTTATCGAGGCAAGTACTGTGCAATGATATAAGATTGAATGATTGTAGAAAAACATGGGGTCAGTCAATAAATAGCTAAGTCAATAAATGATTCTCCCAATGTGGTATTGAATAATGCCGAATGAGCTGATCTCAGCCGATAGGGGAGCTCAGGATGGCTCACCTCCTTGAAATATGAGTGACATTTACTGCCACAGCTCAGGCATGAATATCCTCTTGGGCAAGACAACTGCTTGCACTCACTGAACCATGTTGAGGCTAGGCCTACAAGCAAGGGGCAAAGTAAATTGGAAGCAGAGAATGCAGGAAATTGTATCCTTATGGCTTTAAGGCTTTAAGTGGACAAATCTTGAAAGAGTTGATATCCATTAGTTTTTTCGAACAGGTTCGTTGCGCTCAAATATTCTGGGAAGAGATGCACATTAGCTTTTAGGCTTATGTTATAACTATACATTTTTTATTTTATATTTGATAATTTGATATATATATATTTTTAAATTTTCAATTTGTCCTTTCAACAGGAACTTGCATGACGTCATTGTCTTGTTTTTATTGCTAATGGTGATTTGTTTGAACCTTGCTACGATTGGAGTGCATTCGAACCAAAATATCATCATTGAGGAGCATCTGATTGCTATCGCTTTTATCCCACTGTGGCTGAAGAACATGAAGTACTTTCGTGCCTTTGAGTAAAACTATTTCTTTTTTTCCCCCAATATGTATTGAACTTGTTTTGTGGGACTTTGTTGGCTGGCATAGATTTGTGATTGTATTTTAATCAATTTGTCTTGTTTTTATTCCTCCCATAGAGTTACAGCTACTTTTATTATCGTACTTGGGAGGATATTAATTGATATTGCAAAGTTCCTATTTCTCTACTTTGAATTCTTCATTGCCTATGCCTTTTCCTATTGGTTAATGTTTGGAGGTAAGTTTACCCTGTGATTACACTAGTATTACACTGTATTACACTAGTAATCTGCCTCAATGACATACCTTATTGCTGTCTTTCACTGCTGCTTTTTCTTGATTTTCTGGATCAGTTCTGAGATGGCTGTCTATGGGACATTGCTGTGTGCAAATTTGAATCTCCATTCGCCTACAAATACACAGTCATTCCACTTCACAATAAAACCCTGTGAAGCACTTTCAGACGTCTTAGCAACATAAGACTCTATATCAAATAAAAGGATTACTATTACTTTTACGAAATTTCTGTGTTAGTTGGATGAATGAAATTCAACTATTCCTAATATTTTGTGATGCAAAATTGAGTGTTTTTTTTCATGTGGAGTCCTGTAGTTCAGTGGTTAAAACCCCCATCTTGCAAGTGAGAGACCTGGGTTTGATTCCCAGCAGGGCGAAACCTTGGGCAAGTTCCTTGCTCCACATGCCTGATAATAATCCCTCAAGAAAAAAAATAATAATTTGGTCAGTTCAATCCACGACTATTTGTGGGACACTGCAGTGCGCAATTGGCTGCCGCGTTTCGTCCACAAATATACAGTCAGTTCACTTTACAGTATATTGTGTGAAGCGCTTTGAGATGGCGAGAAGACGTGAAAAGCGCTATATCAAATGCAAGGATTATTATATATGCTGTTTTTCTTCTGTACATGCAGGAAATGTGTCGATGAGTACAATAAGTGAAACATTTTATTTTGTTTTTCGGATCAGTATTCATGATATTTGGCTCAGCAAACAATCAAATATCCAGGGTAGTTTTGCGGCTTTCATCATCGTCATGACTCACATTGGCCTGGTTTCAATCCTGTCTCTCAGTTTATTTGTGGCAGTGGTGAACAATGCATTTAACAGGTCAGAAAAGTTCAAAAAAAGTCTTACGTAGAATTACATAGACTGTACAGCACAGGAAGAGGCCATTTAGCCCAATTAGTCCATGGCAGTGTTAATACTCCACATGAGTCTCAACCCATTCAGATTTTTCTAGTGGAGTTGATTGCATTGGCAATGTTTGTTTTGTCAGGCAATACAGAACATATTTGCAAAATGGTGTATCTAAAATACCATAGCTACTCAGAATCATGAGTTAAACATACCTAGTGCTACGAGCTGCGTAGGCACTAGCGTGAAAGGCACTATATAAATGCAAGTTGTTGTTGTTGTAGTCCGTGATGCAGTACAGCCTTGGTGGGGACCATGAGAATGTCTCACTTTTCTTTATAAAGAATTACCGTCTATCCAACCCTCCATTTCCTCCCCCCACCCCATCATTGATTGATCCCTTCCCACAGATTATATAAGGCTTCCACGCTTCATTGCATTGATTAATACAAATTTCTATTTTGCCCCTGATGCTTTAATTTCAGTAAAGTCAAGCAAAAGTGAAACAAAGCAATTGAGTAAGACCCACTGAGAATTTGTTGGTTTCTACTGAGGTTGTGTTCAGAAATGGAAGCCTGCTGAACCTTCAAGACTATTTTCTATTTGCCTTCAGAGCTTCCGAGAATATAAATGCCAGTGTTCTGATGCAGAGAATCGATATTATAATTCAGACAGAGAGAAATTGGTTTGACTGCATGCACCACGGCAAGTTGCAAAGTTTTATAAAAGAACGTTGTGCACCATTAGAGGAACGTTACCAAAAGATGAATGACAATAGAAAAGTGGTAACTTTAACCTCACTCAAAGAACAAAAAGCAGCAGAGGAAAAGGAGCTACTGGATGCTATTTGGACAATCAAGGTATGATGTGGTGGCTGAGTTGACATATCAACCTCTCTAATATAAGCAATTAGTGACTATCCTTGGGTGGGAGGTAAGTAGGGTCTCCTTGGAGCTAAACTGATTCCAAGATGGTATATTTAGCAATGAAATATCAGAATTGAGCCCACCCTCTGTGGCACTCTCAGTCATCCAGTTTCTGAGCCTAAATATTTTTGCGTCTTTTTTGAGTAGCTGTGGATCTTTTAAACAAAGGGCATTTTGCAATGAACAGAATAATTTGCAGGTTTTTTTTTAAGTATGTAAGTTGTTTTTTATTTTTAAATTGTCCCTTATATGTTAAAAACAATCTTATGCTCTGAACTCTTTATTTAGGCCAAATTGAAACTTGACAGGTTTAGTCATGCTTAACCACACCAACGAATGCAAAATTAGAAAGTATTTCTCATCTGTTGCCTTAATCCCAAAAGAGAAGAGATTTGTCACAGATTAGTAATGGAAAGTGTTTAATTACAGGTGAAACTTGCCGATTGCAGAGACATAATAACCAAAACCACACAAAACAAAGTAAAGAGTCAGACCAGTGTCTCACAAGCACACCTCGAGTAAGTACCAATATAAAGTTTATCTTTAGAATAAGATGCTTTTGACTACCAGGCACAGAGATGGTTAATTCTGAAAATAACAGAGATGTTGTGACTGTGTAAGGAGATATGAGATCATTAGGCCCACTTGTAGAGTCCTGTTGCTCAGTGGTTAGAGCACTCGCCTAGCAAGCGAGGCACCTGGATTCAATTCCAGGCCGGGCGAAACCTTGGGCAAGTTTCCTTACTCCACACAGAGCCTAATAATAATCCCTCCAAAAACAAAAACAATAATAAATTGGTCATTTTCAATCTACGATTGTTTGTGGAACGCTGCTGTGTGCAATTGGCCGCCGCGTTTTGGCCACAAATATACAGTCAATTCACTTCAGTCTATTCTGTGAAGCACTTTGAGACGTCGAGAAAACGTGAAAAGCGCTATATCAAATGCAAGGATTATTATTATTACTGTCTCACTGTTTTAGCATATCTAGAAATATTGTTCCGTTTTCAGTTAATCCTTTCCAGAGTTAGGTAAACTGAGTGTGTACCTCTGTGGGAGAGTGTACACTCTGTGCATACATGCCGTACATAAGGTGAAACTCAGTTTGATTTGGTGAGTGTTTTTTCCACATGACGGAAACCCGGCTGACAAAACAGTGATGAGATGAACCTTTTCGGTAATCTTTTATCCTTAGCTCAAAAAAAGCGAAAATGGAAAAATTGCAGAAAGATATAGTGGGACTTCACCAAGAGATTCAAATTCTAGATTTGCAGCAAAACCTTATTGATGATGAATTACAGAGCGATTTGAAGCAACTGCAACAAAATGTGGAGCACTTGTGTGAAGTCTATCGTAGCCAAAGTAAGTGTATTTTCTGTTTATCAAGGTACAGATCAACAGTGAATCTATTTACTTAGTTCTGTTGAATTTCTTGTGAGAAATTGCTTTTGGACAACTGAATAATTGGGAGCATAAGACTAATGAAAATAAAAATCTGCCATATCTTTGGAATAACAATGTTTTAGAGAAACTAGGCAAGTCTCGCTGACTTAAGAATCCTATACCTGAGCTGGGGTGGTCTTACAAGTGTTTGCTAAATGGTAGAAATAAGTCACAGCAGGAGATAATGTAAACTTCTAAGTTTCTCTGTTTAAATGGGTTTGCAATCTCTTACTTTTGTGATTATAATTTTCATTCCTACCATTTTCTTGATGTTGATAACCCTGCTTTTACAAAGTATTGTTTTCAGACACTAATTCTCTATGATATCTGTATTATCGAAATTTTCCAAGAATGATGATTATAGTATAATAATAATAATCCTTGCATTTGATACAGCACTTTTCATGTCTTCTAGACATCTCAAAGTCCTTCACAGAATAGACTGTAAAGTGAATTGACTGTATATTTGTGGGCGAAACGCGGCAGCCAATTGCGCACAGCAGCGTCCCACAAACAGTCGTGATTGAAATGACCAATTTATTATTGTTTTTTTGAGAAATTATTATCCGGGGTATTGAATAAGGAAACTTGCCCAAGGTTTCGCCCTCTGCCAGGAATCGAACCCAGGTCTCTCGCTTGCAAAGCGAGTGCTCTAAGCACTGAGCTACAGGAATCCTACAGTAAAGACTGCATTCAACTTACAGTCCTTTATCCATATTTGATTTTACTTACTTGGGAGTTTCATGGTCTGTAACAATGTTCCTGCTTCCCTGCACCATTGGCAGGGTGAGCTTTGCCCTCTCCCTCTGGAATTCATGTAATATTGTTCTGCCTCACCTTTTCTTCTTTCCAATCCCATCAAAAGACCTATTTCTTTGACTACACCATCAGCCATCTCCCTCCCAGCTCAAGATCTCACTCTCTTGGTAACACTGCCTTGCCCACTCCCTCCCCATCTTCAAATTCCCGCCTAAAGACCTTCCTTTTTGATCATGTGTACAGTCACCTCCCTCTATCCCTGGCTCGGTATTGGACTCCGCCACTGTCAAGCGCTCCGGGACGGTACCCCACGTGAAGGGCTATATAAATGCAACTTGTTGTAAAGTGCTTGGAGACATTCTTCCTATGTGAAAGGCACTTTATAAGAACATATTGTTATATCAGTATTTATTAAAACTGTCATGTTGACCTTCAGGCCAATTAAAGGATAGACATCACCTGAATATACCAACCGCTCTTAAAATACGTGAAGAACTGTTGAGAAAGAAGATGAAAGTTATCAACATGAATCTGGTTGTGTATGTATTATAGGCTTTACATCTATTATCTTTTCTGTTCTGAAATGAACTTAAATGATGATGAATAAATGTAGAGAATAAGAGTGGAGAATAGAAACATTTTGTACAGCTCCTGTTTGTGTGAGAAAATGGTATCGTTAGTATCATCTTAATTTCAGATCCCTGATAAAGATCATAAATCTATATGCTTCAAGTGTTTACATATTTGGTGAAATTTTAAGACACAATGGTTTATACTGCCTTATTTTACTCACTGCTGTAGGATAACAGAAAATATTCACATTGATGATTAACAGCCAGAGACGGACAGGAATTTAGTTTCAACAAATGTTACATCAAGAAACAAATCCAGGTAATAACTTGCCCCAAATATCTTAGGAAATGTTCTTGTCATTCCCTGTTGGATTGAACTAAGATAGAAATGCAAAAGCTATGCCGTTATGAGATTACTGAACCCTTTTGTTTGGTGGTGAAGGGCTAGGTCAGATTTTCTTAAAACTCTGTAGATGAGAAACTAGTTTTCAGAACTCTGCTCGTGCAATTCAAAATCTTTGTTTGAATTTGTCATGGTTCTTCCTCATTTGGGGTAAGAACGGGTGAGTGGGATTGGCTGGTAGCTCTTTCAAAGAGCCAGCACAGGCACGATGGGCCGAATGGCCTCCTTCTGTGCTTTAACATTCTATTGCTTTTCTTTTTCTTAAAAGCAGGAATTCATCTACGAGATTGTATTCATTGTTTTACTTGTATTCATTTCTGAATTTTATATTTTTAGGTAGTCACTTTGCTGAAATTTTACTCACATACTTTGGTTGTCTGTTTTAATAAAGTATCCTTTGGATAAAGTGCTAATAGCTGAATATCATTATCAGCACCAAATGAGAACACAGACAAACGCTTGCAAGCATGCTCCAGGTTGAATTCCATTCATCTGATGCTGCTGCTCTGCAAATTGAAAACAGTTCAAATAAAATAACTTTTACGAAGTTTGTAATTCTCCGTATCTTACGAATTTATGGCAGTAGAAATTCTGCTGCAGTGCTTAAATTGTTTAAACACTATTTTTATTATCAAAATAATCCTATTATAACTATGTACATTGTGGATATAATTTATAGAATGTTTCATAAATAGTGCAAGACAAATGGATAAAAAATAGTTAGGCATGTTTTGACACTTATTGCATGTCTCCATTCTATTTAGAAGGAAGAGAGAAAAAAAGAATGTTCATTTTAATTTGTTTCCCACCAAAATAAATCTATTTCCATTTACCAAAAAATCTTAATGGAATCTTTGTCTTATCTGACTATTCAAACAGAGTTGGATGTTATGAAAATGTTTACCTGAAATCTGGCCGCTTTGTTCCTTTACATAGTAATAATATACCTTGCATTTGATATAGCGTCTTATCACTCACATCATTGAGATGTCTCCTGTAGCTCAGTGGTTAGAGCACTCACCTCACAAGTGAGAGACCTGGGTTTGATTCACGGCAGGGGACGAAAGCTTGGGCAAGTTTCCTTACTCCACAAGTCTAATAATAATCCTTAAAAAAAATAAAATTGGTCATTTCAATCCACAACTGTTTGTGGGACGCTGCTGTGCGCAATTGGCTGTCGTATTTCGCCCACAAATATACAGTCCATTTACTTTACAGTCTATTCTGTGAAGCACTTTGAGACATCTCAAAGACATGAAAAAGCACAATATCAAATGCAAGGATTATTATTATGTCAAAGCGCTTCACGAATATATTGTAAAGTGAAGTGACTGTATATTTTGTAAAAACAGTCATGGATTGAAGTGACCAAATTTTTTTTAAATATATTTTTTTTGAATGGATTATTACCCCCGGAAAAGCAATCCGCCAATGAACCGAGGCGTGTGGAGTAAGGAAACTTGCCCGACATTTCCCCCGGCCACGGGAAAGCAAACCCAGGTCCCTTCTCGCTTGCCAAGCAAGTGCTCTAACCAACCCGAGCCACAGGACTGCTTAAGTATTAAGTGCGTATCCCGTTGGGACAATCGCTCGCTCCCTGGAATTTCCACGTGAAGGCGGGATGCAGGGGAGTTTCAGCGGGGTTTGGGGACTCTTTAAAGCGATGGTGACGATGAGTTTCCCCTGATGGGTGTGTGTCAGTCAGTCAGACAGACACACACAGATAGAGTGAGACAGACACACACTCAGCTGTGAACCCACACACAGACAGACACACACACACAACACACACAGACACTCAGCTGTGAACCCACACACAGACAGATACACAGACACACAACACACAGAGACACTCAGCTGTGATCCCACAGACAGACAGACACACACACAGACACTTAGCTGTGAACCCACACACAGACAGATACACAGACAGACACTCAGCTGTGAACCCACAGACAAACAGACAGACACTCAGCTGTGAACCCACAGACAAACAGACACACACTCAGCTGTGATCCCACAGACAAACAGACACACACTCAGCTGTGATCCCACAGACACACAGACACACACTCAGCTGTGATCCCACACACAGACAGACACAGACAGACAGACAGACAGAGACAGACAGAGACACAGACAGACAGACACACACACACACACACAATTAGGGCACTTTAAACAGGGCCCTCGCCGCGCACGCGCGCCAGCGGAGCCGCGCCTGCGCAGTGCTGGTGTTGTCCGTCTCGCTGCGAAAGAGTCGGTTGGGAAGTCCGACTATTGTACCGATTGGGGCAGCGGAGAGGGAGCAGCGCACCGCGGGCGGCCCGACCCGACCCGACCCGACCCGACCGCACGTCCAGCGCCAGTCATGGAGCCGGTGGGGCCGGCGGGTGAGTCAGGGACTCGATCACACAATGATCACCATTTTACCAAAATATTATGAGCGACGATTCAAGGCTACAGAGCCCGACTGTGGGGGGGAGTGAGTGAGTGAGTGGGGGAGTGAGTGAGTGGGGGAGTGAGTGAGTGGGGGCTGTGGGGGGGAGTGAGTGAGTGGGGGCTGTGGGGAGGGGGGAAGGCGCTACTGTACTTCAGGCCCCAAACACACACCTGACAGGAGAGGCCGAGCAGCGGCTTCACTGGGCCTCACAGCCGCGGAGTCGAGTCACAGTCTTCCCCCCTCACTCCCTCCCTCCCTCCCTCACTCACTCACTCCCTCACTCCCTGCCCGGCCGCTGGGTTTGGGGAAAGAACCTTCCAGAACCTCCTCCTCTCCCTCGGTGCTGGCGTTTGGGCCCTGGCCGTGAGGGGAGGGAGAGTGTGAGGGGAGGGAGGGGAGGGGAGGGCGGGGAGAGGGAGAGAGAGGCCTCTGGCGGCCGTTACGCACCTCGAGAGGGAGAGGAAGGCCGCGCGCCACCCGCCCAAGGTCTTGGGAGGGATCGGGATCGGGAAGGAGTTGGGGTTTGAGTGGGTTTTTTAATTAAAAAAAGAGCTTTCCCCCCCCCCCCCTCTCCTCCCTCCCCCCTCTCCTCCCCCCCCCCCCCCCCCCCACACACACACACACCAACAACAACAACAACAACAACAACAGGGAAAACTATCACTGGAGCTCAAAGGGAAAGGAGAGGCGAGGACTTTGCGCCGTGTCGTGTTGTTGGCTCTGTCTGTCCGTGTGTCTGTCTGTGTCTCTGTCTGTCTCTGTGTGTCTGTCTGTGTCTCTGTGTGTGTCTGTGTCTCTGTGTGTGTGTCTGTGTCTCTGTGTGTGTGTCTGTGTCTCTGTGTGTCTGTCTGTGTCTCTGTCTGTGTCTGTCTGTGTCTCTGTGTGTCTGTCTGTGTCTCTGTCTGTGTCTGTGTTTCTGTCTCTCTGTTTGTGTTTGTATTATTTTAATTAAAAAGAAGCAGTGCTGAGAGAGAGACAGAGAAACAGAGAGAGAGAGAGAGAGTTTATGGTGCGAGTGTGGACAGGCCCGGAAACTCACCCCGGGCTCGGGGTGGGGGACGACGACGAGGGAGTTGCTAAAAGCCTTTACAGTGAAGACGACACAGACTGGCACCCCCACCCCTGACACCCCCCCACCCCTGGCACCCCCCACCCCTGGCACCCCCCACCCCTGGCACCCCTGGCACCCCCCACCCCTGGCACCCACACCCCTGGCACCCCCCACCCCCCCACCCCTGGCACCCCCCACCCCTGGCACCCCCCACCCCTGGCACCCCCACCCCTGGCACCCCTGGCACCCCCACCCCTGGCACCCCCCACCCCTGGCACCCCCCCCCCTGGCACCCCCCCCACCCCTGGCACCCCCCCCCCACCCCTGGGGGCTGTCCCACCGCCCAGGGATCCACTGCGAGCAGAACTTTGTAGCCCTATTTTAGCTGTTAGCTGTCACGACGGAGTGAAACCGAGGAGATGTTATTAACGTTTGGAGGAGCAGCTGAACACCATGTGCACTTTTGCTCATGGAGAGGGGGTCAAACCGGTTCTCGTATCAAAACGCGAGTACCTTCACCGCTGTCGCGATTGTTATTAGCAGCAAAAAAAAAAACAGGTAGTGGTTTTTAGGGTTGGTAAAGGGGGGAGGGAGAGAGAGAGGGGGGGGGGGGTCAGGGGGTTAGGCTTCCAGCTCACTGACAGCAGACGGTTCAGAATCACGTAGGAAAAACGAGAGAGAGAGAGAGAGAAAGGCTTTTGCGCTACGTGTTTATATTAGGTGCAGTGGAACAATATGGCCGTGCGGTGGGCATTTAAACGCGAGAAAGTGAGTGAGTGAGTGAGTGAGTCGGGGTTTCTTTCCGAGAGCGGGAGGGGGGCAATGTAACGTGGAGCGCTGTGGGCGCGGGTCCCGACTGCAATGCCACTGGTGGGTTGGTGTGTGTGGTGGTGGTGGAAGGCTGTGCGGTTCGATTACGTGCACACGAGGGCCTTTTAAAGAAATAAGTGAAAGCACAGACAGAGAGAGAGACAGAGACAGACAGACGTTTTATTGCCCCCCCCCCCCCCCCCCCCGCACAGAGGGGAGGGAGGGAAGTAATGACAACGAGATCAGAAGTAAAATCTACAGTACGGCGGCTGTGGGGTTCCGTGTTGTGTTTTTGGGGGGTTGGTGTTTCTTTACAAGCAGCTGGAGCTGAGCAAGACCCTGGGGGGGGGGGGGGGGGGGTAAAGATCAGGGCTGAGAGTACATGGACACAGTCTCTGTAAATAGAACTGCCACTGTACCTGACAGTGGAATTCTTGAACTTTGTTTTTCGGGTGTGAATGCTGTTCAGTACGTTTGAATGTTTAAGAATGGTGAATTGAGACTTCCTGCGGGACTGCCAAGCTCTCCTCCTGTCTGAGTTAGCGGCTAATGGTCATTAATGAAATGAAATGGAGGATATGTTGGTATTAAGAACGGCTGAACCATGGGCATGTTTGCTCATGGGTTAAGTGTAGACATTGGTTCCATCAAATGCAAGGATTGTTGTTATATTTATTATTGTTATCGTATCAGGGTTTTGGGATGTCCTCCCGAAGTGAAAGGCGCTATTGAAATGTAATTTATTGTCATATGAGCAAAAAGTTATGTTTTGGGGGGGGGTTTGCTCCCTATTAACTCAGTTTTACACAGGACATTTGGTAGTTTAAGCTGATTTCTGTTAAAAGATTGTTTTAAATTGCTACCTCATTTGCAATTTGTTTTCCTGAAGATGTAACTCATTTTAATGTAGTTGAAAAGTATATTGTTACATAGACGTGCAAGGAAAATTAATTTTTAAATGCAGTTGGCCTATGAAGCAAATTTGCAATCTAAATCTATCGTGTTGTTTATGAATAATGATACTTCTACCCTAATTTGCTCAGTTTGGTTAAAGACTGTCATTTTAAGATAAATTTTATACTATTATGTACACAATGATGATTTTAAAATATGCTTCCATTGGTTGTTAACTAATCATTTACTTCTTACTTTGATGAATTGTTTCTTTGGTAGTTGCAAACCTGTACTCAACTGAAGAAAGCCCAAATTATTTAAGGTGCAACTTTCCACACACTTGTGGTTGGCGTATAGACAGTACAATATTTGACAATGAAATGTCATTTAACATTATTTGAGTTGGATATTCACATCATAATGGAAAACTTCCCTTGGTAGTTGATTTATAAATGTTTTAAAATTCCTATTAAATGGTTTTAGTAACTAGTTATTGAATATTCAGATGTTTTGTCTTTCTTTGGTGTTGCTACTTAATTCACGTTTTACATCTGATCGTTCGTCTATAAAGGAATGTTTTCTATATCCAGGGGGCTGCATTTTATGATTTTATTACAAATAAATAGATTATAATGAAGGGCATTCATTTCCTTTTTGAAAGAGTGAGAATTTTGTTTAATGCAGCCTTTCCCTAACATTTGATAATCCGTACAGCTATTGATAATTGACAAAGCTACGTTGACGCTTTCTTATTAATAATAATATTATTCTAATGTCCTTATTTGTAGGACCTCCTGCAACAACCAGCTTGTTCCAGCCGCCTCGCAGGCCTGGGCTCGGCACAGTGGGGAAACCTATCCGACTGCTCGCCAACCATTTTCAGGTTCAAATCCCCAAAATTGATGTTTACCATTATGAGGTGGACATTAAACCAGAGAAACGTCCCCGCAGGGTCAACAGGTGAGAACAAACTAGTTTTTTTAAAGTATAACTAAAAGGTTCTTTCTTTCACAAGCCTATTAGCACCTGTAACAAACTACAGTGAAACTGAATGAAGAGCCCCTTTTTGGTAACCCCTAACATTCATGAAGATGATGAAGATTTCTAGCTGGCTGGAACTTTGATGAAAAGTTAATAGTTCCCTGTATAAGTGCACAATGAAAATAATAGGACTGTTGCTTAAAACTATGTTTGTAACCCCAGACAGGAAGTGTGATGAAAACTGTCAGAAACCACTGTATGGCAAGACAAGTTGGTGGAGTAACTTCTTCCTATTCCTAGGCAACATGAACTTTACCTTCTCTGCTGCAGACGTACATTGTACTCTCTGACAAAGATACTGTGCTTGGTCTGCTTGTAGTTGGTTAGAGAAGAGTTGTGTCATAGAGTTTGCCTTTTCATGTCTAAAGCATCCAGCTGTAGTTATTGTTTGAGTAATTAGATTCTAAAATGACAGTGACTTTGTGCCTCCAGATATTCAACTTTCAAATCTGTGTCTTTCTCTCCCCCCCTTTTCCAGAGAAGTGGTGGACACCATGGTCCGACACTTCAAGATGCAAATATTTGGAGATCGACAGCCAGGCTACGATGGTAAAAGGAACATGTACACGGCAAATCCATTACCAATTGGTCGTGAGAGGGTAAGCAAGTGGTCTTTCAAGATCTTATTTTAAAACTTCAAGATAAATTTCATTAATAAACAAAACACTTTTTCTCTATCTATGCAGAAATGTATATAATGCAATGGTTCACAGTTAATGTTACCAACACAACTGTTTCCCCAGCTAAGCTTCGAACCATTATCAGTGATCTGCATTGGTTTGTCCTGCCTTCCGTACAAGTGAACATTTTAATTTCTTTAAAAAAATTCTATTGCAGTCAACAGTGACTATAAGATGGTGTTTTTTCTACAAATTATTAATGTTAAGCCATTACTTCCAAGTTCGAAAAAGGATATTCAATGAGTTAAACTTTTTGTTACAGGTTGATTTAGAGGTGACTCTTCCTGGGGAAGGCAAAGACCAGACCTTTAAGGTTTCTATTCAGTGGGTCTCAGTCGTCAGCTTGCAACTGCTGTTGGAAGCTTTGGCAGGACGTCTCAGTGAAGTCCCTGAAGACTGTGTACAGGCACTTGACGTTGTCACAAGGCACCTTCCATCAATGAGGTATACCTGGATTACCCGGATGAACCTTTTAAAAATAATCCATTACATTTTCATTCATTTGTCATAGTCTACCATAACAGTAGTTATGCATAGTGAAGAGATACAAAGCTGGAATGGACCCCTTGTATGGAGTTTTAAGGATAGCTTTTGTCCCTTTCTTTCTCAGGTATACACCAGTGGGTCGTTCCTTTTTCTCTCCTCCAGAAGGTTACTATCACCCTCTGGGTGGGGGCAGGGAGGTGTGGTTTGGTTTCCACCAGTCTGTCCGGCCCGCCATGTGGAATATGATGTTGAACATTGATGGTGAGTTAGTTGCAAATGCCATGGTTAATGAGGAAGTAACAATATACGTGACTCTTTTGTAAAGGCTTGTGCTGAAATCGGTTATTGCATATCATTCCAAACCTTAACTGTAACAACCTCAATTAGATATATGCTGGCCAAGATATATTAAACTCAGAATGCCTAAAATGTCATTGCATCCTATTTGTCAAAAAAAGAAATACAGGTGAAATACTTATAATTTAGATAATACTAATCCTTGAATTTGATAAATATTTGGATTGGCTACAGTTGAGCTATGCCTTATCTATGGAAAATGGAGGGTTGGCTGTGGTCCAGTACCTGACGTCTCTTAACCACTTGTGACCGTTTCCTCTTAGACCTTACAATCTTTGTGTTCCACTCAGCCTCTGTACAAATTGCCATGACCTTTCAGTGGCATGTCACCCATGAGCAGTTTTTCCAAGAAATTCAACCAACAGACAGTCAGATGACCTTTAATCACGCTTCAGAATACATTTTCAGACGCATACTTAGTTCTGTTCCTCCTGTCAGTGCTACTGGATTGCTATCTTCTGTATCAAAGTTCAAAGACTCCCCCCACCTTTAAAAGGGACCAATGTAACAAAATGGAGAGTGTGACGGAGAATGTGAATTTAATATTTCTTTTAGAATGTGCTAATTTTGCTTTGAGGAAATCTGATAATTTTCCTGTGTCTTCAAGTATCTGCCACAGCGTTTTACAGAGCTCAGCCCGTCATTGAGTTCATGTGTGAGGTGTTAGATATCCAGAACATCAATGAGCAAACCAAACCACTGACTGATTCTCAACGTGTGAAATTTACCAAAGAAATACGAGGTAATGTGTTTATTCCAACCCACAGCTAAATCAAGAGCCTATTTTGTTCTGTGTAGCAACATACTAGAATCAAATGTGATTTAATGAGGATTTTATCAATTTTTTGTAATAATATCAATCCCTCCATTGGCGGTACTGACATTTTTTGAATAATTCCATAGACTATTACACAAGCCTGGGGAGTATTCTTGCTCACTGATTGTTTTGTAGTTTTGTTAGCTTAATTTAATTAGTCTAGTCACTAATTTAGATCCATATAACTTAACGATGACCCCCCCCCTCCCCACAGTTTTATAATAAATAATAATAATCCTTGCATTTCATATAGTGCCTTATCATGTCTTAGACGTCTTAATCAAAAGTATGGAGTTTTTCTGAGATACTATGTGCGCTTCACACTGCAATAGTTGAACCAGATGTGGATTGTATTCTGGGAAATACCACATGGTGAGCAACACTCTCCTATAATAAATTTCTACGTCAGGCAAGGCCAGTCTGTATGTTGACTGAGCTCCCTACACAATACATATTCCCAGAACGTGATCCAGGTCTGGCTCCATTCCAACAGTGTGTAGAAGATTCCATCTTAAAACATTGAACAACTTACTGCGTAGGTAATCTTTCCTTAACCTACTTGTACTTAAATAGGATCAAGCATCAGCATTTGTACTTCATTAAACGTATACACGTTCCAGTAAAGAAAAGAGAACTTTCATAAATGTGTCAACAACACGTTAAAAAAAACTGATTTTCAAAAATAGGAGTTTGAGTTACTAATTTGGGCAGGTTTAGTTCCCCTACTATTTCTGTGCTTGTACTTCACAACCTACAAATGAACAGTTAAAATAAAATACTAACTTATGGTTGCAGTTGTGAAACTAGAATGCTTTAGCTGCTTCTATGATGCTGATGGAATCTTCTACTTTTTTTAATATTGCTGCCTAAGTAATAAAATAATATTTTTATCTTTGGTATTTTTGTTTTGACTTTGAATATGTTTGTTCATTATTCTTATGTGCTAACACTGCTTTCTGTAAGTGAGAGGAACTCTGCATACTGTCTGTTCAGGTCTGAAAGTGGAAGTCACTCACTGTGGACAGATGAAAAGAAAATATCGAGTGTGTAATGTCACCCGACGGCCGGCCAGTCACCAGACGTACGTACACACAGCTAACACTCAAATACTCTCTGTTCATCCCTCTGTTTCATTAATTTGTTGATGTTCGATTGACCGGAAATATTCCATGAAATGTGTGACCTCTTCACTTTAGATGAGCCTATAATCATAGTCTCGGGCAGTTCTGCTGCTACAAGTATGAAACCAGTTTTTAATTTTGCTCTCTACGCTGCTTCTTCATATTGATAAGGGCTTGGCTCATTTTCTCTATCATTTTTTTTAAAGAATCTCAAGGGCAGTCTATCCAATATTGCTCAGGTAGCTTGTAGATATTGAATGCTTTGAGTTAGTAGGTAACAATCTTTACTGGTGACCATTTGTAACAACACCTAGCATTTATATAGCGCCCTTCACACGGGGTAGAGTCCCGGATTGTTTACAAAATAAAGCGTAACGTATACTCCACACTTTCGATCCAAACCTCGCAGCTTTGCCGATTTCTTCTAACATTTCCTCTGACATCATTTTCTCAAAGGGCCCATAACCTGGTAATGTAGATCAGCCTGGCTGGAGTCTGCAATCTGCTCTTCTATTATTACTTTCCCTGGTATTCATTCTGATTATTTTTAGCAGGTTCCCGTAATGCTTGCCCCATTTCTGCCTCCCCAGGTTTCCTCTACAACTGGAAAACGGGCAAGCAATGGAGTGCACAGTGGCACAATATTTCAAACAGAAATACAACCTACAGCTTAAATATCCTCACCTGCCTTGCCTACAGGTGGGACAGGAACAGAAACACACCTACTTGCCACTAGAGGTGAGGCTGGCACAGATTAGCTGCTGTTTGCCTGAGTAACGGCATTCACTTTGCTTTTTCATGGCTTTACTTCCTTAAAGTGCTTTGAGGCATTTTTTTTTATTTGTAAGGTGTTCACAGATGTATGCCATAGAGAGATATAGTGGCTTATTACATCTTTGCACCGTTTCAAAGTGCTTCACAAGATACACTGTAAAGTGGTGTGACTGTTTTGCGAGTGACAAAGTAGACACTCCCTACCTCAAGTTCTTCTTCTGCGTTAAGCTTTTTATTAAGAGTTCCAAGCACAAAAAATAATCTTGCGGATATTAAAGACAACTAATCTTCCTGTCTAGGTGTGTAATATTGTGGCAGGCCAACGCTGTATCAAGAAACTAACAGACAACCAGACATCAACTATGATCAAAGCAACAGCACGATCAGCCCCCGACAGACAAGAGGAGATCAGCCGTCTGGTGAGTGAGGATCAGGTGTAACATTCTGAATATCCGAGGTACTCTGGTAACCAGTCACTGAGCCACTGGGGCAACATAGATCGTTTTGAAACACTTAATTTTGTAATTGACTGCAAGAAACATTTAAAAAGTCTCTATTCATTTATACGTCATGTATGATGATTTAATAGTAATCATTTGATGCATCTTTTAATACTAATAATCCTTGCATTTGATATAGCACCTTATCACGTCTTTGAGATGTCTCAAAGCGCTTCATAGAATAAAGTGTAAAGTGAATTGACTGTATTTTACGGGTGAAAATATAAATGATAAATACTTAAATAAATAATATAAAATAAAAAATGTTTGAATAATGTAAACCATATGAGATAACTCTAGAGAGTTGATGCCATTGAATCTGTACAGTTTATTGATTTGCTTTCATCTTTGAAACCATTTGTAACCACTGATGTATTTCTATGTATGTCTTTTTTTTTAATTTGAATGCAAAAGGTGAAGAGTAACAGTATGGTCGGTGGCCCAGATCCCTATCTGAAGGAATTTGGTATTGTGGTTCATAATGAAATGACTGAGGTCACAGGCCGAGTGCTCCCAGCACCAATGCTCCAGTATGGAGGCAGGGTAAGTCTGATGTTGGACGGAAGCAGCTGGAATTGTGAATGCACAGGACTTGAAGTAAGTGACACAGCACACTGCTTGTTATGCAATATGTATGAGCCATACTGCAAAACTACTTTTTTAAAATGTTTATCAGCAACTGTTCATTCTGGCAAGTGACAATCCTTGTTAGACTGCAGTCTGCTGGTTAGAACTGTATCTTTAAAAGGTCCAAACTGCTGCCTGTCGAAATGGGTGTTATTGTAGCACTTAAGTTTCCTTAATTTGTTTCATGCAAACGTGGGATTTTCTTTCCCCTGTAGGAAGGGGAGGTGAGGTGTATTACATTCTGTAGTTCAAAGTTTAATTGATGAACAGAGCTTTAGCCATTTTCTACCAACTTCGATTTAAACACATGACATTTGTTTTGAATTGATACCAAGTTTTCAGTATTTAAGCGAAAACTTGGGATTAATTGGATTATATTGCCTTGGAGTTCTGTATCATAATGCACAAAAATGGCTAAATAAATTACTTGTATGTCCAGCAGGGGGAGGAGGGTTATCTGAAATCAGCCTAACTGATTATTAACTGATGAGCGTTACTTGTGAAAACTAGCGGTGAACTAAAATTCTGCGGTGACACCATCATTTGAATATAGAATGAAATTTGGTCCAAATTGTGGGAGACTCTTGATTTATGTTTTATACCTCAAAATAATGAGATGAATTATTTTAACTTAAGTGGTACACAAATACCAATTCACAGAGGTCCCACTAAGACAATCTTGATAATGTTTAAAAAATCTACTTGTGGAAGTAAAACGGTTTAAATACAATGTGAGGTTAGCAAGCCTACTTAATTGTACACCACTTGACGTAGGAAGTTCAGCGGTTGTTAAGCAAACAGTGCCTTTTGATACCATCACACTATGATGTTGAAAATTATTAGTTCTGATTTAGTAGGTTACTCAAAACAGCAGCCAGCTTTATTACTGTCATCTCCTACTCCACTAAAACACCCCCCAAAATGAGAGTAACATGTTAACTTTGTTTATTCTCTTTTCTCTGTCCTTTCTAATTTCAATATTTTCTTCGTTTATTCTAGCTTCCACCAGCTATTTTGAAAGGTGGCCAAATTATTATTTTTTTAAAACAAAAACTGATTTCCATTGGCTTAAAACCTGATTCACAGGCTGTTCTGTAACCAACAAAACCCATAAAAGATCAATGATTGGATTGCATCAGAGTTGAAACAATTTAAATTTCAAACACTATTTCCACATCTGGCATAAAGGTGTGATTCTATTTGCTGACAACGTTGAGAACTAACAGTAAGCCAGATGATTTTTACCTCCATAAGTGGAACAAAAACAGGTTTCCAATATAGAAATGGCACACTGTTCATGCCTGTGTTCATGCTGAACTTAACCTATGTTTTGGTGTGTTGTGAACAAGCTGACAGTAGAAACAGTTGTGTGCTCCTGTTGTAGCTACGCACATAACCTGTAAATATTTTGCATTTTCAAATAGTCGGGTTCAAAATTTTGCAGCATTTTTGAACTTTTAAGCAAAAATGATGCATATTCTGCACTTAGCCGGACCTCTAGATTTGCTTATCACTTTCCTGTATATGTAAGATGCTCCATGTTTTTATTCAACGTAAGTTTCTTTAGCTTCCATACAATCCTCATTCTTCTGTTATCCTCCAAATACAACAGGTTAGAAAGGCTTTCGGGTAGGAAAATTCCAACTACTTTTATACCAATACCAGTTTTCCCACACTGTATAAAGTCCCCTCTCCCTGTGGCCATCTTCACTGTCTGCACCAAGCTTACATTCTGCACCCCATCAAAATGGGTTTCTTTTATAGGGTGGCATCTTTTTGGCCTTTGTATGTAGTTCATCATAGATTAATACGATTTACTCAGCATATAACTTGCACCTGGATATGCAAGTAACTTGAAAGTATCGTTGGAAAGTAATTGGCAAATGGTTTGCCTTATGTGTATCTTAAAATTTCCCTTCAATGACCTGAACCTCTTGTCCTGCCATGGCAATTCTACCCCAATAGAACATTTGTGATATTGTTTTTCAAATCTGAACAGTCCTAATTTATCTTGACGATTCTCATAGCTCATCCAAGAAATCCTGGTGATCTTTGCCATGTTACCAAACTCAGTGCAATACCTGGGCAGTGTTTTATATAAAGTTACCGTCCTTGTGATCAAAACTGTGCCTGGTTCTCCCAATTGTGCCTATTTATAGCAGTGTATTGTGGGCAGCTGAATTTAACTGATCTGGCAATCTAGAAGTTTGCCTTGTGGTATTGTTGCCTCATAGTATTTTGACAAGGTTGTGACATGACTTCTAACCCAGCAGACTCTTGGAAATCTGTGGGTAGATTTCTTCAGCACAAGATGTTCTTCATGCATGGATTGTCTACAATTTGCATCTGATCGTTCGAAATTTCAGCACCACCATATGGATTTCTGCCTAAAGCAAGAATAGTGGAGGTTCCAGTTCCCTGCCATGGGAAATGCTGCAGGCTTCCATTTCCCACAGATCATAGACTTCGAGAAAGGGCAAGGATTGTTCTCGATGCACCGTAATACTCGTGACCAGTGCCTGGATTTCATTGCTGAATCTGTCATCTCTGTTCAAGTTTGATTTCCTCCTGGTTAGATCGTCAAACTCATTACACCCAGAAAGTCTTGCTTTTAAAATACAAGCTTATGATTGACGACTTCACTCATTAGGTTGCCATTGAAGGTCACCTTCACAGTATGTCTACATGATAGCCTTGTAACATCTTTTTCAGTTGTAAGATCCACACTGTATTAAATCTCCCTGCTGAATAAGAAGGAACATAGAGTCCACTTGCATCAGAGTACTGTATTGTTTGCTTACATTTATATCAAAGGAATTTCTTCAGAAGTCTACTCATCAATCCCCAGTGAAATTTTCACAATCAATCTACTTTTCAAAGTTAAGGTGTGATTATTTAGTTTATTTTCAGATGGGATTAGTTGTTACATCTTAGCCCTGCTGTTTCGTTAACATTGAGATTACTTCTTGTTGGCAGAAATCAGGAGGTAAAGTTTCCGTAATGCTAAATATGGGACTGAAAGGAGGCATGGGTTATAGTAGGCACTCGTGTATATTTGTGGGTGAACCGTGGCAGCCAATTGCGCACAGCAGTGTCCCACAAACAGTCGTGGATTGAAAATGACCAATTTATTATTGCTTTTATTTTTGGAGGGATTATTATTAGGCTCTGTGTGGAGTAAGGAAACTTGCCCAAGGTTTCGCCCTCTGCCTGGAATTGAACCCAGGTCTCTCGCTTGCAAAGCGAGTGCTCTAACCACTGAGCTACAGGACTCCACAACAGGATGGTTTTGTATGATGTCTGCAAGGCCTGTAGTTCAGTGGTTAGAGCACTCACCTCACAAGCGGGAGACTTGGGTTCGATTCCTGGCAAGGTGAAACCTTGGACAATTTTCCTTACTCCACACGCCTGATGATAATTCCTCAAGAAAAAAAAACAATAATAAAATTGGTCACTTCAATCCACGACTGTTTATGGGACTCTGCTGTGCGCAATTGACTGTTGTGCTTCGCCCACAAATATACAGTCAATTCACCTTATATTCTGTGAAGCGCTTTGAGACGTCTAGAAGACATGAAAAGCGCTATATCAAATGCAAGGATTATTATTATTATCAAGGCAGTCGCCTGAGGTAACTTCGTAGCTCAGACCTCACCTTTCAGTTTGCATTTCGACCTTGCCCTGCTCTGCATTTCCCTTCCTCCGAGCGAAATGGTAGTTCAGAGGGTAACCTTGATGTGTGGAGAATAGTGAAGAAAGATTTCTCCCTTTGTGTGGAATTATCCTTCATCTTGAAATGAAATTCTATTTCATATATTTTCTACCCTCTGTACCTGTTCGGATTCCTCAGTCTTTATCTGCTATCAGTGCTGTGTTCTTTCTGGTTGAAATTAGAAATCTGTTCACACTTGTTGACCAGTCTAGCTTCCTTTGTTAATCACGGCGAACATTGTTGCCGACTTTCTTTGTCAACAGTTCACCAGAAAGCTTTGAAGAATAATTGCTCCTCCTTAACGGAATTGGGCCTGAGATTTCATTGCCAAATGTTGCATTGCTTTGCCACCTCTGTTCAAAAGACCTGAAGATGGTCATGGTGGGGTTTGCACTTGCACTACATGGGAAGCCGTTTAGGTTCCTCTCAAAATCTCTTAATGGGATGGCAGTCCCTGTGAGTTAACTTTAATTGTTGGATTTTGGCACTTTATCACATAGTATGTGGAGGATAATTTAATTGAAGAATGAGGACTACTCCACTTCAAAGTGATTAACGATGTCTTACTGCAAATTGTTTTTGTTTGCAAAGATATTATAATTTTTGTCTTCTAATTTATTTTCAGTATCAGCTGATTATTCAGAACCGTTAGTGGTAGTTTTTATTTTAAGGCGGAACCAGCGTTTAAATGCAGTATCATTGTATTTAAATTTAGCTAATTTTCTGTTTTTCTTTGTTTGCACAGTTCCTGCTTTCTACTGGCTAACTGTTAGAAATCTGCTCAAAGCTCTGTTCCATCTAAATCCCTGGGGCATGAACCTTGTTACCTTGTTGCCTGAAACTGGACTTGAATTTTGCGCAGGTTTTGAATTTGTTTGACCCTCTGTTGTAGCAATCTCAAAACCGTAAGGGAGGCAGTCTGTCCAGTCTTAACTCATTGAAACTTTGCTGAAATGGCTTTAACGGATACCATGATTGGACCCTCAATTCCAAACAGGAAAATCCAGGTCCTGGACACTTGATTCTTGCAGCTTCTGGTGTGGATTTCCAGTAGTACTTTTTTGCAGTTTAGAGTGGGAACCGTGCAAAGAAACGTTTGCCAAACCAAAAGTGGTCGATCTTTGTAAACTATGTATTTGTTAATTGTCTGTAATATGTTCTTTTTAACTTCTCAACCTCTGGTGTGTTTTTCTTAATTTTTTTTAGAACAAGACTGTGGCTACCCCCAATCAGGGTGTGTGGGACATGAGGGGCAAGCAGTTTTATGCTGGCATTGAAATCAAAGTTTGGGCAGTCGCCTGCTTTGCACCACAGAAACAGTGTCGGGAGGAAGTTCTAAAGTAAGCGTCCTGATGCTTTTCCTAATTGATTTCTGCAGCGAAACTATTTCTTGGAAAATTTACGATTTGTGACCTCATGAGATCCCTTGGCAATTCTTGCCTTGTTGTGTCCCAGGGATGGGGAGAGGAGTGGAACCATTATTGATAGTTTTATGTTGGCACTCAGTTTGACATTGTGATAGCATTGGGTATAAAATGGCTATGTGTATTCCTTAAGCTGTAAGTACAAGTTCATGACTACCTTCACCCACCTGATTGGCTTTTCTATGTCTCTCCCTTTTCCAGGAGTTTCACTGACCAGCTGCGGAAGATCTCTAAAGATGCTGGGATGCCAATTCAGGGGCAGCCATGTTTCTGTAAATATGCACAGGGAGCGGACAGTGTAGAGCCTATGTTTAAGCACTTGAAGCTGACCTATGTAGGTCTGCAATTGATTGTCGTTATCCTCCCAGGAAAAACGCCTGTATACGGTATGTAAGATGATGTTTGGTTTATAACTTTAATTCCCACAAATTGAACTACTGTGGGCCCTGGTCGAGGCAGGGATGGAATAAAACTTTGCATAAATCATTCCTCTGTTAGTTAATACCTTAGCTTATGTTTTAGGATGTCACGCGCAGCCACATTGTTTTGAAGCTGAATATTTTTAATTTTGATGATATCATTAGGAATTGGAGAGTCACTCCTATATTCACGCTTCCTGGAGGCTGATTAAAGTGATGCTTTGCCAACTCTTGCTCTGTATCCTCTCATAAAGACACTTGTATAAAGTAAGCGGGCAGTCAGTGTTCTTGAGGAAACAAATCTTACATACATAATCAGCTGAGTTACAACTTGCTGTTGTATAGAAATGTATACCAAATGAAACATGCTTAATAAATGACTCACTGCAGAATATCGCTTAATATCTAAGCTTAAATTGCATTTCTGTTTCCAGCTGAGGTGAAGCGTGTGGGTGACACCCTCCTGGGGATGGCTACACAGTGTGTTCAGGTGAAGAATGTCGTCAAAACATCTCCACAGACATTATCAAACCTTTGTTTGAAGATCAATGCAAAACTTGGTGGCATCAATAACGTCCTCGTACCTCATCAGCGGTGAGTTTCATAGGAACAGGAGTAGGCCATTCACCTCCTCCTATTCCACTATTCTTTAAGATCATGGCTGATCTGTACCTCAACTCCAATTACCCACTATCTGCCAAACACTCTGTCCCATTGCTTAACAGTTCAGGTGCTGAAATGTTACACCAAACATTGTGATTGATCTTCTATGTTCATTTTAAGTACAATATAAATGTTTGCAACCCAGTGTCATTCATAATACTGAACAAATAGTGATTCAGATCTCTCGCTTTGGGTTCCAGCACTGCAGTCTATATCGGTTTGGATCCAATAAGTTAGTTGTGAGAATATAAAACATTGCATTTGCTTGGGGATTCACTTAAATCTTGTCTCTTTTCCACAAGAGATTAAAGTGATATTATTCACTAGTTCGGTGTCTGAGTGTCAGCCTTACCCATTGTTATTGTCCTCTGCAGTCCGTCAGTGTTCCAGCAACCCGTGATATTCCTGGGAGCAGACGTCACACACCCACCAGCCGGGGATGGCAAGAAGCCCTCCATTGCTGCTGTGAGTATTAAACTGTGAAATCAAGATAATAATAATCCTTGCATTTGATACAGCGCCTTATCACATCTTCGAGACGTCTTAGAGCGCTTCACAGGATATACTGTAGAGTGTAGTGGCTGTATTTTGTGGGCCGAACGCAGCTGCCAATTGCAGCTGTGTCCCACAAATAGTTGTGGATTGAGTGACCAAATTATTATTATTTATGATCCTCCGATCGACTACTAACCAACTAACAATAAATGAGCTATCTGCAAGAGGTGGTGCTGACATCTCCTTGCGAAGAAATGTTAGCACCACAACAAGGGAAACACCAAGGCAAGAAGTTGGCCATCCATTTATGGTTTGTTATAATATGAGTGTCTCTGAGTTAATAGACTCAAATCATCATGTTATAATGGGGTTAACTCCTTAAAGGATGGATTAGGTGATGAAAATTGTTTAAATATTTAGCAACTATAAGATGTTAATTTTCTTGTGTAGGTGGTTGGCAGTATGGACGGACATCCCAGCCGATATTGTGCCACAGTACGTGTGCAGACGTCAAGACAGGAAACTTCTCAGGAGCTTCTATTCAGTCAGGAGGTTATCCAGGACCTGTCCAACATGGTGCGCGAACTCCTCATCCAGTTTTATAAATCGACCCGCTTCAAGCCAACCCGCATCATCTATTACAGGGGAGGCGTGTCTGAGGGACAGATGAAACAGGTGTGTGTACCGATGCTTTCAATACTCTCTTACCAGCTCCAGATGTTTCCCAATGTTTAGAACGTTGCATTATTCCTGCACCTGCTCTTTCAATGTTGAGCAACTCCTCTGATGTGTTTCTGTGCTCTCCACTGCATGCTGCTTTAGTTCCAAGAGTCAAAATTGAGGAATTTTTCCTCTCGCCTCATTTGAGCCCTTTTCATAAATAGAAATGGTGCCTTGTTAAAGCCTTAGCTTTTGCCCTAACCATTTCTGGATTTTGTTTGTTCACACCTACACACAGGTTGCTTGGCCTGAGCTTATTGCCATCCGGAAAGCTTGTATCAGCCTGGAGGAGGATTACAGACCAGGCATAACATACCTCGTCGTTCAGAAGCGACATCACACACGACTCTTCTGCGCTGACAGAAGTGAGAGGGTACGTACCCTGATACACTACTATTACTATATTATGCTTGCTCATTGATGTCATTTGAGTCCTCGGGATTGTTTGTGTTATATTTTCTAATATTTCTGAACTTCTATAGAAAGACTTTGAGTTAGACTTTTGCAGGTGCATCTGCATTTGTTATTATTACACTATAATAAATCTATCATCTAATTCCACAGGTGGGTAAAAGTGGGAATGTTCCTGCAGGCACCACTGTTGACAGCACCATCACTCATCCCTCCGAATTTGACTTCTATCTGTGTAGTCACGCAGGAATTCAGGTATAGCATTTTATTATTAGTAATATTAATATAACATTTTAACCATCACTAGTCCTCTGTGTGTGTCGGTTTTTATTTTAGCCAACTGTAACCGTTAATCTGGCAGTTTTCAGATTATTTTTATGTTTTTTTTAACTGGTGCCATATTTCCCTATTTTGTTTGTTTCACTTGAGGTGACAGGGACATAAGTGAGCAGCAGAACTTTTCTCTCAAAACCTTTCAGCAAGTTTCCAGCTCACACTTGAGCGAGTCTTCGGTCGCGACATTTTTTTAAAAGTTCAAGTATTGCTGATGGCCATTTGTGTTCCATTTTCAAACACTGTTGCTGCCAAAGCCACAAACCTTCTCTTCTATGTTTGTTGACTCCAGGGTACCAGCCGTCCTTCACACTACCACGTCTTATGGGATGACAACTGCTTCTCAGCCGATGAACTTCAGCTGTTGACCTATCAGTTATGTCACACCTATGTGCGCTGCACACGCTCCGTCTCCATCCCAGCGCCGGCCTATTATGCAAGACTGGTTGCTTTCAGAGCCAGGTATCACCTTGTGGACAAGGATCATGATAGGTAAAGAAGAGTTCTGTCTGTTCAATTGACTGTTTCTGTTTGAAATTCTGTGATTGATTATTAATAATAATAATAATCCTTGTATTTAATATAGCACCTTATCATGCCTTCTAGACGTCTCAAAGCGCTTCTCAGAATACAGTAAAGTGAATCGGCTGTATATTTTGTGGACTGAAATATTATTGGTTAACTTTGCTTGACAGAGTTGGTGAACGGTTTTGTATATTGTAGAAACACCAACATTCTGGCTATCCATTTCATGGGAGGGAAAGGGGTGTATCACGTTAGAATTCGGTTTCGGTCCATGGAATTTATAGCTTCAGCTGAGAGGAGACTTGCACTCACAGAAGCAAACAGCTTCTCTGTGAACAGAAATGGTGATTGTATGTGGGAAGAGGATTTTGTGCTAACTGTCGGCAGGATTGGGAATCGAAAGTTCATGATGTATTTTTTTATTTTCGGCACAAGACAACGATGTAACTTTTCTAATTTTAATCTTCGCAGCGCTGAGGGAAGCCACGTATCTGGACAGAGCAATGGACGGGACCCCCTGGCACTCGCCAAGGCTGTACAGGTTCACCACGACACCCAGCACACAATGTATTTTGCGTAAGAGCTGCTGGAGTTTCCGGCGATTTTCAGCACATTGTGCCGCTCTGAAACGTCCTTGCATCTAGTGCTAAAATGTTTTTAAAAACTCATAAGGGCCAAGCGGGTTTCAGACCGCACTTTTACCAGCGAATGAGATCCAACGCACTGAATGACTCATTGACTCATTGGGGGTTTGAATGCACAGAGAAATGAGCCATTGTTCTTCAAAGTTTATCAAAAGCACTATATAAGGACTGTAGTGGTGATTTTTCACTGTACTGATTTTATATTTTTTACCTCAAGGCGCCAAGGCCGAACATCCTAGGGAAAAGTTGCATGAATGAATTTTAATTGTTACTGCACTCAGTAGCAAGTTTTGATATTGTTTTTTTTCCTCTCTTGTTTCTACGAGGTAGCACTGTTGTAAAACTCCCATCTATTTTTAATCTTTTTGCAAACAGATTGTCGTGTGTATGTGTGTGGGAAATGAACAGTAGGATACTTCTTCATCGGTAGCTTCCAGTGTGTTAATTGTACAAAACTTTCAAAGGGAACCCTTCGAAATACACAGCTACAAAGAGAAAAGTGTTTCCAAACTGTACAAGTACAGCAAACCTCATTGTTACACACGTGTGAATAACTGCAAAGTAGTTCCTATCGCAGGGAGCTTGAGCTCCGCTCCTGACTTGGATGCAGCTTAAAAAGGTTGAGGTTTGTGGTAAAAATTGTTAAAACGAGGTTGACTGTAAATATGTTTCACTGTTTGACATTTTTGGGAAATAACTATTAATTCCAAAACTTCCATGAAATGATTCTTTGCTGTAAACACTTATAGATGTCCTGTGATGCAAGACACACACCCCCGACTGCAGGTTGTTTTGGCCTGACGACTGGGGTCTCGGATCTGTCGCTGTCTTAAAGCAGTTCAGTAATCTTAAACCGTTCTGTTTTGATTTTTATATGGCCAGCTGGACTGTCCGTTCCAGTCAGTTCCTTCACCCACTTCTGCTGCCACAACTGTAATGTATTTCCTGTGGTCAGCTATTTTGGAGACATTGGCAGCTAAAAGATCTGAGCTCGTTACATTTGTAGATTAATAGTTCAAGTGGCCAGATAACGTTTCGACACCCTGTTTTTGCCAGGACAATCCTGATTGATAGTATGGCAAACAGCTGCCATGGATAAATTCCCAGGGAATGATTTTAATTTTTTTTTTAAATGGAGATTTTGCACTAAAGTCTTTGTCTAAATGATTTTACCTGAAACCTTAATCCAAGTTAAGTGCAGTAGAATCCTGTCATACGCACTACGTTTGGACAAAGTTCCTCATAAATTACACATGCATATAACAGGAGTCGCTTTACCAGTAAGTCAGGAGTAAACGGGACTTGTTTAAATAAACAAAATTGCTTAATAGAACTGCATATACTATACGTGGATTGTACTGTACTTCAATATTTTGAAAGAAAAATGTTCTTGTTGAGGTAACTTTTATAGTCAATGTTTTTTTAAGAAAAATTTTGGGAACATTTTTTTGTTCCTAATTCATGTTAGAAGCTTGTGTTCCAAGTACCCATTTTCTGCTGCCATGACAATACAGTGACACTTCAAGTGTCTACTTGATGGTGATTGGAAAGTGATGTGTTGCAGAAACTATTCGCGTGCTTGGGTTTAAAAAAATACTTGACTGTATTTGTTATGTTGAGACTTTGCCTGCTGGACTATCATGATCACTTTGTGTGTTGACCCAGAAACCTACCAGTTGAGTTGCTGTACTGGGAAAGCAGCAGGAAATATGGATTCACATTTGCAGTACAAATTGAAGAGAAATCTCAGTTCATAACGAGTATAGCATGATAGTTCGATTTTATTTAAATTTGTGCATTCTTGTATGTTCCTTTTTTTGTGTCTAAAGCATCATTGTGCAATATGTGTTCAAACCCCTCCAATGTAAAGCAGAGCAGACACCTTGTATAGGAAGGACGGGCATTTATTGGCCAAAGTGGTGGACGATGAAACACAGCCTGGTTCTAATATCTTAATATAATCTGAACAATCTGGTGCAGGGGTGAGGGGAGCAGACAGTGTCTGCAGAATGTGCTTCAGGGTTCTGGATTTAGAATGAATTAGCACTGTCCTGCTCCCTCCTTTATTTCAAAACATATACACTTTGTGCCATCTTCCAGTCAAGCGAGTTTATTTCCACAAACCGGGGTACAGGAGCTATCATTTTGAAGCGCAATATCTAAGAAACCACAAGACCAACCAACGCCTTTTTAGACCGAGCTGCTAACTTCAGTTGATCACTAAAGACAAATTTGGAAACCACAACTGTCACAACCTAGTTTATTTTAATTGCTTCCTCCCTTGCCACCCTATCCAATTGCAACCTTAGAACTATTGTCGAAATTTGACTTTAAATAGTATTCTTCCATTCAAGCATATGTTCAACTCCTCTCACATCGTTTATACTCGCCCAGGCTACATCTTGTCTTGAAACTAGCTGACTAGGTAAATATCTACATACCTTTATTGCTGCTGTACATTAAGATGCTTTCAAGATATCTGAATATTGCATATTGCATATTGGTATCTTCCTCCTTGTATCTTTCAGCCACCCTCCCCAACCCTAAAACTGTTGTACTTTTTGGCAGCAATTTAAAACGATTTGTTGTATTTAACTTTTATGTGAAACTGTCTTGTGTTTCATCACCACACGTGCTCTGGCAATGCTTTTCACACTTGGCTGGACACTTGTAAACTGGCAGGGGTATTTTTATTTTTGTCTATATAAAAAAAGAAAGCTAGATATCATCACAGGCCATTCAATTGGACTTTTCTCATTAGGATTTTTTGTATTAAACAAAACCCTTATAGCATCTAGCTTTCTATTTTATTGATCAGCTTTACAATTCAGACTTGGTCATGAAGTTATCGCTATATATTAGAAACCAAGGAATACTAGGGGGTCAGTGAATAGAGCAATACTTTTGAGGGGTCAGTATAACAACATTATTCTTTTTAACATTTTAATACAGCACATTTTTGTACGAGACAATGTTCCATTTTTAACTTGCCTATTCTTCAAATCAAACATAATAATCTAAACACAATAAAATGTTATTACAGTGGAGAGACGATTATCCACACTGACTGGGACCGATCCCTTTGCTGATGAGCAAAAAATGTAGATAATTGGACATCACTCAAATATAAATTTGGCGTCCACGCTATCTGAAGGCTTGTTCCATCAGGGGTTTTACTATCTCTGCTACATGGTGCCAGTCCTCCATTCTCTCTCCCTCTCTGCCTCTCTTTCTGACTTTGCCCAGTTGTGCAAAGCCGCTCACGTGCACGCAGTTACAGGGGCTCGTGTGGGTAAATGGTATGGTGATAACTGATGCTCTACTTTAAGTTCTCCCAACTTTAATCTACCTGATTGTATTCTGTATGAAAGCAGCAAATTTCACTAGAAGAATTGAGGTTTTCCATCTCCAAGCACACTCAGCCACCTGTGTACAGTGAACTTTACCAGCAGAACTGATAATTCCATGCTTGTGAGTAATCTCCATGTTGCAGCCAGTGAATCTAACCAGCTTTAATAATGCTCTGGAGCTGCATCCACTTGCTGCATCGTTTCCCAGCAGAGATTTTGAAACGTTAATGCGGCTGAACATCCTTGACGGAAGAAGCCATCGAAATAACAGAATTTCTATGGATGACTGATTTTTTTTTAAAAAAGGGGGAAATGCATTCAGTCCATCTTACAGCAGACCCTCTGCATATTTTCATGATGTAAAATGTCTCGAAAAGAGAGGGTGTGCTAATGATCCTTGCATTTGAATCCAGCGCCTTATTGCGTTGAAACGTCTCAAAGCGCTTCACAGAGGTTTCTGTAAAGTGTTGTGACTGTGTATGTTCTGCACATGCTGTATTTTTATGGTTTCTCTGATTAATCTGTATTCTAAAGGTAATCGAATTTGGTGTGATATTATTTCATCCAGTTTCTCTACACAAATCCGATATCCGTTTTCTACAAATATAAAGAGGTAATATAACATATCAGGGACTTTGAGGCATTAAAATTATCCACTTTCTATCAGTTCATCTGCATGACTATTTGAATTTTCATTGATGCATACTGGACAAAATTTGTAATCAGCTGTCATTGGTTGAAACCACATTATTAATTGCAGCAATTGAGGATACTTGAGAGTTACTTTGAAATGTACTTTTCTCACTGAGTTTTTTTACAGGTGCGATGGATGACAGTTTATACGCAAATTTTATTGGGGTTAAAGTAATGAATATTCTAAATATCCCACCTGCAGTTGCACACGGGTTTTTCTAACCAATCTGATGCATTCGATCTTTTGAAATGTGGTGTATGGGGGAAATTCCATACCAAAAAGTAAATTGTCGCAGGATCTGATTATGCCCAGAACCAATAAATCTAATGTTATCAGACACTGTATTGCACTGTTTAAGAGGGTTTATAATTAATTAACGTTTTATTTCAGAAAAAAGAAGAGTTTTTTGGTGTTAATTTGTGTTAATCCTATGAGCCGAAACAAGAGGAGGGATAAAGTGTCTATCACTTTGTTTCTAATGACTACAATTTACTGCCAAAACACAATGAAATACTGAATACCTGACTGAAAGTGGGAAAGAAAAATGGCCGAAACATGGTATAGCATCATTCTGGCTCGGACATACAAGTGCCTGTGTAGGGGATGGTGTTACAGAGCTTAATATTATATACAGTGAAAGAAATGATAAGATCAGATGAGTTAATTTTTTAAAAATTCTTTTTAAATGGATTGAAACTCTATTATCATGAAATTTCAGATGCCATCAACAATTTTTACTTAATGCGTTTGCTTACGTGAACATTTTGTACAGAATTGTAAGGAAGAAAATCCTTCACTTTAGCATTGATCGATAGGATATGGTTTTTAAGCTTTGACCATTCTTCAGTCTTCTGATCCAGGTCTGTTTTCAGCGCCTTGGGACATCCTCCCGACGTAAAAGGCGCGTACAAATGTAATTTTGTTGTTGTTTTGTGCAAGTCTTTCACCATTGATGGCAGGTTTCTTTGAACCCATAACTAACTATTGAGAGCAGAGTTCGGGTTATAGACTTAACGCACAAATTTGCAATCTGTCAAATAAAAAATTAGGTGGATGAGGGTCATAACTAGTATAATTGTACTATGTCATGAGCCTTTTTGGGGGTTACTTAAAAATTCAATTTGATTTCCTCTGTCCCATTTTCTCCATTGTGAAAAGTATTGATTACAGATGGGGAACGAATCGATGGGCAGCAATTGTCCTCGAGATTCCCAAAGTTGCCATTCTTCATCTCTGAGCCTAGAGAGTGAGTATCGACAGGCTTTTTTTTTTGACTGCATTTGCACCAAACAACTTGATTCTACACTTGGTCAATTTAATTGTGTATGTATAATATATATACTCTCCAACGTGAGATCGTTAGACAGTGATTAGTCATGAAAACTCTTGACTTTATCTTCCTTCCTTGCCTGGGGGTACTGAGGCCAATTGCATTATCCCCACTGCCAAGTCAGAACACACCAGGGATTGAAGCTATTGCTTTTTGTAGTCTGTAAAGGGTCAGTTCCACACTGGGTAGTATATTTACCCACTGAGCCATTTAAGGAACCTGTCTCCATTTTGTTGAGAAATTGTTCAGAATTTCATTTTTTTTTTAAATATAAAATTGTTGAGTTGTTGTGGATTTAATTTAAATCTGTGTTAACGCTTTTTGTCTTTTTTTTCTATTTTTATTATCGCATCATCAAATCTAGTGTCGATTTATGAGAAATTTATGAGGAGCCCTGTTTGGGAGAGGGAGGCGTCCGGAGAAAAGGCAGTGTGCAGAAAAGCAAGAAATTAATAGTAATATTTAACAAGTGTTCTGAAATATCCAGAGGCAGAGTCACTCAGGGTGCTTGCAAATGAACTAGCTTGCCCACATTTTCTCTCTTTGAGCCAGCTTCCATTTTCTGGCCAGCTATACTTCTTGCAATACTAGGTGTCTGATCTTCTCAGCGGTCAGCAAGTGATGTTTGGGTGCCCGTGGAATGCGTCCACACAGTACAGAATTCAGTTTGCTCAGAACTAATTTTTAATCGCGTTAACTTTCTTTGTCCATTACTGCATCGTGATTTCCGGGTAATCAGTTGGGGGGGAGAGAGAGAGCGAGAGAGAGAAACTAAGGTGAGCAGATGATGGCATTTATAAGTTGCAGAACTGTAAATTCGCCTGATAATCATGGGCATAAGGAATCCCAGCCCTTTTCTGTATAAAACTGCAATGAAAGTGTTACATGCTGCATAGTTCTGCAAGCAATTATTTGTGTTCGGATCATTGGAAAAGTTGTTGGTATGATGTATGCATTCTTTCGGTGAAATTTTGAAAAAAAAAAAAAAAAATTGTCATTTTTGGGTTCCCAAAATGGTGTTTAGAAAAACTGTACTGTTTTGGTTATTTTATTTTGACTGTGGATGTGTCTAGCAATACGAGGTACTCTCTTTGAGCTGTAGGCTTGGGCAACGTGTGTGATAACCTGCCCTACATTGCTATAATGATGTTGGCTGGTTGAATTGCAGAGCTGTATTGCTATGTAATTTTAGCCTGCAGGGACATTTTTGTGTTCACGTGACAAAATAAAATGGTATTTTATGCCATAACTTTGGAAGCCTTTCATTTCTTTTCAACCCCTACTTCACTTACTGATTCCCAGTAAGGTTTCACTTTGAAGTACTCCGGAGGGGTAACTTGCCCATCCAGAAATTGCCAAAACTGTTAACGAGAATTTTTACGTATTGGAACCGGAAGCCACGTGGGAACGTTAGTTTCCTGAAGAAATGGAAACCGACCATTGAGCTACGAATTCGGAAAAATAAAAACATTCTGTGCACCCTTCAGAACTTCTCAATGTTAATTCCCTTCCATTTACTGTCACTTGAGTTTTGTAATATTTTTTTTAACGCACTCCGCAAACGGGAGACCTGGACTCTATTCCCAGGCCGGGCGAAAACATCGGGCAAGTTTCCTTACTCCACACGCCCCTTGTTGACCTAGCAGGAAAGCAAGTAGGAACACAGTTGTCTTGTCGATCGGCCGGTTGCTTTTCCGGTGGTAATAATCCCTTCAATAGCAATAATAATAATAATAATTTGGTCACTTCAACCTACGACCGTTTTTCTTGGTGGGGGGGCCGCCGCTGTGCGCAATCGGCTGCCGCCTTTCCCCCACGAAATGCGCAGTCGCTACGCGTTCCAGTAAGTCCTGTGAAACGCTTTTTGAGACGCCTCGAAGACGTGATAATAATAATAATAATCCTTGCATTTGACAGAGCGCTTTTCACGTCTTCTAGACGTCCCAAAGCGCTTCACAGAATAGGCTGTAAAGTGAAGTGACTGTATATTTGTGGGCGAACGCGGCAGCCAATGGCGCACAGCAATGTCCCACAAACAGTCGTAGATTGAAAATGACCAATTTATTATTGTTTGTGGTTTTGGAGGGAATATTATTAGGCTCTGTGTGGAGTAAGGAAACTTGCCTAAGGTTTCGCCCTCTGCCTGGAATTGAACTCAGGTCTCTCACTTGCAAAGCGAGTGCTCTAACCACTGAGCTACAGGACTCCACACTGATGAAGCGCGGTATCAAATGCAAGGTTTGTTATGATTATTATTGGGATTATTATTATGATTATTATTGTGTGTGTGTGGGTGGGTGGTGGTGTTTCTGGGTGCATGCCCTCGCCTTGGCCAGCACGTGTCGCTCTTGAGCATCTTTCCTGCGGCTCCCCCCTGCGGCTGAACATGCGCAGCCCCGCCCCCTCCTTCCGCCACACAGACTCCGCCCTTTTTTTTTGATGGGCGTGTGTGTGTGTGTGTGTGTGTGATTAACTCGCGCATGCTCGGTACCGAGCGGGACCAACGGCCGGAGGGGGCGCGTGCGCCGCCGGGGGGGCAGCCAGTGCGCCTGCGCGGCGGCGGCGGCGGTGGAGCGAGCCGTTGGCCGACGGTTGCGGCGCATGCTCAGTGCCAGTGTGTGTGTGTGTGTGAGAGAGAGCGAGAGCGCGAGCGGGCGGACGGCTGAGGGGAATCCGAGACCGAATGTGTTGTGCGGCGGCGGCGGCTCCGCTCCGCTCGGCGGGGAGGAGGAGGAGGAGGAGGACCTGAGCTTCCACCCCGTTCCGTCCCGGGCCCGGGCCCCCGGCCTTCCCGTCCCTTCTCTTCCAAAACCCGGGGCTCGAATCCGCATCCGCACGGGGGTCTATGGGATGGAAGCCGGACCAGCGGGAGCAGGTAGGTCACCCCCCGGGGGTGGGGGGTGAGGGGAGGGGAAGGGAAGAGGTCCTTATTTGGCTCGTTTTTTTTTTTTGGGGGGGATTGGGATGGGTTTGGGGGTAAAATGCTGAGGGGCTTTCGACTGAGGAGGAGGAGGGGGGGGGCTGGGAGAGGGTGGGCATGCGCAATGAGGTCGACCCCCCCCACCCTCTCCCCCCCTCCCTCTCCCCCCCCTCCCCACCCTCCTCCCTCTCCCCCTCCTCCCTCTCCCTCTCCCCCCCCCTCCCTCTCCCCCCTCCCTCTCCCCCCCTCCCTCTCCCTCTCCCCCCCTCCTCCCTCTCCCCCCCTCCCTCTCCCCCTCTCCTCCACACCCCGAGCCACAGACTTGTGTGAGTTGCCATCGACAAGAGAGGCGTTTCACCTTGTATTTTAATTTGAGTTTCGTGGTGGGGGGGTCGATTTGAGGGACACGCAGCCTCCTCCGGGCTTTACCTGCTTTCAGTTTGTGACTGCAGCCCTCCCCCCCCCACACTCCCTTCCCCTCCTCCCCCCACACTCCCCTCCCTCCTCCTCCCACCCCCCCCCCCTCCCCTTCGCCCAAATGCATCGCATTACATTGCTTTGAATTGTTCTGATTTCACTAAACTTTTATTTGTGTGTGTGTGTGGGGGGGGGGGGGTTTGCCACAGCATCTCTGTGCAGCAGCAATCTCGATGATGATGATAATCTTTGCGTTTGATACAGCGCCTTATCGCGTCGTCGAGACGTCTCAAAGACCCTTCACAGGATTATACCGCACAGAGGATTAATAACTGTGTGTGTTGTGGGCAAAACCTCAAATCACTGAGGTTTTGGGGGTGGGGGAATCCGACGAAGAGGTTGTTGATGCACACTTTTATCCTTTCCATCAGCATTCTGTGGTGAAAGTTGTCAAGTTGAGAACTACCTGGTACCGTTCAGTGTAACCTGTAATGTGCAAGTGTACAAGGCAGTGAATGTTTTATGTGTAAGGTGTGTTCAGTTATTGTTTATTTATGTCAAGCAGAGGAATGAATGAATGAATGAATATTCTGGGTTGACTTCAGTGGTGGCTTCCATGAAACTAAAGCATTGGGATGCGTGTAAAGCTTTGATTTGCAGAATATCACTCACCACGTATGCAAGTGCATATGTGAACCCATAGACGTGCTTGCTTTTACGAGTTGTTTATCTCAGGATTATGTATGTATTTGCAAATAGTACAGGCGCTGAGTAGTGGATATGTGTAAGAGTCCCAAGAAGAGCGATGATGCTGCTTCATTTAACTCCCGCAAAAAAGAACTGGATAAATCATCTGCTTGAGAACAGGACTGGACATAAATCAGGATAGGTGGAGGCTAAGATGAACAAATACTCTCCACGTTACAATGTTTTCCGTGAGGTTCGTGAGGATTTTGTCCATAGAGGGAGGAAAGGAGGCTGGTTTGAATACATATCAGTAATAGCATCCTGAGCGCACGTTATGTACAATATCTCACCAACAGATGTATCCAATGGAATAGCAGTTCTGGGGATTGATCTGTGTCTGTTTTTCTTTGATAGTTCTTTTAAGGCCCTTTTGAACTTCTTAATCTAAATGTTAGTGTCAAAGATATAACCCAAATAAGGATCCAATTGTTGCGATTTTAGACCAATGCTGTGTGAGGAATTGCACATAATGTATCTCGAAAAAGAAATGCATCAAGCCTTAGAGGATTTCTGGAAGTGTCTTTCAGATATGCTTGAGCGACCTTTAGTGCATCAGCAACCAAAGCCACAAGCACTCCGAGGGGCTTCCTGTGAAGTAGGCTGTGTAAATGCAAGTTGTTGTTGACTTGGTATTACAGCTTGCCAAGACGGTATCTATGTACTGTATTTATTGTCCGGTACTTAAAGCCAAATGTTAAATTGGTTCCAGTATTGTTGTATATCTTTTTGTAGAATTTTACAGACAGAATTCAGTTATTACCTAAACAGAGAGTTCTAAACCAAGATGGTGAAGGTACTCTGCCATGAAGTGGTGTGATGTATATAATGTGTTTTTTTTGGTTTGGGGCGTGGAGGCAACTTCTGCTCTATAGAAAAACAGTGTATTGCTTTAAAGACAGTTTTAAAATGTCATTCACGGAGTTCTGGCAGCAGGTTGCATAGTTTTAGGAGAGGGGAACTACGGAGGTTTTTGCCGAAAAGTCTTTCCAATTCTTATCACAAACCTGGGCAATGTGCTACATTCCCCATTCATCTGGATGCACTGCCCTCTTGAGAGCCACAAACAAAGCTTCTGAAATGCCTGCCTGGATAATTGATGTTCTTGAAACTGAACAAAGATCAAGCTGGTCCTCATTTTTAGATTACTGCCAACAGACCCCGAAAATCTTCAGTATCTTCTGTGTTTAAGACCAAATGTGATGCCATCAAGAAATGTCTACCCTGCAGCCCACCAGGCTGAAGTCCACATGCAAGAGACCACGCTCCTTAAGTAATTATAGTCATTGCCAGGTTCATCCATACACCACTTAGTTCTACATGAGTTTAGTGCATTCTTGTACATTGTCCAAGAACAATGTCATGTTTAAACAGCATTCACTGTAAAACCCTCGGCAGCAAAATGGAAATGAAAAACTTCACAGAGACTGCAAACTTTTAATCCTATAATGAAAGCAGTTTTATTGTCTTATGGTTCATATACCACGGGGTACTGTGGCTCTTGGCAGCATCAACATCAGCAGCAGCGTTGGAAGCTGAATAAGACCACCTGAAGTGCAAGCTATCCTACCTGACGCATGACAAACATCATTAGTGAATAACCAGGCTTTTTGCTCCAGGTACTATTATTGAGGTACAAAAAGTCAAAGGTCTTTGTGTTTCTCTCCCAACTGGTTGGATTTTTACAGGACCAGACTATCTTGCTTCTTACTTGTTTCTTTGGGTGTTTTCTAATTCTCCGTCCTTTTTTTCCGTCTTCTTGAGAGGGGAGTTGTGCTGGGGCCACTAGTATCTCACCTAATCCTCCTGACGTGAAAGGCACTATATGAATGTAATTTGTTGTTGTTTGCGTGTGAGCCTAGACATCATTGCAAGCTTGATTTATCTCCCTTGGGGGGAGGTAAGCAGGATCTCTTTGAGGCTGAATTGACTCCCAAGATGATGAGCCTGACATTGGAATATCGGAATTAAGTCAATCCTTTGTGGCAGTCATGGTTCCTGAGCCAGACATTAGTAGGACGTGAAGGAGCAGAAGAGTCACTGAGGGCTGGAATAAACTTCAATGTTACACTATGCACACTCTGGGATCCCAAGCTTTGACTCTTGCCAAGCTGAGTCTAAACTTTCTAGGATTATAATAATCCTATAATCCTTACATTTGATCTAGGATTTTCACATTGGGAAAAGTGTTTTCTCAAAGCACTTCACAGGGTACACTATAATAATAATATAATAATCCTTGCATTTGCTAAAGCGCTTTTCACGTCTTCTAGATGTCTCAAAGCGCTTCACAGAATATGTTGTAAAGAGAATTGACCGTATATTTGTGGGTGTATAGTGGAACAACTGTTTTTTTTGTGTTCGAATGCAGCAACCAATTTGTGCATAGCAATGTCCCACAAAGTGAATATCCACTTTTATTTGAGGAATTGTTGGCCAGGATACCTGGAGAAACTATCCTTCTGTTTTTGAATTGTGCCATGGGAACTTCAATGTCACCCTGAACAAGTAGGCAGAACCTTGGTTTAATGTCTAATCCAAAGACGGCATCTTGGACAATCCAATGCTCCTCCAACACTACAGGAGCATCAGGCTAGACTATGAGCTCAAAGTCTTGACTTTACACGGGAAACCACAACCTTCTGTCTCGGTGGCAAGAGTGCCACCAGCTGCCCCAGGCTGACAACAACAACTTGTATTTATATAGGACCCTTTACACTGGGTGGCGTCTGACGCTGTCTGAGCAAAGCAAGGAGGGTAATGCTAGCAGAGAGGGGAGGGGGTGAGTGATCAGTGCCCTTGTGAAGCTTTCATTTCTATTGGTCAAACTGAGCCAGAAAGGATATTGGATTAAAGTGGCTGCAGTGACCCTTTAGCTGAATAGGCAGCAACATTCAGTGTCCAGGCTCACATGTGAATATTGGCCATGAACGAGCAGCACACGGGATACAATTCCCTGACAGAAGGGGAAAAGGCAAATACCTTCAGGGGGGATACTGTCGATTGGGGGGAGGGGGATGGGAGCTCAGTCTGTCCCTTATCACATTTTTTTTTGCAAGAGAAAATGTAACAAAGTGGGAGTTATTGAAGGACCCAAGCACAGTATTTGATTTACTCTAATGCTACCATGAGCATCATGTCGTGTATGTGCTGTATTTCTTAAAAGGGACAATTATTTGAATGGAAAATGCTGCCTGTCGTCGAGTGTAAAGACAGACCCAGACTCGGGATGACAGATGGTGTGAAGAGAAAGGGAGAGAGGTGGTTGATGGCCTAACGCGAAGGGAAGAACACAAAGAGACAAAGGATATTATACTGTATAGAGAGGGTGACGAAGAAAATGTGCAATGGAGGTGCACTGCACTGCTAAAGGGATTCTTTGAAACTGTTTAGCATGAACTCTTGGGCTTTAAGTACTGGCGGGTAGGAATTATTGGTGTCGGTTGTGTCACTGCGCTCCTGGGGTGCTGAAAACTCCTCTGTGTTCAAACTGCAACTTTTGTCAAACTTTCACAGAGATTTTGATTTGGGAGAGGTTCAGAAAAGTATTGAGCCCCATGCTCTATGTGTTAGCCTATTACAGTGATTGTGGATGGGCAGACAATTTAATCATGTGTTGTTTGTGTATATGGGGTGGGGAGGATCGTATCCGAGTCTTGTCAGTGCAGTGGGTAACGATTGGAAGTGGTAACCCTGGCTGAGCAGCAGACTGGGGCAGGGGGTGGGGAGAGAAGATAAGCGATGTGTCCCTCGATGAAGCTGAACTAGTCAGCAAAAAGCTAGACACATCAACAATAGTCCAATGTGAGGTGTTGTCTCAACCTCGCAAGCCGCAGCTCTAACCAGTGAGGTGGTGCTTGCTGCATATGCAAGGATCATTGTTATTGTATGCTGTATAGTTTTTAAAAAATCAGAGCCAATCAGGAATATCCCACAGAATAGTTGCACTGTTGATTTTGATCACAGAAATCTGACCCTATGTACTGAACTCCATTGATATGAATATTTTTTCATTTGATACAGTGCCTAAATCCCTTTCTAAAGTCAGCCTGTCCAAGCATTTTACAGTAATTATTGTTGAGTGTATTTAAGGGTGAACATAACTCGCGATTTGTGGCACAGCATTGCATTTGGGTTTCTGTATCAGCTTACGCTTGGAACGGAAAACGAATGCCGTATGAAAGTGGAAGAGAGACATTGCCATCCGAGGGGTGGGACAGCAGTTGCTGGTAACACAAGAGCTGTAATGTGCAGAGGCCGGGCCAGCGTGTGAACGACTGCTTGCTGTCCCAGGCTGCTGCATTTCTAATGAAGGGCAATTTCTGCACCGTTCAGTGAGCGCATTGTATCCCAGGGACATGCGGCCCCCGTCCCACCGTTCGAATTTCCATAACAAAGTGTGAGTTTATCTGCCTCTGCCATGGAGAGGTGAAGTATGTGTGACCTCTGTATCTAGGAGCTGTCGAGGAAAGCCAGCCCCGCCGCACTCCACAAGCTGTACGCAAAAGCCACATCTCCACTGGAAACCCCTTCACTCGCTCATTGTGTTACTGGGAATCAATCTGTGAAGCTCTGGGTCGCTTACATTTCTGGTTTATTTACTAGACAAATGCTGCTGTGTTTTTTGGGGGCATGAATCTGCCTCATGTCTTTTGTTGGTAACAAGCTATGTGTTTTATTGTTTGGTATAGAGTAAGAGTAATGAATAGTATAGAGATAATATTTTGATTAAAGTCAGTGCAGTATTTTGTTTGAAATTGGATACAGAACGAGAATGGTTGAATTTATTCTTGAGTCATTAAATGTTATGTCCTGATTGCACCAAAATTGCTCCCTAAGTAAAAATAATCCTTGCGTTTGATGTACCACCTTTCACATCAGGTGGAAGTCTCAAGGATCGATAACAGGACTTACTGTGATGTATAGTGATTGTGCATTTTATAGGGAACCAATTTGTGCATAACAATGGCCTATAAAAAGCTATGAAGCTAAGGACCAATTTTATCTAGGGGATTTTGGCCACGTTACTAGGAGAAAGTCCCTTCACTTTTTTTGATACCAGGGAATCTGTAATGTCCACTTGAACAGGCAGACAGGACCAAGCTTCAGCTTCTCATCTAAGGATGGCATCTCTGACAATGTAGCCAGCACACCCTACACCCTCAGCCTCACATTGTCGTGTCAATCTGGACATTTGTCAGCTGAAAGTTGTGATGTGGGTTCAACCCCCAACCTTCTGACTCCGAGGCACGATAACTGAGACAGGCTGATATCAAATGAAGCCGTGCATCTCGTTATCTGTATTCTCCAGTTTATTCCTCCCCTTTCTTCACTCTCTTCTCCCGTCTCTTGAAAAGATTCTGAGCCCATGTGGGCTGTCATTTTTCCAGTTCTGGAAAATATGTCCATATGCGTCCAGTAATTATTAGTAGTGAGTTTGATTGGCGGTGTAGCATTGAGTCTGCCTGTCCAGGTGGACATGAAAGATCCCATGGCACAAAGTGAGAACAGAAGGGAGATTCTCATGGTGTCTTGGTAAACCCTTCATTGTTGTTTGTGTTTCTTCTCTTTGCAAATTGATGACCAGGTTGGTGTACAGAGAGAGGCACTACACTTGATAGCAATTTCCTGTGGAGCACTTGGAGGCATTAATATCTTCTGTGCGCTGTATTATTACAGTATCACACACTCTTTTGTGTTCTGTTCTGCAGAAGGATTACAAACCTGTTTCCTTTTCAGCCGCAGTTGCCCCTTACGTGCCCCCCCTGCAGCAGGTGTTTCAGGCACCACGGCGCCCTGGAGTGGGGACCATTGGCAAACCTATCAAACTGCTCGCCAACTACTTTGAAGTTGAAATTCCGAAAATCGACGTTTATCATTATGAAGTGGATATAAAGCCGGACAAATGTCCACGCAGAGTAAACAGGTACTAATCAGCAAAAAACAGGGAGACCAATCTCTGATAATTATAACTGCCAGCGAGACTAGAGCTCATGGCTCCCAATTTTAGCGGCGACTGTAGATATTGCTGAAAGTTTCATCCCCTACTGCTCACACCATTATAAATGCTAGTGTTAGTTGTAATTATAAACTAGCAGTCCCAAAGGTCAGCTGGCATTTGTATCTTCCAACTCCCAACTATAGAATCTTTGGTTCAGCTGCTGGACAGAGTAGTTACTGATAAGGTGGAGAAAACTTTGAGCCTTTCCCGTATATGCCTCAAACAGAGGGCAATGGTGCAGCCTTGACTGTGAGTTAATAATAATCTTGCATTTGATATAGCGCCTTATCACATCTTCGAGATGTCTCAAAGCGCTTCAGAGAATGTACCGAAAGTAGAGTCACTGTGTATTTTGTGGGCGAAATGTGGCCAGTTGTCTTCTGAACATGTCTCTTTTACAGGGAAGTGGTGGAATACATGGTTCAACATTTCAAACCTCAGATTTTTGGAGATCGGAAGCCGGTGTACGATGGGAAAAAGAATATTTACACAGCAACGCTGCTACCGATTGGGCAGGAACGGGTATGAGAAATTTGGTGCAAACTCTTCTGGGGAGGAGATGATATTGACATTTCCATTTCTGTTCATTCCATGAGGAATATTGTCATGATAACTAAAGACTCAATGAATTGCATAACATTTCAGGACCAATATTTGAATGGGAGATTTCCAGTTGAGTTCACGCTGTGTGTTGAATTCAATCAAAAAAATAAAAAAAGCTGCTGGCAAACTGGTCTGCTCTAGATCTTCATAAGCAGCAACTGTCTATAAGAGCTACAAGTGATGAAATAGACAAAATCCAATGTGAAGCCTTCTGTGATTGGTAGATGGGATAGACTTCTTGGATAGGTATCACAGGTGTATTTTTTTTCTTTAACACAAGGTTGACTTTGAGGTGACCATCCCAGGTGAAGGTAAAGATCGGATATTTAAGGTCTCCATCAAGTGGCTGGCTGTGGTCAGTTGGAGAATGCTGCACGAAGCCCTGGTCAGTGGCCGAGTTCAGGTTCCGCTGGACTCTGTGCAAGCGCTAGATGTGGCCATGAGGCACCTGGCGTCCATGAGGTAATTAGACCAAACGTCAGTAAGACTGCATGGCCTGCAAAAATAATAATAATGATCCTTGCATTTGATGTAGCGCCTTATCACGTCTTCGAGACGTCTCAAAGTGCTTCACAATATATACTGTAAAGTGAATTGACTATATTGTGGGCGAAACGTGGCGGCCAATTGCGCACAGCAGTTTCCCACAAACAATCGTGGATTGAGTGACCACGTTATTTTTTGTTTTTGTGGGCGAAACGCGCCCTGGTAATGTTACCTGGACCAATTGTAAAAGATGATAAGGTTCTTGTGCTTTTATTCTGGAGTGTTTGTTTGACTTCCTTGGGTTTGGTGTATTTTCCCCAGAGTAGATAGGACAATTGCAACCTGTGGAGGGATCAATCTATTTAAATCTGTTTGTGTATTTCAGGTACACACCGGTCGGTCGATCCTTCTTCTCACCACCCGAGGGTTACTATCATCCGCTGGGCGGGGGCCGGGAAGTCTGGTTCGGTTTCCATCAGTCTGTGCGCCCCGCCATGTGGAAGATGATGTTGAACATCGATGGTAATGCCATTGTATTGTCTGTTGAACTGATGCATTAATTGATCTTTGGAGGGATTGGCTTGAAGTTGCTCGTGTCCAGATCAGATTTTTAAAAACAAAGTACATAGTTAAAGAATAGTAAATAAGTTCTGTGTGACATATACTACATACTAATAATCGTTAAAGATGGTAAAGTTTGTTTGCTTTTGTATTGCAGAACTGCTCCTGAAACTGTTTTGCGCTACGCTGGTGCCTCAGTCCGGATGCTGTAGGAACTCTCCTATATGTATTGCAGCTGTGTTCCTATAGCAACTGGAACAAGATTTTTTAAAAGGGAGTCCTGCAGGCACTGTTCTTTTCAAGTCATTGTTCACAGCTAGGTCTGCCTCTTATCCCTGCACTTTTTCTGTGTTACTTGCCTCTGGGGTGATTTTGTATCTGGAGTCATCTTCAGAGAAACCACCTCTTTAGGTGCTGCACTCTACCTCTCAGAGACAGTGATGCTGCCTTGTTTAGCATGTGCTGTGGCCACGGGTAACATTTATTGCCATGAAGTGAGGAGCTCAGGAACAGTCCTGTTGCTGGATTAATTGTAACTGAAATCCTGTTGCCATGTTTCTCCTCTGGGTGGTACTTTGATGGCTAATCTCCAAGTTGTGGTTGGCTTAATGCGCACAGCACAGCCAGCAATGGTGGTAATATCCTTGCAAGGCAGCAAGTTTGATGCACGCTGGGATCTCGCGCATGCATACAAGAAAATCCCTGCAAGGAACTGCAAACTTAGTGGCTTCCAATTAAGGGGGCTCTGTGTGCGCTGTTCTTCCCTCTCCACAAGTCCAGTCGCAGTAACACAAAAATATATCCCCACTGTTAGGGAGAGGGAACAGCTACTTCAGTTAACACTTCTGTCATTTCACGTTTGTGTGAAAAACTGAATATCTCGGGATATATTTTATAGTTTGGGACACGACATGTCTAGCAACTGCCAGGATGGTGGAAGGCGAACTAGATGGACTTGGTTTTCTTTCGCCAGAAAATTCTTATGTGCTTAATGAATGTGAGAATATTACTGAGCCACTGACTGGCGGAGGTCCTGTTTGTTTTGTATTTCAGTATCTGCTACAGCATTCTACAAAGCTCAGCCAGTGATAGAGTTCATGTGTGAAGTCTTAGATATACGAAACATTGATGAACAGCCAAAACCTCTTACTGACTCGCAACGAGTGCGCTTTACAAAAGAGATCAAAGGTATGTCTTGTTTTTTCCTCCCTTTGCTCTTTCCATTTGGCCACATTTAGTGTGCCCAGCATGGAAAATAATTTTTATTCTAGAAAGGTAGAAAATTCCACAAATTAATTTCAACGAGATGATTGGATAAAGCGGAATATTTCGTAGGAAACATTCTTAATCAGCCCACGGAAGAAATCGTTACCAGATGTTAGGTGCAAAAATATCACACAATATAGAACTTGTGAGGTAAAGTTTGAGTGTTATATAATAATAATAATCCTTGCGTTTGATATAGCGCCTTATATCATCGATACATCTCAAAGCGCTTTATAGGGTATACTATTGAGGGGATTGAACTGCATATTTGGTGGATGAAACACGGCAGCCAGTTTGGGCACAAAATGTCCCACAAGCAGCCGTGGAGTGACTGACCAATTTTATTTGGAGGATACCGTCCAGGATACCAGGAGAAACTTCTCTTTTCGAATACATCTGGGATCAGTGTCACTTGAATGTTGATCTTTTGAAACAAGATAGTGTAAAGCCAGCGAGTGTCAGCATTCAGCATGGACGGAGTCCTCTTTACGGTAGAACGATTGATCTAATAAAATATGGAATAGGCTCATTTGGCTGAATGGCTTCCCTCTGGTCCTAACGTTCAAACTTCTGAATGAAGTTGTTCCTCCAGTGTCTTCATGCAGTGCATACAGTGCAGGAGATCTCTAGTCTCTCTGTAAGAGCAACATTCCCCTCATACCAACAATCGTTCTTATGCCGTAAAAGCAGAAATACCAGCATCTTTTTTGAAGTGCAAATAACACAACATGAATATTCTGCAAAGAAGTTTTCTTTGTTAATGGATTTCCTATTAGCAGTCAGTATCTGATACTATTACCTGGTGACAAAAGAGCGTAAATGGTTTCTGCAAAGTTTTTAATGACTTGTCAGGTCACTGGAGAGCTGCCGCACTCTCCTCCTCCCTCCTCCCTCCACACACTCTTAACTAACGTACCCTCTTAATGTTTTCAGACTAGGGCCGCTTTTCCCCCACAAATTCATTCCCCACTTCTCATCCAACCTGATTAAGATCTTGAGATTTCAAGTTAGAAAGGCTTCTTGCACTTTAGAAAGAATTCCCTCCTCAAAACACGAAATAACCCCAAACTACTGAACAATATCTTTATATAGCGCTCTTCATAGTAATAATAATTACCAAGTGTAATTCTTACACTTGGTAGACGTCCTTTGAGGTTGTTTTATGTTCTGGCACCCACAGGTTTGAAGGTGGAAGTGACTCACTGTGGACAGATGAAGAGGAAATATCGAGTGTGCAATGTTACACGACGGCCAGCTAGTCACCAGACGTGAGTCCATGTGCGCACAGTCTCCCCCGCTCCCCCCCAACTTTCTGATTCTCTCTCCCTCTGACTCTTGCTCTAACTCTCAATTACACACACAAACACATCAATACACATGGTGTTTCAGCGAGCATTAAGTGGACTGTGTAAAGTTAAGTTGCTTAATCGCATTGTTGTGTGTCCTAGGTTCCCCCTCCAGCTGGAAAGTGGTCAGACTGTCGAGTGCACAGTTGCCCAATATTTCAAACAAAAATACAACCTTCAGCTCAAGTACCCACACCTGCCCTGTCTCCAGGTGGGACAGGAACAGAAGCACACTTACCTGCCACTCGAGGTGAGAGATGAGTATGGAATGAATTAAGCTGAGAGCATGGAACCTGACCTTTTCCAGATCAGAATAGATTCTGCACTCCGACATGCACCTCCCTGACCTGTTCATCCCCACCCCTCAGCCCCCTCGCTCACCTGGCACATGCCTATTGCACGTCCCCCCAACCCCTCCACATCACCATCATTGGTGGTGCTGTCAGCCACCTACCCTTCTGGAACTCCCGATCACAAACCTTCCTTCATCCTTGCTCCTTCTTCATCTATCTTTAAATCGCGCCTTAAAACCTACCTCTATAACCCCACTTATGGTCAACTTCTCCCCTTTCTCACTTGCACAACATCCAATCCAGCTACTGTGCAGAGGTCCAAGACGCTATCCTATGTCAAGGGTTCTATATAAATGCAAGTTTGCATGTGACATGTTACGGCTTTTAGGACTGGAGTGGTGGTGCATTAGATTACTGCACAGTACAATGAGCAATTGAGGATGGTTAATACAATACACTGTACATTTATACAACGCCTTTCTATTCACCACTTGTCGTGCTGGCACTCCTTCTGCCTCTCACCCATATCCTGAATTTCCTGAGTTGCAGTAAGCATTTTCTGTTGGTTGTTGAGTGAATTATTTGGCGCCATTATTGGTTTCCTTGCAATGGGCCAAGAGAAACAACACATTCGCCAAGTTCAGCGCCTTTTAAAAGAGTGAGTTTTCCAGCGTTGATGAGCTGTCTTTCCTGCCACAGGTGTGTAACATTGTCCCTGGTCAGCGCTGCATCAAGAAGCTAACAGACAATCAGACATCAACCATGATCAAAGCAACAGCACGATCAGCCCCCGACCGACAGGAAGAAATCAGCCGTCTGGTGAGTAGTTGGGTGCGGCTGAGTAAAGAACCTGTACATCTCGTCTTTGTATTCCCTGGTCACTGCTCAGGAAGGCTAATAACTAATAACTAATAGTTGTAGGAGATAGTTGTAGATGAATTTCTTTGTTGTTCATTATATGGCAAAGCATCATCTCTACCATGGTGGCATCACTGCAATGTATCTGGCATTAAACTACCATCAAACTACTGATTGTCCAACGCCTTGGGAGGTCCTCACGAAGTGAAAGGCGCTATACAAATGTAATTTTGTTGTTGTTGATCAGATGTGCCCGTGAGCAGAGGATTTGTGTAGTTTCTCATTGAGTTATCTCAGGAATGTAGAGGTTGTGCATTGCAGAGGACATAGCAATTGAAGAAGAAAGAGAAAGCAAAGTACTCTCAGAATTAAAGAAGAGCAAAATCTGTGTGAGGGATATCACTTGCAAAAGGATTTTAGTTGTTATAAGCATATCTGGGAACAAAAAATATAGATGAGGAACAAAGTGGAAAGTGCAAGGCAATGAGAGAGAAGAATAAGATGGAGCGAGGCATTAACTGTTAACCAAACAGCATTTTATTTACCCACAGATGAAAAATGCCAGCTACAACCTTGATCCTTACATCCAGGAGTTTGGGATAAAGGTGAAAGATGATATGACTGAGGTTACAGGCCGTGTTCTGCCAGCACCAATCTTACAGTATGGTGGGCGGGTGAGTAACAGCTACCAGATATTTATATCAGCTCTGAATCGTGGTGGTAGTTAACGGTGTGTGTGTGAGAGAGAGAGAGCTCCCAACACTATGTGCATTGCAGTCAACAAAGTAACCTCATCAGTTTGGCTGATGCCTTTGCTGGTCTTTCCAAACTAGATTTATCCACCTCCAACTGTCTGTCCTATTTGTGTGGGAAAGAATGACTGGTGTTCTTATCCATCTATCTTTCAAGGCATGAGAATAGTATTTTATATCCTCATTGCTTTGGCGGTAGAATTGCTTCCCATAGAATTGGCATTTGGTTTCTTCCAGAGGTTAGTGTACGTAATTTTTGCCTCTGAGCAAAGGAAATGCCTGTGCTTGCAAAGTGTCCTTCAGGGTATCTCAGGCTGCCCTGAAGCTGAGCTCACGGATACGATTGTCATGTATCAGTTCGCTGAGTGAGTGAAGCACATATTGGAAGCAGATTAAGAGGAAGCTTTCTTTAAAACCAGTTCCATGACAATCTCCAGCCACTGCAAGGCAATCTCCTGTTTATGTTAATGCCAGGGGCTTGTTCACTTGGCTTCCAAACGGACGGAGACACTGAGGAGACAAGAGCCCAGTGGGGAAGATTTGCATAGGTCAGATGTAAATGCAAGATGTATGTACAAATGCAATGCAAGAGGACTGAGTGTGGTGCAGGACTGTCTCCTAACCAAGTGGTGGTGTGTTTTAAGTCCCAGGCGTCTCAGCTTGATGTTACACGTTTCACCAATTCTGGTCTGTGCCGTTAATGGCCGACCTGACTTTGCTATGGTGAGAGACTCGTTTGGACAGGGAGAAACTCATTGGCCATTGACCAATGTCGGGGAAATCTCTCAAATTTCTTTTCCCTTCACTCGCAGAACCGAGCGATCGCCACTCCAAATCAAGGAGTGTGGGACATGCGAGGGAAGCAGTTCTACAACGGGATTGAGATCAAAGTCTGGGCCATCGCCTGCTTTGCTCCACAGAAACAGTGCCGTGAGGAGGTTCTGAAGTAAGAGGCTCCCAGTTACAGCTTGTATGGAATTCATTGGTTCTTTGTGTTTGGTTGGTCCTCTCATTGGCACTCGCTCGCGGATGTGAGTACACAGTGATGTGCTGTACCTCCCTCGCTTGCCCTATTACACCTTTATGGTCAGCCAACTAAATACGTTTTCTTGATTCAATATTTCTTATTTGAATGCAAAATTCTGCCGATCGGTGGTGGTGGGGACTATAGGGCCACAGATTGGCCACCACTGCTCTATAGCATCCAGCAGAAGTAAGATAAATGAGTGGAGAAAGTTACTGAACAGAGTTAGTGTCAGACTTTCAGGCCTGCGTAGTACAACCTCATAGGACACCCAGTATAATACAATTCCAATATATGTTATGTAACCTCCCTGGACATGATAAATGTATGGATGAGGGTCTCAGTGGTTCAAGGGGAGAGGTTGTGGTGGAGCCAAGCAGTGTATGCTGTATGACTTAACCCACTTGACCCTGTCTCCACATAACTCCTGACCACCCAGCCTCCCCTCTTGCTAGTTGACATTGTGAACTTCACCCTCTCCACATTAGTGTCCTATCCTACCTATCCCAGGGTCCTAAACCAGCAATGTGAAACTCGTTTGAGACATCCTCCCGACCTGACATGTAAGGCGCTGTATAAAATTAAATTTATTCTTATTCCTGTGGCGGGTGATTTGATTGAAGATTACATGATGCTGTTCAAAAAGACATGGATATTTTCTGGCGATTAATTGTGCAGGAGTTTCACAGACCAACTCCGCAAGATCTCCAAAGACGCTGGGATGCCAATCCAGGGTCAGCCGTGTTTCTGTAAATATGCCCAGGGAGCGGACAGCGTGGAGCCCATGTTCAGGCACCTGAAGAACACCTACTCGGGGCTTCAGCTCGTCATAGTCATCCTGCCTGGGAAAACACCCGTCTATGGTGAGCTTTCTAAAACATCCCCGTGGCTCGCCCGTGTCTTAATTCAACAATATGTTTTTTCGCAAAGAACTGCGGCACCACCTCGTGGCAGAATAATGAAAATGCGATTAACTTTCCATTGATGCAACCAATACCTTTTTCCTGGCTTTTCTCACAAGTCACCTTGTGATTAACTGCTTAAGCTTAATTCCACCCCACCCCCCCCCCCCAGCCCAACCACGCCAACTACTTTTAAGAAGCGATTTGTGAGCAACTCTATTACGTATGATAATTGATTTATTATTTAACATCTCTGCCATCGCTGAAACATTCTGAGTTTCTGACCACCCTCTAACGTTAATTCAGGACCTTTTTGAGTTCATTAGCTCTAAACCAACTTGGTTTACCCAAAGTTACTGCCATTCACTGCTCTACAAAAAAATACAGTTTTAGTGTTTTATATTTACTTTTCTTAACTTTCTGCTGCCTCTTTAAACCAGGTTATGATACTTACTGATAAAAATCAATCTTAATCAGTGCTTTAAGTGAAATTGATAGCTTCTTTATTTTTCTCCTAACCCTCTCCTCTTCCGCCCGCTCCTCCCCCAAACAAAACCAATTAGCTGAGGTGAAGAGGGTGGGCGACACGCTGCTGGGAATGGCTACACAATGTGTTCAGGTGAAGAACGTTGTGAGAACGTCTCCTCAGACACTGTCTAATCTCTGCCTGAAAATCAACGTCAAACTGGGGGGAATCAACAATATCCTGGTGCCTCATCAACGGTAAGCTGCACTGCTTTGTCTAAACTGTCTGGGGTTTGGGCCAAGTGATAAAGAGTAATTTAGTTCAAATAGATGGAAGTCAATGAGGGACCAATTTGAGATGGTGGGCAATGTGGTGGAGGTGGTGGAAAGCAGCCCTGATCAGGGACAGATGTACGATAGGAAGGACAGCTGCAAATTGAACCAGACACCAAGGCTATGCACTGGTACGGTGAGTTTTGAGGTTGAGCTCGGGGCCAGAGGTGAGGAGATGTTGGTCGGAACCAAGGAGGATGGCTTCTGTCTTATCCATGTAAAACTGCAGCTGGTGCTCACAGCACTGCACGTAAATGTGACATGAGTAGGTCATCAGGAGCTTTGTGTCATGGCTAAAACTGATGAGGTATATTTCATAGTAATGAATATAAATACTGGATATTATTCTTCAAAGTATACCAGGAGTTATTGATCCTTGGTTCTGGGAATCTGTTGAATGCTACTGTCGCTGATGTTTATTGTTACCTGTACTCCTTTCACATTTGGAATTTATTGGGGGTGGGGGGAGTAGAGTTGATTTGCCATTTCATTGTCAGAAAGTATCTGGCGCTGGGGCTAGTGCTTGATGTCATTAACTGTGTGAAAGCCACATGTTGACATGGATGTGCACTTGCTACCTTCCAGCTCAGCGGTGTTCCAGCAACCAGTGATCTTCCTCGGAGCTGACGTCACCCACCCACCAGCTGGGGATGGCAAGAAGCCCTCGATAACAGCGGTAAGTAAGCTTGTGGCTTCGCAGGTACAATTGGCTAATTTATCAGCAAGATCGTTGGTAGCCAGGCAAAATTGTTGGACTTAAACTTTCTTATCGGGAGACACTTCTTGGAAACTTCTTTTGAAGCACCAACATATAAACCCATACAAAGGAATCAACACATTTTCACTCCAGTGTTCCCGTGTCGTCACCAACTGTTTTACAAAATCGCCCTTTGGAGCTCGTTCCCCATATTCTACAAAGTTTTGACTGCTCGTGTGCTTATTTATCCATTGGTGTCCTACTGACGTGAAAGGCACTGTACAAATGTCATGTGTTGTTGTAATCCAGGTCCAGCATTTCTGTGTTTATCTATAGGACATTCTCAAGCTGCACTGGGATGTTATTTTCTTCCTGGGAAGCAGTGATAAGATAAAATGACATGAATCGTATTCCAATATTTTATGGATGTGTGTGTGTGTCTTTTCAGTCTGTGCATTGTGTAACAATTGGTAGCCTGTACAGCATGAAGCTATTCTCGCTGTCACCAGCAGTGGGTGTGTGAGCACTATCGTCACAAGAACGCAAGATAGTCTGGCAAGGCCACGACTTAGCACTTATTAATAAGTCTTCAACGTTATTAAACCTGTATCAAAAGATGAGTTTATTGGTGTTTGTATATAGCTCTGCTTTGTCAAGTTGCCTCTGGGAAGTCTCTCTGGTGCAGGAGTTGTGCAGGAGGATGCTGGTACAATAATTTACTGTGTTGGATTTAATTGATTCACTTATTACTTTCATCTCATCCTTTCATCTGATCTCCTCAGATATGGATTTTCCGCTGTGTGCCCACGTGGCATTTTTTGTTGCTTTTCTGTTCAGCTCGTGGCTGAGAGTGTGGGTTGCACTTTTGCGTATCACTAAACACAAAGGCATTTTACTAAGAACTTGTAGGCTTTGAATGGTATTCCATTTGCCTCAGGATTTCTGTGACGACTTCAATGCGAGATACTGGCTTCCTGGGAGGAGGAAGAGAGGGCGGGGGAAATCAGGGGGAATTTTTTTTGAAACAAGAAAATCATTCTACTTGCTGGAGATGATTGTTCCAGTTGTGCCTTTTAGTTAAAATAAAACCTTTTCTCATTTCAGTTTGGCGCTAAAAACAGCCATAATTCCCTCTGCTGGCTGTTAACCATGAGTCCGCCTGCAGGCTTAAAGATTGGCTGAGGAAACGATTGAACTCAACTGGCTGGTTCTATGCTGAAAGAGTCAATACTCCGGTAGAGTCGATTTGGGGGAACTTTAGCTGCCTAAGGGTCCCATTTCCATGGAAGTGTTGTGAGGGCAATAGCAGAAGATAAATGGGTGATCACTGTTCTAGCAGCTCAGTTCTCTTGCTTGCTGAAGATGGGTCAACAGCATTCAGTCGTTAAAATTAGCTGCAAGTCTCGCAACGGAACACAGCTCGTTCTTTTATTATTATTATACTCAACGTAAAGATAAAGTTAAGTGCTATGCTGGGTGTCTGAAGGACGGCACGTTTGCAGTGGGTGAGAGTTTTTGAGATTATGATGATGATAATAATAATCTTGCATTTGATATAGCGCCTTTTCGTGCCTTCGAGATGTGTCAATTGCTGTCAGAGGCACTGCTTGAGTTCAGCACGTTTTCTGCTGCATGATTTACACAGCAACGGGCCCCCACAGCTTGTGTTTGAGACACTAACGTACTGCTGTCCCACTGCCGCACACATTTTGCTTTCAAACCAATGACTTTTATGAGTCACAACGCTGATCGCAGGAGCAAACCGGTTGCTTAGTAACCTCCAGCTGACTCATTCACCGATCCATGACGTCACTCTTTCCACCAGCAGAACTGTGACTCGTGTCAAACAAAACCCTTTTTTAAACTTTCTTATCGAACACAGGAAAAACTTTCGTGCTGCTTCAAATATTGTTTCCACCCTCCCCTTCCTCACCCCTCTCTCTCTCTCTCTCTCTCTTCTCCCCCCCCCCCCCCCCAATACAGACATGAATACTGCACAACAGGGGAAATGTAACAGTCCCTGGAGAGAGTGTATCTGTGTTCGCACTTCAAAAAGAAATGTAAAACAGAACTTACAGTATTCATACTGCACTGCCTGTCAAACTTAACACTGTTAATGTTATCAATTGGGTTCCTGAGCTGCCAAGCTAAAATCAATCTTGCAATATAACAGTAGCAGAGCAAGCAATGAGACATAAATGTTACTTTAACATCAAACATAGCAGGATCGCTTAAACCTTGAAGACCTAAGCTTTGTTTTAGCGTTTAAAAGGTTTAAAGTGTAGATTTGTTTTAGCTTTACAAACCGTAGGTCACACACGTAGAAGAATAATCCTGTTTAGTTCATTTTGTGGGGAAATTCGTGCTGAATTTTGCAGCCAGTTTCTTGTCCAAGTAGCAAATTGGGGTATTTGAAGGGTTCAATGGTGGGATGAGATATATTGACTTAACATCCAAAACAACAACTTGCAGTTATATCGCACCCTGTACATGTGCTAGCACCTTGGAGCACTTAAAACATTAAACCACCAATCTCTGAAGAGCTAATGCAGCAGAGCCACACATCAGTTGTTTGCATGAGTCACTGTTGAGTGACCGGGCAGATGCGATATTCCCTCAGAAAGACAAGAAAAGGACTAATAGTTGATGTGTTCCACACACACTAGAGACTGAAACATAGGATTCAAAACAGGCTGTGAGACATGAACCTGCAAACCTATAGAGCAGTGAATCATACTGTTGCATTCGGGGCTTATCTAAAGAGCACGGATGCAGTGAGCGGTCAACCTGGAATCAATCAATCTTTAAAGAGCATTAGCGTGACAGACCTGGGTTTTGTTTCAACCTCAAACTACGTTGTTCCCTCTGCTGAAGGTACTGTTCACTGTGGGATTTATGCTGGGTCAGGAGTTGGGACTTGGAATATAATAATAATAATCATCCTTGCAACTGTATAGAGCCTTATTGCGTTGTTGAGGCATGACACTGGAATTGCGCCTGTAACTTTATAGTCTGAGCAGCTAAATGCTATCCCAGGGCAGCACATTTATTCACAGCCAAACTGAAGAGCCTCATTCTTGTTTGCTGTGCGCAATTGGCTGCTGCGTTTCACCCACAAAATATACACTCAATTCACTTTACAGCGTGTCCTGTGAAGTGCTTTGAGGGGTCTCAATGACGTGATAAGGCGCTGTATCCAATGCAAGGATTTTTAAAAATTATTATTCTACAACCTCTGAAAGCAGCAGTTATAAACGGACAAAAAAATTTGATATCAAGTGCTGCGGACTCCCTCCCCAATCAGTGAATTGTGGATTTTGACCACCTCCGAGCTTGGTTTGGGAATCGGCCAGTGTCCTGTTTTGCTCCTTTATATCCTGTCATTGCAGGTGGTAGGCAGCATGGACGCCCACCCCAGCCGTTACTGTGCCACAGTCCGTGTGCAGCGGCCCCGTCAGGAGATCATCGAAGACCTGTCCTACATGGTCCGAGAGCTCCTCATACAGTTTTACAAGTCGACTCGCTTCAAACCAACGCGGATTATCTTCTATCGGGATGGGGTGCCCGAGGGACAGCTGCCGCAGGTACGTCTGCCTAGACGTCTCAAAGCGCTTCACAAGATGCACTGTAAAGTGTAGTGACTATATTTTGTGGACGAAACGCGACACTGTAGGTCTGATATTGTTTAGTGTTTCTTTTCTCTCAGATCTTACACTATGAACTGCTGGCGATCCGTGATGCATGTATCAAACTGGAGAAGGATTACCAGCCTGGCATTACATATATTGTTGTCCAAAAACGGCATCACACACGACTTTTCTGTGCAGATAAAAGCGAGCGGGTAAGGATGATACACAACGATAAATACCCTTCACCAAAATTAGTGCCCGAAAGCACTGAGACTTGGTCGTAATAATAATCCTTGCATTTGATGTAGTGCCTTATCACGTCATTGAGATGACTCAAAACGTTTCACAGAATATACTGTAAAGTGAGTTGACTATATTTTGTGGGGGAAACGGGCAGCCAATTGCACACAGCAATGTCCCACGAACAGTCGAGGATATGAGTGACCAAATTATTATTTTTAATTTTGTGTGTGCTTGCGTGCTCCGTTCCACAGAGCCTTAAAACTGAGTCATTGGGGAGCTGGGGAAAGGACAGGAGAGGTGGCCAAAAGAATAGTCAAAGAGATGGGTCTTAAGGTACAATTTTGAACTTTGTTTGGCAGATTGGTAAAAGTGGGAACATCCCTGCCGGCACCACAGTGGACACTAACATCACCCACCCGTTTGAGTTTGATTTCTACCTGTGCAGCCACGCTGGGATTCAGGTTCGTTCGGTACCTTTATACTCATTGATTATTGTAGAATCATTGTGTTAAGTAATACGGTGAGCGCCGAGGCGGATTTCAGTGATATTCTCGTGTTCTCACGGTTTGCCAATGCAGGGCACAAGTCGGCCTTCACATTACTACGTCTTGTGGGACGACAATCGATTCACTGCAGACGAGCTACAGATCCTGACCTATCAGCTGTGCCACACGTACGTGCGATGCACGCGTTCAGTCTCAATCCCAGCACCAGCATATTATGCCAGACTGGTGGCATTCAGGGCAAGGTACCACTTGGTGGACAAAGAGCATGACAGGTAAGGACAATTCATCCGTTGATAACAATTGTATTTATGCGCGCGTGTGGGGTTTTTTTTTAGGTGTAAGTGGTAGCCAATTTGCGCAGAGCCATGTCTCACAAACAGATGTGAAGCCAAAGTAGCACTGCTCATATTGTGAAATGTTCTTGCTTGCAGTGGAGAAGGCAGTCATATCTCTGGGCAGAGCAATGGGCGGGATCCACAAGCCCTGGCCAAGGCCGTGCAGGTTCACCAGGACACCTTACGCACAATGTATTTCGCTTAACGTCACCTCAACCTGCCAGCCTCCGGGACCAAATGCAGCCGTACAAGAACATTTAAGCACCTTCCACTGAACAGAGACGTCACAGAGGTCGGAAGGGGATCACTACGTGTTTTTCCAAGGATTCCCGATGAACTACTAATGAGTTGGGACTGACCAGACCATTAGAGAATATGTGTCAAACTCTACACAGAGACAACAGGTTTCACGGTTCAATTTGATTTTTTTACATGTATTTATGCAATATATTGATAACTTTTTTGACTGTAAAATGCAAAGGTTCACCACTGCCAAACTCCTGCTGTTAGTTTTTAAAGCCACCTAAGATGGTAAAAGGTAGTCTAAAAGCACAGAGTTCAGTGTACATCGTTCTGGGATTGACAAAGCTCATGGTCCGAATGACTGAACTTGTTAATTTAGTGCCTAGACTCATGTTTGAATCTCTTCGACTTGCCAAAAGAGTGACTGTGTGTGTGTGTGTGTGTGTGTGTGTGTTTACGCTTAATGTGTGCGTGTGTAAGTTGGCACCAAAGCATTCCCTTCCATAGACACGTTTGTGTACTCTGTCTGCGATGCTTTATTCATTCCCAGTTTGTGCTTCACATTATACTGTATTTGGGGTTTGAGTGCCATTTTTAAACGCGCAGTAAGTGGAACAACACAGCCTACAATGAATCGTATCGTAATGTCGCTTTCCAAAGTCCGGACTTTGAAAGTTATTATAGGCCTACAAAAGCCAGCCCTCCACTTGAGGGGAAACCGAACTCCTGTAAATTATTTTTTTAAAAAGTCACATCACCAACCTCAACCTTGTGATGGCTGCACTTTGTTTTCGGGATGTCATTGAGCCACTCCTGCCCCTGCTCAGTCCTCCTCTGGCGATTGGGAGCAAACACGGCAGCAAGGAAACACTACGGTAAATTATAGTCTTTAGTGAACAGCTACTGAATAAACCTGAGCTGTGTTTTTTTTTAAAAAGAGTCGCTGTTTGAATTTTAGCTGTTGAGTAAAAGCATTGTGCACCAGCCACGTCCTATGGTAATTCCCTTCTGAAGCTGCTAATTATTTTGGATGTGGAAGTACAGAACGTTTGGTTTTAATTTTTTTAAATCCCATTTACTACCAAGGTTTTTTTAACATATGAATCGCGAATCACTAGGAACTAGTGTTATGCTTGTTATAGTTATTTTTCTATTTTTGTGTTGCGGGATCACCCACTGATTTGAATTTAGAACCAGCTCGTGTTTCTTTAAACATATCCACTTTTTTTTAAAGAAAACGTAATGTACCATTTAAGAATATCAGTGTCAATGACAGTGAGAGAACGTGTCAAATTGAATATTTTTCCACTTTTTATATCTATCGAGTGTCAGATTAAGCACATAGGGTCAGACGTAGAGTAGGTGAGATGCAGAGAAAAAGCTGCCTCGAGATCGCTGATGATTACATTAACCTCAACCTTATTATAACCCTCTCATGCAACAGTGACCTTTTCATTTCTTGCACCAGCCATACTGAGTGAAATTGCCAGGTTGGAATAGTTGGGAGGGTTTGTTTTATGATTTGGTACCTACTTGGAACTAGGTAGAGACTGTTCACTTTGGGCAGAATTTTTTCCAGGGAGCGAAAGACTTTTATGCCCAACTGTCTGGAGTAAACTTGAACCCAGGCCCCAGGAGTGAAAGGACAATGTTCTTAATTTGATGCACCATCTGATTCCTTGCATATCTAAAAGTGTTATTAATTAATATTAGTGGTGTATGTATACTTGGGCAATTAGTGTGCTCCTGCCAAAACCACCTGCTTTTAAAATGCTGTCTCCATATTGGTCACAATTTTATATTTGTAGCTTGTGTTGCTTTGCGCTGCAGCAAGACGGTGTGTTATACAGTGTGCTAAAAGCAGTATTCAGCTACCTGTAACCGACACTACAAATCCATGTCAATGATGTACAGAACTCTATAAGTGGCCAGAGGAAATGTTTGCAGCTTCAGACTACCATGTGAATATGGATGACAGAAAGCGGACTTCACAGGTTAGGGTGTGTACGTCACTGAAGAACTTTTTTAAAAACTGACAAACTACTCCCCTTGAAAGCAGCCAGTTTGTCACAGACTATAGGGCAGAGTGCCACAGAAATAAACTCTACCTCCAAAATGAAATGCACATGTTCCGGATATAGGAAGAGATCAAATCATGCAGAGAAAAACAGGAGAAAAATTAAAATTCTCCTACTCAGGAGGGCAGCCACTGGAGGAAGACCTGCAAACTCACATGCACTTACATTCCCAAACGTTAGCTCACATTCTCCCGTTCCTGCGCTCACTCAGATATGTATATAAATACTTGCTTGCACTCTTTCATTCAAATTCGGGTTCTCTCAAACCCATGTCAAAAGATATTTCAGTAGCTTCACTCTGCATGTTGTTTTCACACTATTTATAAAGACTGATCACTCAATCTAATCCACAAGCCAAATCCAACAGTGGGCAGAAGAAGAGACCTCATAGATTGGTGGATGCCATAAACCAACATAAGGAAGAGTGAAGCTATCTGGTACCTCAACCAATTGACCACTATTCAAAAGCTGAGTGTTGACAGTGACTGCCAGCAGGCTACTCAATCCAGGGCCATCATAGCGAGCTTCACCAGTCATCGCTCAATTTGCACACGTACATTACGCACCTTCCAGCAGTGATCTCTGAATACCAATCAGGAGTGGAGATCCGTAGATAGTAGTGTGTGAGGCAACGAGCAAGCTAACTTTAAAATTGGGAAAAGATAATGTAAAAGGTTAATTTTTCTGGCCTGAGTTTAAGAGTGAAACTGGAATTGGCATGAATAAGAATCAACAATACAGGTGTGATCAGAAAGACATCTCATCGCCTCGCTGCCTATTTGGGTGTTCGGACATGACATTCTTCCCTCTTTGGCTGCATATCATCTGAAGGTAATTCAGGGACGTGATTCAGAAGGAGTTACTGAAAGAAGGTTTTAGAAATATCAATTGAAAATATCGGTTTAGGAGCTTCTGAAAGGGACTGGATGAAGCGCAACAAAGATTCCCACCCCTCAGTGGGTTGATCTTGCATCCTATATTACTTCCAAGAAAGATTTTCCAGTCCTCTTGGGTTAGGTTGGTTTGTTCTGTGCAAAAACAAAGCTGAGACTAAGGCCAGGTCAGTGGCTATTTTAAAAATAAATTAGTGAGCTGAGGCAATTGTCTTGGCACTGAGTTATGCTGAAGTATTTACTAAGGCAGAGTGGTTTATTTTCTTACACTGAACCAATATACTGAAGTTAACTATTTATAATTTTCTATGTTCCTTTCCTTGCTGCACAATTGTTTTTTAAGAAATAAAAGGTAAATTGATTTGAATCAGTGCTTGAAGTGATTTTTATTTGAAGCATTCGGTGTGAAGGACCTTCTGTGGATCTGTTAACTGGACAAGATAGTGGTCAAAATCAAGTTATCCGTTCATTCAACCAAAATGGAAAAGCATGGCCCAAACAATACAAACGTGATATGGTGACAGAGTCGCAGGAATGAGAGGGAAATTCATCCTAGAAAAGACGCTATTGTCTGGGGCGACAGGACGTACCACTACCTCCCAATCGAGGTAATGAAATATTTTGCCCACAAAATATAGTCGATTCACTTTACAGTGTATTATAGAAACCTATAAGATTATTAAGGGGCACGACAGAATACACAGTGGGAGACTTTTTCCCCTGGTTGGAGAAACTATAACCGGGGGGGGGGGTAACAGTCTTAAAATTAGGGGTAAGCCCCTTTTGTACATCTTCACATCTTCACTCACTACCCCCCTGAATTTATGGAATTCTCTACCCCAAAGGGCTGTGGACGCTCAAGTCCTCGAACACATTCAAGACTGAGACTGGTAGATTTCTTGCGAATAAAGGGATTAAGGGACATGGGGATCGGGCGGGCGGAGTTGGAATAGATCAGCCGCGATCTTATTGAATGGCGGGGCGGGCTGGAGGGGCTGAATGGCCTCCTGTTGCCGCTCCTAATTCTTATGTGAAGAGCTTTGAAGACGTCTCGAAGGCGTGATCAAGGGTTGTATCAAGTGGAAGGACCATCATCATCATCATCCTCATCGTGGAGTCCTGAAGCTCAGTGGTTAGAGCACTCGCTTTGCAAGTGAGAGACCTGAGTTCAATTCCCGGCAGAGGGCCAAACCTCGGGCAAGTTTCCTTACTCCACACAGAGCCTAATGATAATCCCTCCAAAACCCAAAACAATAATAAATTGGTCATTTTCAATCCGCGACTGTTTGTGGGACATTGCTGTGCGCCATCGGCCGCCGCGTTCGCCCACAAATATACAGTCACTTCGCTTTGCAGTGCGTTCTGTGAAGCGCTTTGGGACGTCCTCCCGACGTGAAAAGCGCTGTACCAAACGCAAGGATTATTATTATTATTATTATTATTATTATGGGACAATAAAAGCCTCTGGTTTGCCAGTGGGTGTGTGAGGGGAGACCACGTGTCCCCCCCCCACCTCTGGGGGGAATCTTTCGGCTCATGAATCATGAATGGAGAACGCGCCGACGTGACGCGACGCGACGTGACGCGCGCGCGCCCACGCCCCGACGACGTCACGGATAATTCTGAACGAGGCACGCCAGGCCACGCCCCGGAGCGTCGGCGTCAGCGTCGCCGTCGACGTCAGCGTCATTTCCGGCGGGCGGGTGGTGGGGGGGGGAGGGGGAGGGGTGACGGTTTATCCGGTTGAGGAGGGAGGGAGGGAGGGAGTGAGAGAGCGACGCCGCCGCGGCCCAGAAGCGGAGAGAAAAACAATAAGGCCCCTCGCACCCCCCCCCCCCAGCGAAAAAAAAAAGAGAGAGAAGGAGAGGGGGAGAAAAGAAAAGAAAAGAAAAGAGCGGCGGAAAGACTGACGTGGAAACGAAACGGCGGCGCGCGTGGAAAGTACTAGAAAAGTGAGGACGGGACGGGCGGAGAGAGGGAGAGAGGGAGAAGCGCGCCAAACCCGACCGCCCTGAGCCGCCTTCAAACACACACACACACCCCCCCCCTCACACACACACACACACACGACCGCCCTCTCGGGCCCCCCCTCACCACCACCAACACCGACCGACCGACCGACCAACCACCACCTCAGCCTCGGACGCCGCTGACGACGACGACGACGACCCACGACGTCGCTTTTTTTTTACACACACGGCGAAAGCTTCGGCCTCGCAGCAAAGGCCCGGCCGGTACCTCCTCAGCCCCCGCCACCGAGAGAGAGAGAGAGAGACAGTCACACACACACACACATACAGGCACCGACCGAGTCGGGTCTCGCCTCACGACACAGGCCCCGGGAGAGAGGGGGAAACGACGACGACGACACCACCGAGTCGGGGCCTCCCTCACGGCACACCGAGCTCCGGCTCCCTCTGCTCCGTGTCCCCGTCTCCCCCCCCCCCCCGCCGCCGCCACCGCGCCAGAGGCTGCTGAGAAACCCAGGCCGAGAAGCGAGCGTGGAAGGGGCTCCATGAATGGAAATCGGAACCCCAGGTACAAGGGGTGGGGGACCCGGGATGGGGTGGGGGGGGACCGGGGTGGGGAGGAGGAGAGTGGGTGTTATAATCTCTTGTTTGACAATGTATTATTACCATTGTTGTTGTTGTTTTACAACCGAACCGGTGGTGGGGTTTTGCTGTGAATTAATATTCCCGGGAGGAGAGTGAGTGAGTGAGTGAGTGAGAGAGCGAGTGGGTGAGTGGGCAATTTGATGGCCACCAACACACACACACACACACACACAGAGGGAGAGAGGGGGGTAAGACCGAGAGAGGGAAGAGGGGAAACTAGAGGCTGAAAGTAACTATCAGGAGATGTGACAGGGAGCAGGGAGTTCACTCCCTCCCCCCCCCTCACTCCCCCCCCTCACTCCCCAAAGCCAGCATTACAGTGTCACTCCCACTCTCACACACACACACACACACACACACAGGGTCCGCTTTCAGTCCCAGCTGCTGTGCAAACACATTGGGAGAGATTGCTGTCAGGCAATAATAATCTGGCGATACCACAGCGTATAGTTTGGGACACGACACGACAGGCGCACACGACTGCCAGGGTCGTGGGAAGGGCACCTGGGTGGACCTTGGTCTTTCTCTCTTTTTTTTTAATCGTCCAGCAATTCTCGCGTTCAAACGTCAGCGCCCTCCGAGACGCCGACCCGGCCCGAAAGGGCGCTAAGTAAATGCAAGTTGTCGGCGTTTTTGCTCACCGCCTTCTACTCTCCAAGCAGAAGGGAAGGAACGGGAAAGCTACGGGGTGGGGGGGGGGGAAGTTTTGTGTGCGGGGCGAACGCAGGCTGATGGATACCCAGGCCCTGGGTTTAGGTGTGGAGCACCGAATGTTCAGCACAGGGGGATAGGAGATGGAGAGAAAGTGCTTTCTTTTTCTCTGTTTTACAGATATGGTACATTTCAAAATGTTTAGCACTATATTTCGAGCAAATAAGGAAAGGCAAAATGAGTCAGTGCAGTACATCTCGAGAGAGGTTTGTTTATCCAATGTTAATATGGTTATTTGTAAATTGAAAGCTCCCGAAGACTTGATGTCAGCAAAAAGGAAAATGCCCTAGTTAAAAGGTAGATTCGCATGATGGACCTGACTGTGGGGTACATAATGCAGGAAAGCATCTCGAATCAAGTTTGCTCGTGTTGCTCCCTACTGTTTAGATGAGCTAATAGCTAAGCTGTACCAGGACAATCCCCAAGCTTTTAACTGACTCTCGTCTGATACATTTTTGTAATCGGAAGTTTGGAGCAATGGGGATCTGATGTAGAGAAACTGCATACAGTAGTGACTAACTAAATGTGACTAATTCTACAAATATCTTGTAGAATTAGCCCTTTTCCTTGCCCCTTCCCTCGCCTCTTTCAAGGTCTGTCTCAAGACCTTCCTCTTTGACCGTTCTTTCGGTCATCTTACCACCCTCTCCTCAAATGAAACCTGCAGCACGGGTGCAAGCCCTCGACTATCCAGCGCCTTGGAACATCCTCCAGATGTGAAAGGCTTTATATAAGTCAATCTTTTTGTTGTTGTTCACATAATTTTTTTCAGCCACCCCCTCTCTGCAAATCTATGAAAATTGGACTCGGACAATTTAGAGGAGAAAAAACTTTCAGAATCAAGAATCGTGACATGATAATTCCGTGGCCAATGATGATGTCATAACTGAAGTGACTATTCATTGATGCAAATGAAAGACCAGCTTGACACATTATGATTATTCATGTTACTTTAAATATGGTGTCAGCTCAGCGCCTCTGAGTCAGAAAGTTCAAGCCCACATCGGGATTTTGAGCTCACAGTCCAGGCTGAAACTCCAGTGTGGTGTTGGGAGAGAATTGCATCATCAGAGGTGTCGTCATTCAGTGGGGAAGTTAAATCGAAGTTTCAGGTCGTGTTACAGATCGCATGGCACTTTTCGAATAGGGAGTTTCTCACAATTTGGGAGATTGTTTGCCAAGGCACTTGGGAGTAAACCGCTGTCTCTTTTTGAAGAGTTTTTTTTAAAATTTCCACCAGAGCAAGTCGGTGGGACCTCGATTTTATGTCTCATCTGAAAGGCGACACTTTTCAACATCTGTTCTCCGAAACACCTCACTGGAGATTGTGAGGCTTAATCTCACAATCTTTTGATTTGGAGACATGAGTAAAGCCAACTGATCCAGACTGTTTGATACCTTTACCATGTGTGAACTTGGACACTAATCTGTCAGTGAGATATATACCTGATTCTATACTGGACAGAATTACACAGGCATACCTTCCCTTAGAGGATTACTATATAGTGATTAGGAACCTGTCATAATATTCCCTTTCCCAATCTAGGGAGGACAGTGCAGATCAGATGAGTTTAGCTTACTGAGCAAAGATTGGAGATCAAATCCGAGAACTTCAAGGACTGAATAGCTCAGTTTTATGATGGGAAGTACATTTACGAGCTGAGTTGCCATTGCTCAATTTCAACTGACTGAAACAGCATGCCAAATGGCCACAGACAGGGAGAGGAAAAGTTGTGAGCCAGTCACTCTGCACTACTCTTGTGCCCCTCACAGCAGCTGAGAAACAGCTCGGAGCAGAGAAACATTGGGAAAGGCCTGGGAGTCAGCTGCCTCCTGAGGGCTTTAGAGGAATGGCCGTGTGTTTTGCGAGGTCTAAAAATAGAAGGAAAACAATGGGAGGAGGAGAAGGATCAGATTTAGAAGTCGTTTACAGAATCCATTGTTAAAAAAATTTCAAGCCCAAAGATAAGAAGTTTAACCCTTGACATTTCCTGTGTCGTCACGATGTCTTCCACCCTCGCCCAATAATAAGCCAAATAAAAATGTAGAATAATGTTTTTTCCCACAGTATACCTTTCCAAAATTATAATTAACAGCAGACAACCCCTTAAGAGTTCCTCAACTGAAAGCTGTTGGTATTTCAATAGATCTCTCCCCCCCCCCCCACCACCATGATATAATAATACATTTTAATACTTTTGTCAAAGTAAAATCAAAGCCAACATTGAACCGGGATTGAAAGAAAATAGCTCCAAAAAAAACCCTGCTGCTTATAAGAATGAGTTTTGGGGGATTTCAAAGGGTTTGATTGTTTCTGAACTATATGTATGTATCATAGAATTATACAGCACAGAAGGAGGCCATTCGGCCTATCGTGTCTACGCCGGCATTTTTAAAAGAGCTGTCCAAATCAATCCCACTCCCCCACTCTCTCCCTATAGCCCTGTAAACTTGTCCTCCCCAATCTATATTTATACAGATATATTTTTATATTATCTATAATAGTAGTTTGAAGTGTTTCTCAGAGAGGGTGAATTTTTTTTCTACTGTTCTTCCACACGACGAGGGGTAAGACTCGTTTGGCACGTGGAAGTTAATGCTGCAGAGAGAGCAGTGGCTCGCAGTCTGAGGCGATGTAACAGTTATGTCCAAAGTTACATGGATTGTACTGTACTGTAGATTATACTGGACATTGGATACGAGGAACTAGTTTAGCTGTTCTCAACAAGATTTGATAATAACTTGCAGTTTGTCTGGAGGGAGCTTGAAACCCCTATAGAGAATATGGAATCTTATTCTACATACAGGTTGCGAAGCCGGTAGCTTTAGTTTGTTCTAGTTAAACCGAATTCCGCAAATGTAGGTAAAATGGTCAAGTGTTCATGTCAATTCTGAATATTAAGCCCTTAATATCTTAAGCTGTTAAGCTCTCAACGCAATATACACCATAGTTGCTAACAAAAATAATTTGAGTGCTTGGAGCTATGTAACTGGACAAATGGCACCAATTAGATCGGTTCCCCTTTGTTGGGTAGGATCCCTTATCAAGATTGCCCAATTCTCACCTAAAACTCTAAACAATCTTTCTCCTTCAAATGCTGTTTAACGTTACTGTACATTAGCAGCATTTGGGGTTTTCAGGCAAATGGGAATTTATGAAATGGAGTGCTTATTAGTGGAGGGTTTTTTTTTGTTCACAGTTAAGTAGAGATGTGTGTGTAGTTTCTACAGATGAATATTTTTAAGTGGACGAAGGATGACTGAATTACAACAGATGCTAATGAATTTTCCTAAATGAAGTTGTTGGTAATTTCCCATTAATTTCTGCTCGTAAATACTGTACTGCAAATACCCAGACTCGTGAAGCTGAAATGTCAGAACAGGCTGAATTGTTGCCTCCTCATAGTAAAACATTGTTCTAACAGCAACATTTTAATTACCCTAAGCCCTTCAGTTTTATAGATTAAAAATGTCATCAGTCAGTATTCTTAGTCAATTTGTCACTCTTCATGCTAATTGTCTTGTGTAATACAGCATTTAGCTTTCGTGATTCATATTAATTTTGGTGGATCGCTTTTCCAAGGGTAATAATCCTTACTTAAAACAAATAATAATTTGGTCAGTTAAACCATGACAGTTTGTGCGACACTGTTGTGTGCAAAATTTCACCCACAAAGTATAGTCAATTCACTTTTACAGTCTATTCTGTGAAGGGTTTTGAGACGTCTTGAAGACATGATAAGGCGCTATATCAAATGCATGTCTTTTATGCTTACGTTTTTTAGTGATACAGCAGTATCCTGTATATTGTGCTTCTTATGTCCCAGAGACTTATAGTCCAGATGTATTCTTCCTCAAACAGTGTAGTAATAATAATCCTTGCATTTGGTATAGTATCTTTTGCATCCGGAGGATGTCTCAAAGTGTTTCACAGGATTTATTGTGAAGTGGAGTGACTGTACATTTGGAGGAATATGTTACTGCTTGAGGTGTCAAAGAATTCAAGCAATCTTGATGGTCTCTGCATCGGTTTTCATGCGTTAGCAAGAGGTGGGAGAGGGCTGTTGCTTCCTTGGAACAGTGAAAAGCACCATCTGGCACTGGGTTATCTGCTAACGTGGCTTGGACCTTGCATTGCTCAAAGTGTTTCATCCTTCTGTACAAGCTGCGGGTAAACAGTTGTTGATGGAGATCCCTCTCCAGCATTCTTCTGGAAATGTGGGTAAATCAGACAAGGACTTGATTGGGCTCAATTGGACACCACTCCTTCACTCCACCTCGAGTGGTCAACTGTGTCCTCATTCACGATCGTATGAATAATAGAAACTTAGATGAGATAGGAGATAAAGGATGCCTTCCCCAAGAATGGGCTGGCTCGGTCAGTCATCAGCAGTGGCTTGGAGTACTATGGATTTGCTTGGCTCAGCAACTGAGCACTGTCCTGCAGAAGTATATTTGAAATAATTGTAAGTTAATGTTGGGCAAGTTTCCTTATTCCACACACCTTTGTTTACCTAGCAGTAAGTAGGAACCCGGTTGTTAGTCGATTGGCGGATCACTTTACTTTACACTTTACAGTATATTCTGTGAAGCACCTTGAGACATTGTGATAAGGTGCTGTGTCAAATGCAAGGATTATTATTATTAATTCCACTTTGTTTTGTCTTGTTTTACAGGAGCTGTTGGGGCTCAGCCCCTCTTCACAGTGCCCAGGCGTCCAGGATGTGGCACTATGGGCAAAACGATTAAATTGCTGGCCAACTGCTTCCAAGTAGATATCCCAAAGATTGACGTCTACCTCTATGAGGTAGATATTAAACCAGATAAATGTCCTCGCAGGGTAAACAGGTGCGTATAGAGAAAGGGATTAAAAACTCGAGGTGGAAAATAAGGATCGTCAGAGTACAGTGTTGCATGTGTCCCCCAAGTTTAATACTTTCTTCAATTCAGCAGATGCCCATAGCATTGAGCAGTGCAGTCTGAAGCTGGGCACTCACTGCATGCTTTCATTCTGATTCTTTTCAAAGAATGTCGATACCCAAGCTATCAGTACCGTTGGTGTCTGAATAGCATTTGTCACTGGATGGATTTTGGGGGTGAAAGTTGATGAGTTCAAAAAAAGTCACTTGAACTTAATTTTTTACGTCTAAATTTGCTTTCTTTTGATGGTGTGTGTGTGTGTGCGTGCGCAACTTGTTTGGCTGCATTGCTGGTTCCAATTGTGCAACTAAGTTTTAATTGTGCAGCTAAGCCTCTACAGCCAGAATCCCGCTTTTATTAAGTCACTCATAATAAATGTGCACGCAAATGAAATGTTAAATGGCCGAATTGGCCTCATACTACCCATTGGAGAGAATTTGCTTCTTAAGAATGTTGCACTTTTAATTGGGATGCACAATACAAGGGATTTGTTTTAAGCGACTGGGAAGTGATTTGGGCAAATGAAATAATATACATGTTTGGTGCATGAACCTTTTCCACGTGATTAGAAAGCTTTTGTAAGTGTTTGCAAATTCAAGGTCACTTTGCAGTGTGACACACTCTTGAAAAATAGATACATAAATAGAATTATTTCAGATCAGGGATCTTGTTAATGTGAAATAAGTTGGAACTTGGAATTCATTTTAGGCTGTGTTGAGGTAGCACTGTATTGTTAGAGGTGCCGTCCTTGGGATAAGACGTTAAAAAACAAGGGCCCATAACCTGGAAACATATTGTCCATGCACCACTGAGCAGAATTAATAAGTGACTCGAGTGTTTGTGGGGAAGCACCTTGAATGATCCACTTGAGAAACTTTCAACCAACTGAAAACAGCAAATAGCTTGTTTCTAACAGTTTGTCATTAAGAAAGTGGGAACGCTGGCAGTTGGGGAAAGATGTCAAATTGCCAAATGGATTGCAAGGCCCAGGTTTTGATCCCTGGTGGTGATTGAGCTTTGCTGATCTCAACTGGGATGCAATAGGCACGATGCAACTGACTACAGCGTTGTGAGCTAGAATGGGATCGTTCATAACATGTAGGAGCAGGAGTAGGCCATTTGGCCCTTCGAGACTGCCCCGCCATTCAATCATGGCTGATCTTCTAATCTAACTTCAGCTAATAACCTAACCCTACCTTATCGCCATATCCTTTAATTCCTTTTGCAATGGTTCTGTGGGGACCATTGCTTTTGTCTGCCATCTTCCAACCCACAGCTGGAAGTGTGTGTGCATGTGTTTGTCCTGGTTGCTTTAGCCAGGTATTAGTGAGTTGCTGATGGGAAAAACACAGCAATACTGATTCAATAGAGAAGAGATTAGGGGAGGAAATGGTGGAGCAATTGAAAAGGGAAAATGAAATGCAGTGATTTTTGACACTGAGTTATGTTGAGCTTTAATTCTTTTCTATGTTATGGTATTCTTCCCTCTCCCCGCATGGCTTGTGCACATGTTCTCGCAGGGAAGTGGTGGACTCTATGGTTCAGCATTTCAAAGTTCAAATATTTGGAGAACGAAGGCCCGTCTACGATGGAAAAAGAAGCCTCTACACTGCAGATCCCATTCCTGTTAGCACCACTGGGGTAAGGAGTGAGCTGTGAACTGCTTTGGGATTCAGTTTGAAGACGTTTGATATCTGTTTAAACATCAAATACACTGAGAGCCATTGGTTTGCTACATTTATCGTACTTAGTTATTGGGATATGGGGAACTGGGTTAACTTTGAACAATGCCGTTATACAAAATATATTTTAAAATGATGATAGATTAGATTTCTGAATTGGTTGCCTCCTTGAATGGCCTCCTTGTTGCATTTATATATTCTGATACATCCATGTTGATCAATCGTTATGCTTGGGTAAGGGTATTCAGTCTTTTATTGAAGTTGTGCGTCTCACCATTAGACTTCTCACATTATTCCCCCCCCCACACACACACACCACCACCACTGCCAATCCAAGGCAACAAAATGGCTATAGGCAATGCACTCACTCACTCACTTCTAACTTCTTTTCGCTTGTGAAGGTGGATTTGGAGGTCACGTTACCGGGAGAGGGGAAAGACCGAATTTTCAGGGTTTCCATAAAGTTTGTGTCGAGAGTGAGCTGGCACTTGCTGCACGAGGTGCTAACGGGCCGCAGTATGCCAGAGCTGCTCCCAGGGCTGGACCTGGACAAGCCACTCAGCACTAACCCTGTACATGCTGTCGATGTTGTCCTCCGACACCTCCCCTCCATGAAGTGAGTATCACTTTGGATCTTTACCAGGTCCATTTACAGTGAATTATCTGACTTTTTTTTGTATTGTAAACTTTTTTTCACTTGTATGTTTTCTTTCATATATTTTCTGTTGCCTCTGTGCAGTGTTTTTTTTAGACTAATATATATTTTGTCACAGGTACACCCCTGTTGGCCGCTCTTTCTTCTCCGCCCCTGAAGGGTATGATCACCCATTGGGAGGAGGCAGGGAGGTCTGGTTTGGGTTCCATCAGTCTGTCAGACCTGCCATGTGGAAGATGATGCTGAACATTGACGGTGAGTTATAATAATAATAATCATACTTGCATGTGATGTAACGTCATCGGGACGTCTCAAAGCACTTCACAGAATATACTGTAAAGTCAATTGACTGTATTTTATAGGCGAAATGCGGCAGCCAATTGAGCAGAGGAGTGTCCCACAAACAATCTTGGATTGAGTGACCAAATTATTATTTATTTTAAGAGAACGGAATTTCTCCTGGTGTTCGGGCCAACAATCCTTCAGGTCAAATGATTCATTGCTGGGACATTTTTGTGTGCAAATTAAATGTTGTTCACCTACATAACACCAACGAGCAAAAAAAAAAAAGTTTTGGTCACGAAATTCATAAGTTTTATCAACCGAGAAGGAGAAAGTGGGTGTCGGCCTCCGCTAAGATTGTATATAGAAATGCCAGTTAGAGGTTAGTTTGCAGTGTAACTGCCACTGAATTTAACACCTGTGTTTTAGCAGCAAGCTGCTTTCTTCCGTATTCTTATTGCCATAGAAATAGGCGCTCTGGTTGCAAGTTATTTCCTTGTGTGTTTTAACATTGATCAGCTGATGTAAGTTTGAGCGGTGAGTGGATGTCTCTCTTTGGGGGCTGTCAGGTTGGAAGTGTGTGACTCACTCCAGTGGAATGTTTCTGTGGTTTTGACAAATATGTGGTGGTGATTCTTCCGATTGGGTTCAGTGCACTTAACCTTTCGTTTTGTACATTTAACCACTTGTTTGCCAAAGATTTTTGTGCTGGTGTAGAACTTTGGCATTGGAATTCTTATTCGAAATATGTTTGATTGATGCAAATTAATACTAATGTGAAAATGGCATAGAAAAGGTTAGCTAAGAAATCATCTAGATTGCTAGAACAGATGTTGACTGTAGTTTCTACACCCAAAAGCATTCTACAAAATGAACCTCATGTTGTCTGTCCATCAGAGCATTGGGATAACTTGCAGTCGAGCAAAAAAAACTGAGCAGGAAAAAACGAAAGGAAGCGATTTTGTTATATGTGCATTAAGAACAGTTTCTGTTTTAATAACCTATTCGTATATATCTATTCTGACTATTTTCTCTAGAGGTGGGAGTTAACTGGAAGTATGACTCACTGTTGTTCTGACTCAATATTTTGAAGCAATTAAATGTTTCATCAAACTGTTTCTCTCCCCCCCCCCCCCATTGCATAGGATTAATATCAAACTGATGTATACACATATTGTGAAGTGGAGAAACTTTCCACTTTGGACTCAGTTGCAATGTTTAGCCCTCACATGATGAGAATAGTGTTATTTAAATATAATTCCCTGCGTTTCCTGTGCTCTCATCACAAAACAACGGCTTTTATTATTGTATCAAGTGATGCCTGTTTCTTGGTCCCGATATTATTGCTTCTGCAAATTCAGTCGTCATTGTCGCTAAAAATGTTTCCATTTGTCTTATCAAATTTTTTTCACTTTTTTTTGTCGCATGTCCCTCTCCCTCACTATCATAAGTAGTAAGGAAGATAACATTTTTAAAAAATATTTTATAATGTTCTTGGTACGTAAAATAAATCCCATTATATTTTTATTACAGCTTGAGAAATGGGAACATGGGTTTGCAAAACCTGGTTGGCAAGTGTAATCTGGATCTTGTGGAGGGTTGAGCTAGGAAGGCCAGTTAGGAGGGCATGGGGGAGTCAGGTACACATAACATTATGCAATGCCTATATTCTGGCTATTTTTCTTTGAAAGAAAGCAGAAGTTTTTGCAGATGTCCCAGATTGCAAAGCGCACCAGTGAGTCGAACTAGATTCCAGTGCCTCTAGTAAGAATGCTAGTTTTGTTCAGTCTGGATAAATCAATCAGGAATGCCAACTTTCTCTGGGAACGTCAATAATCTTTTCAGTCAGTAACTTACAATTCTATCAAATGTGCTTATTTGTGAAGGCAAGTAGTGTCAGCAGAAGTCAGAGCTGGGTTCATACCAGGTGGCCCTCGTTCAAATTCCAAGCTCGTCTTGTGTAGACTCACCTGGCCAACAATGCTCTCTTTCAGCTCCTCATAGACAGCCATTGACGGGAACTGTAGGGACTTTCATAGTCCTTAATAATTTATACTCTCCAGCAGTGTGGTGACAGGAAATAGAATTAGACCTGAGAGAATCTGTGATTTCCCACGCAGTATTTTCCCAGTTTCAACAGGGAAGGTGAGGCAAGTTCCTTCTTGGGAGTGAGAGGGAAAATCGAAAGGCAAGCGGACTTGCCTTGTGACTGAGTGTGGTGTTGTAGAGGCCTGAGCACAGCACCTGACTCCTCTGTTGGTAAGGTGTGTAGCATAAGTACTATATTTGTATATGTAGGCAAACACGGCAGCCGATTCACACGGGCAGCCAATGTCCCACAAACAGCCTTGAAGCAAATGATCAATTTTATCTGGAATATTGTTGGCCAGACAGTGGGTGAAACTCCCTTCTCCTTTCAAATAATGTCATATGATCTTTTACATCCACCTTAACAGGCAGAGAGACTCGGGATAGTAACTAAGTTTAGCTAAGCTTAAAGTCTAGCTGAGACTCCAGTGCCACGTTGGGGGAATACCGTGTTGTCAGCCTGTGTGAGGCTGGAGCCCACAATCTTCTGATTGAGAAGTGAGCGTGCTATCAGCTGAACCAGGTCATCATGTGAACATTCTGGATTGATAGCACCCTCTCTTGATATAGTTGTCTGGGTGGTTCAAGATTGGCTCAAAAATATTGTGCATTGTTGGGGAAAAATTGAATCAGTGCTGACTTGACGCAAAGGGCCTCTTTGGGTACTTTGATTGTGTCACATTTTTTAAAGGGGGAAAATAATTAAGTTTAGAAGGTGATTCCTTATGAGCCTGCGACAGTAAAGATGCTGTTTTTCATGCTTTTTCTTCTTTGCATGAACCCCATTGACCTTGTTCTATTGTTCTCTCGGTTATAATCTTTTTGACTTCTATCTAGTCTCCGCCACTGCTTTCTACAAAGCACAGCCTGTGATTCAGTTCATGTGTGAGGTTCTGGACATTCATAATATCGATGAACAGCCACGACCTTTGACTGATTCCCACAGAGTCAAATTCACCAAAGAGATAAAAGGTAAGTTGTAAACATTTTATTGACCATTCGTTCAGAAAAGGGAACTTGGGTGCTTTTGAAATTTCCGTATCGATAAGAAAGCTGAACAAAAGCAAGGAAAATCAGGTGCTGTAACTAGTGAAAGCTTTAAGATTAAACCTCTTTCAAACTATCTTATGCTTGAATATCTTCTGATTGACATTTGCTTACGTTATTTAAAATGTCTCGAATGCCTCACTGGTTTCCACCGTTTTCCACTGTCATAGACTAGTTTGCTTTCATTGTGTACATATTAGAATTGGTTGTGATATGATCGGACAGCGGACAGGTTCAAGTCAAATATCTAAACCAGCAGCACCATCTAGTGGTCCTCAATTAAAAATAGCCGTGGTCAGTTCACTGCAGTGTGAGCTTGTGATGAGTAAAACTATGACTAACCTCGGTCCTTTTCCTCCTCCTGTATGCTCCATACGGAGGTGTCTCACACCCCTTCCTTCCCCGACCACACCCACCTCCCCTTCCAAAAGTAGCCATGAAGTGAGGAAGCCCAAAACGGTGAAATGTAGGAATAAAAGTGCACCTTCTTATGGATTTAGTTGACGGGTGCCCCTCTTTGTGTCATTACAGTTGAATGGGTTTGTAATAGTTGCTGTTTTTCCCTTTTCCTGACAAACTCCTGACAGGACTGAAGGTGGAAGTGACTCACTGTGGCCCTATGAGGAGGAAGTACCGCGTCTGTAATGTAACCAGACGAGCAGCGAGCCACCAGACGTAAGTGATGATTCATTTCTTACAGACGCTGGATTCATGTCGGCTGCCGAGCAGACAGCGATACAACCCCCACCTGCTCTGCTCCCCTGACTCTCCCAACCACACACAGACCTATCTGAATAATGGAGTTTAACTTAAGAAACTGGTCATTCATCTCTGAACCAAGCGCTTGAATTGGGTGGGAATCTGGTTACAAAATGCCTTGTGCAATGGGGGTTTGGTGTCTGAATCCAGTTCACACAGACTTGTAACACAAAGCAGCTCTTCAGTTGGCATGATTGGCTATCTCACTCATAGAAACCACAGGATGACTGTGTCGTGTTGAGTAGTGGACAAATATTACACTGATGCACTACGGGGATGTTTTGAGGATGGAGCTGAGGCACGTTATTGGCAGAGTAATGCTGTAGGACCTTAAATATGTGCATAATTGATTACATTGTGACTGCTAGTTGTACAGGACATGATCATTTTCGTCTTCATCTCTAACATGCATCATGAATTCAGCAGGCAGTACGTACACATCGATTTAAAACCATTGTTATTTATGAACCTTTTGTCTCCCCTCAGGTTCCCCCTCCAGCTGGAAAGCGGTCAGACTGTCGAGTGCACAGTCGCTCAATATTTCAAACAGAAATACAACCTTCAGCTCAAGTACCCACACCTGCCCTGTCTCCAGGTGGGACAGGAACAGAAGCACACTTACCTGCCCCTTGAGGTGAGAGATGAGATGGATTGAATAAGCAATGTTATGAGGCTCAGGGAACCAAAAGAAACAAAACAATGAACTTTAAATTGCATTAATTTACATATGGAAACTGCAATTTTCCACTCCCTTCTCTTTTCAACACCTCCAACAATGCAGTCCTTCCCCGTTTGAACTTATATAATTTAGGCTGACACTCAAAGTCCCGACATGGGGCTTTAACCCCGTAACCTTCTGACTGAGGCCAGAGGGTTTGCTGTACTGAACAAGTTGATGACTGTTCTGATATATAGTTCTTTAATGGTATAGTGATTTTTAAAGTATAAACACTTTTTATTTTTTAAAAAAAGGTGTGTAACATCGTAGCTGGGCAGCGCTGCATTAAGAAACTAACTGACAATCAAACATCAACAATGATCAAAGCAACAGCAAGATCAGCACCTGACCGACAGGAGGAGATCAGTAAGCTGGTGAGTACCTGATAGTTTATCCTGTTATGCAGGTACCTGTTTAACAATCCAGTTAAGTTAGAGCTTAACTAAGGCTTAACTCTTGTTTTAGTTGGCCAATTTTTCTATGGGAGAAACAAAATTCGTTTTAGCACAGGGCGCACAGGTGCACATCTCCTTTTGCACACGTTCATAGTAAAACCCTCTCTCGGATGTTGTGATATTGATTGCAAATAATGTATAAATAATGCAGCTGCAAATGTGTGTAGGTGTGTCCAGGTTGTGTGGTTTCTCGGTTGTGTGTGTGTGTATGTCTAATATATATACTTTTTCCTATTTTTTTCCATTTTTAAGGTTAAAAGCGCAAACTATGATGCTGACCCTTTCGTCCAGGAGTTTCAGTTCAAAGTGCGAGATGAGATGGCTCACGTAACGGGGCGAGTGCTCCCAGCTCCCATGCTGCAGTACGGAGGGAGGGTGAGTGATAAATCAGCCCTGTGGCCATCAGTCATAGATGGTCAGACCACACTTACTTCTCCCAGCAACTACACCAAATCTTTCAGGGAACAAGCGAAAATCTTTTGTATTGTGTTCATTTTCATCTCCTGAAGGAAATCGAATGGTGCGGTGTGCAGCATGTTTCCAATAAGTTTTGTTTTCTTTCATGTTATGTTAGTATTTTCAAATCATGGATCCAAGTGTCTTCAAAATGTTTAACATTTAGTTGGGCCCTCATGGGTAACTTTGCATAAGTAAATCCAGGTTTTGTTTGTGTGATTTTTCTTACTGCCCCTTCGCACCACTCCATTCACCTCAAATCTTACGCTAATTACTTCTACCACTTTTCTATAACCTGGAATCAGTTTCAACCAGCCCCAAGGTGAATTTTCCTGTGGTTATAACTGGCTCTGTGTCTTTCAACTTAAAATGAGGCACCATCTCACACTGTGATTTGTAAGTAATGATCCTCTGGCCTATCGCTCCGGATTAACTCACAGATCTCCAGCTCATTTATAATTGGATCATTCAAATGACAAGTTAATACAATTTTAAATTTGTACGTTGGAATTCTGTGTTCAGTTTATTGATTTACATATTGAAGCCAGAGGTACATAATAATAATAATAATCCTTGCATTTGATATAGCGCTTTTCACGTCTTCTAGATGTCCCAAAGCGCTTCACAAAATATACTGTAAAGTGAATTGACGGTATATTTGTGGGCGAACGCGGCAGTCAATTGCACACAGCAATGTCCCACAAACAGTCGTAGATTGAAAATGACCAATTTATTATTGTTTTGTTCTTTTAAAGGGATTATTATAAATGTTTCGCTTGACTGGAGTATAACTAGGGATGCGCTCTTGTTGTAATTCATTGTAATCTGAAAAATTCACGACTCATGTCTTGATCTCTGATTCTTAAGCAACATATGGGTTAAAATGGTTCTCCAGAGTTATTTGGACAATGTAAGATCTCCAGAAACAATTCAAGGTGAATCCGTTGAGGACGGTAGTCCCAAATCCGGGCCAATTATATAAAAGTTCTAAGTATTGTGAATACAATTTTTATTTAGTACGTCGCTCAACTTGTCGGGTCACCACTTTAAGAAGTATTTAAAAAGCTGCACAAGCCATACTATTCTCGGTGCTAATGCGTTTCCACAGTATTGTTATAATGAATGTGTTCTATTGTGACATCCCTGGTGCACACTGAGAGCCCACCTCTTGTTTTACAGGTGGAACCAAGTCATTTCAGATTACAAACTGTAAGTAACGAAATGCAGAGGAACTTTATACCAGAGATGCGCAGCATCTAAGATAAACCAGAACTCGGCATATAGTCCTGATTTATGTTTTGCTTGTGTTCTGTGCTCCGATGTGCCTTTCGCTTTAACGGAGCCCCATTGTAACTTGTTGGTTGGGATCCATAAAAACTCAGACTGTACTATAGCGAGTAATGATGGCCAATTATATTGTGCCTGTATACAGCTGGCAGCGCCCTACTTAAAGGCCTTTGGCCAGTTCCTGTGCTGATACTCTGTTGCCGACCAAGTCACTTTCTGGGGCTGCGCAAGTGCGAAGCACATAGTGACAACGGCCTCCTGACACCCGGTGATCAATAATATCTTAGCACCCGGTGGGAAACTAACACTGCTGATTGCTTGGTGTGAAGCACTCGTGTGTTGTGGTCCACAGCAAGTGATGTGGTGATGATCTAATCGGCCTGGAACTTGGCCATTTTAGTGTGAGCGCCAGCTGGCAGAGAGCAAGCAGGACAGCTGTGTGCGCGTGCGCGCACAGTGAATGGGGTCCATACTATGTTTGTACCAAATTAGTTCTATAAATAAGTTCTATACTATAGTTGGCCAGTACCCTATTTTGCCCCTTGTACCAACACTTTTCAGGTCAACAAAACTCTCTACGGACATTTTTAAAAGCTTTACTGATGCATTCAACACTGTTTGGCAAAATGTTACATCGTGTGTCCTATAATAGTTTTTATTTATTTCAAGTAAAGCCTGGAAAGGTTTTGCTTACGTAAATTGTTGACATTTAAATTGCTTGCTACTTGTGGCACTGATTACAGAGGTGGACCCTGTGAGGTGGACTTACTGACTATTTTTGTTTTTTCTCTATAGAATCGGACGGTGGCTACACCAAGTCACGGTGTTTGGGACATGCGAGGGAAGCAGTTCCACACTGGAGTTGAAATCAAAATGTGGGCAATAGCGTGTTTTGCAGCACAGAGGCAATGTAGAGAAGAAGTACTTAAGTAAGATCTCATTGAGTTGTTCAGACTTCCACTAAATCGTCACCTCCCGACCTGACCACTCCCAACACGTTGCTCCATTCCGACAACTAAGGCTTGCTTTGTGTGTGTGTGTGGTGTGTGTGTGTGATGTGTGTCAACCCCTCCCTCATTTTGCCCCTCATTTTCTTTAACTCTCCTTAAATCCATCCACTCTCACCCCGCTTTCAAAGCTTTTCTTTGCCTACACCTTTGGCCACCATCCCATCACCCACCCTCCTCAGGCTCCCATTCCGTCTCAGTGAAGCACTTTAAGATTTACTAACATAGCACCTTTTGGTAGAACAAGTTGATGCTGATTTTGAAAGTGGTGTGATATATAATGTAAGGAATGAGTCCTAACTGAATGAATCTTACACAGGAGTTTCACAGACCAGCTTCGGAAGATCTCCAAAGACGCCGGGATGCCAATCCAGGGTCAGCCGTGTTTCTGTAAATATGCCCAGGGAGCGGACAGCGTGGAGCCCATGTTCAGACACCTGAAGAACACCTACTCGGGGCTTCAGCTCGTCATAGTCATCCTGCCTGGGAAAACACCCGTCTATGGTAAGTACATGATTGTGATTCTTCCTGTAATTTTTCATCTGAAACAGAAGCTGAATGGAATCTCGTGAGTGAGTGACCTTCGAGCAGAATACCTGCTCACCTTCGCGGTCACTTGAATCGAGTAACTCTGAGCTGGACTCTTGAGAATGTAAGGCAAAGTAAATTACTTAAGTAAGATCACAATAACTTTACAACTCCAAGTCTGTTAACTAGATACCAGTCACACTCTATTGATCAGCTTGTTCTCAAATCACGCACTGCTCTATATGCAACCTTAATCTCAACAATCTCACGTCTTTCAGCTGAGGTGAAGCGTGTGGGCGACACTCTCCTGGGGATGGCCACACAGTGTGTTCAGGTGAAGAACGTTGTTAAAACCTCTCCGCAGACATTGTCAAACCTCTGTCTCAAGATCAACGTGAAACTGGGTGGAATTAACAACATTCTGGTACCTCATCAACGGTAAATACTTGTGTTTTCTACTGGGATTCTTGTTTACAGCTCTCTGGGTAGGGATCACTTGCCTCATGGCCACATGATGGTGGATGGAGTTTCCTGGCTGGGTGATGCTCAGGCTCACCGGCTGCTCTGGTGACATTCAATAAATTAGCTTTCTGGCAACTAAGAAATAGGATCTATGAATCAACAACAACAAAATTATATTTATAGACCGCCTTTCACGTTGGGAGGACGTCCCAAAGCGCTGATGTATAGTAAGGTAGAATAATGATGGAATGTGACAATATAATTTTTTTCATTGTTTAGAATTGTGGACTGTATTATAGGCAGTACTAGAGATATACTTTTAGGGAAAACTAAATGCTGTATTAAACTGGCCTGTTTTACCAATCACAACCAGTTATGTTCTGCCCTCAGGCCGTCTGTGTTCCAGCAGCCTGTGATCTTCCTAGGGGCAGATGTCACCCACCCCCCAGCCGGGGATGGCAAGAAACCTTCCATCGCTGCAGTAAGTATTCACACCACAACAATAACAACTTGTATTAGTATGACGCCCTTCACACGGGGTAGCGTCCCGGACCGTTTGACAGAAGCTTGCAGCTTTGTTTTTTAAAGCAAGGATCTGTGTTCACAAATAGTTTCAATATGAATGAACTTTGTGGGTTAATTCTATGACTATTTCCCCCCCTAGGTTGTAGGCAGTATGGATGCCCACCCCAGTCGTTACTGTGCCACCGTGCGTGTACAGAGGCCCCGACAGGAAATCATTCAGGACTTGGCTTCCATGGTTCGAGAGCTTCTCATCCAGTTTTACAAATCCACTCGCTTTAAACCCACACGGATTATCTTTTACCGAGATGGTGTCTCTGAGGGGCAGTTTCGTCAGGTGAGTGTTTGTGTTGCCGTTTCTCAGGTACACAATGTTCAGCCACTACTACGCCCCTGACCACTAGAACTCCCTGCCTCAATCCGTCCTTCTCACCCCCCCTCTATTCATCTTTAAATCCCACCTGAACACCTACCTATAGTCACCTTCTCCTTCTCATTTGCTTGGCATCCAACCTCGCCACTGTGCAGCCCTCTGGGATGCTATTTTACGTGAAGCGTGATATATAAAGGGAGGTTCTTGCATGTCTTCTTGGGTTTTATGTGGTGGTGAAGAAAAGCATTATTTTTGATTATTTCGGAACTAGTGGCAGCATTCCTAGCTCTTTTATAAGGTGTGTATGTGTGTGTGTGCATTCGTTCAAGCTTCAATTTGTCTTTTCTTGTAGGTGTTGTATTGTGAGCTGTTGGCAATCCGGGAGGCCTGCATCAGCCTGGAGAAGGACTACCAGCCTGGCATCACATACATTGTAGTCCAGAAACGTCACCACACACGACTGTTTTGTGCTGATAAGAATGAAAGGGTATGAAATGGCACCTGAATTGTCTTAACAGTGATCCATTCAGTTTGGGAAAAATTGCTCTGTAATTCAAAGTATACAAAGAGTCTGATATGAATCCTGAATGACCTTTCACTCTAGTAATTAAACTCATTTTTTGTTCACTTTCTCTCTCTCTCTCTGACAGGTTGGAAGAAGTGGGAATATCCCAGCTGGAACCACTGTAGACACAGATATCACCCACCCATATGAGTTTGATTTTTACCTCTGCAGCCACGCAGGGATACAGGTACAGTTGGATCACTTCAAATTACTGCTGTCGGGGCCCAGAGGGAGAAATGTGCAACATTTTAACACTAAATGCCTTTTCCTTTATATAATTCTGTTCAGTTGGGATGGGGGATGTTGATGACTATTTGCTGTGTGTTTTTTTTAAACTACCAAAGATTAAAATTGCTGAGAGTTTTGGTTTACTGAGTACTTTGTACTTGCTGTTTAGAGGTGATAAGAAGTCCATTTTAGATACACGATTGCATTTTATAATCAGCAGTGCATTTAATCAACTAAGCAACTCAGTATTTGGAAAAGAAAGTGAAAGCAAGTTTCACAATTTAGAAATTGCATCTGTGTAATTCTGATAAGGGTTTGCCCTCAGTTTCAGATTCAGCCCTTTTGCCCTCAGGCACCCCACAAAATCAAGGGAAAAAAAACAGTAATTATTATAATTTGGTCACTTTATCCACAACTGTTTGTGGGACACTTGCTACGCGCAATTGGCTGCCGTGTTTTGCCCACAAAATACTTCACAGTATATTCTGTGAAGCGCTTTTGAGACGCGACATCAGATGCAAGGATTATTATTACTATAATTCTTCTAAATTACATAACCCAGCCTATCTTTGTAAGGATTTGTGAGAAACATTCGAATCTGTTCTATCGCAGAACTTTCATGAGAAACCTGAAAATATCACATGCCAGTAAATAAAGAAACGTCTTACAGGGGAACCATTGTACATTGTTGGGGAAAGTGAATATAACTGAAGGTTCTACCCCATTGTTGCTGTTTGACAGGGTACAAGTCGCCCCTCACACTATCATGTCTTGTGGGATGACAACTGCTTCTCTGCAGATGAACTTCAGCTCCTAACCTATCAGCTATGTCACACGTACGTGCGCTGCACACGCTCTGTCTCCATCCCAGCGCCGGCCTATTACGCACATCTGGTGGCATTTAGAGCAAGATACCATCTGGTGGACAAAGAACATGACAGGTAAGGAGCATTGCACACAGCACAGGTTCAACAGCACTTGTGACAATGCAGCACTCCTCCCCCAGCATTGCATCCAAGTATCAGCCTAGACTGTGAACTCAAATCCTGATGTTGAGCATCATCCCAGAAATTATACAGTATATCCTGTGAAGCGCTTTGAGACGTCTCGAAGATGTGATAAGGCGCTGTATCCAATGCAAGTATTATTGTTGTATGACTGTAGGACTTGTTCTCATTGACTTTCTCTTGCACGGTTTCCAGCGCTGAAGGAAGCCACGTTTCCGGGCAGAGCAATGGCCGTGACCCTCAGGCTCTGGCCAAGGCCGTGCAGATCCACCAGGACACCTTACGCACAATGTACTTCGCTTGAGGTTGGGAATATTCTCTCCAGAAGGAACCGAAGATCACAGCCTGCATTTCCAGTGGGGTCAGTTTATGGGCAACATCTCCAGCCATACTGTAACTTTCACTGTGCGGAGATAAGTTTCATACACTGACTGAAAGGGATTGTTTACCTACGAAGATCATAGCACTATTATGCAATATGAAACCAGCCAACTGCTCTGTGTGGTGTACATGTGTGCGCTCTGTCAGACATCATGCCTGTGTTTTTTTTTCTTTTGCCTGTGTTTTTTTTCAATGTAGTTTCCTTTTGCCTTTACCTCAGTGTTTGGCAGCACAGAACGCATCTTTATTGAGCAAAAACGAAAACACAGTACAGAAAAAGAAAAGTTATGTAAAAACCTTCAGTCACAAATATTTTCCAATGAGCTCAATAAAGAGATCCAGCCATTCGCACAGAGCCCCCCAATTGGTTGGGGATTAAGAGGTAGTTGAAAACATTAGAGTTCTCACATCTGTTTAATGAGGTCCAGAAAAATCTCATCTCCACTGTCACTGTTTAGGTTTAAGTTGTCAAGTCTACCGAGCGTTGAGCATAAAACTTATTGCTAACGTTCCATGGAGAGCAGTGGAGTTTTGTCTTGGAACATAACACTGGGACTTGGATAAATCTAAACAGTGAGAGGGAGAGGGATTTTTCAAATATTCCCAACGAGTTCAGGGGCTCTGTTTAATGTAGAAACATTGCTGTTTTTTTTTAATCGTTGTTTACTTGCTTGCTCTCGACTAAATGTTACCTTTTTGGTTTTTTTTAGCTATCCTTATATTTATTAGAGAAAAAAATGCTTATAATTTAATAATAAGAAATACAATTAAAAATATAGTGGCAGCAGCAATTGTATTTAGTTCTGGAATGTAACCATGTTGTATACTGACAGAACATTGCTACCATTAGTGCAATAAGCGGTTGGTAACAAAGCCCGTGTCCCTTCGCTGTAAACCAGAGCAGCAAATGTACCACTATAATCGTGGGCGAGTGGGATACATCCGCACTTCAGAACCTTATCAGTTTTAATTAAGAGAAACAAAAGTTGAATGCAAAAAAAAAAGTAGGACTGGGATGTTTTAAAACTTGCTTTTATTTAACTTACAGATTAATAATCACTGAAATGTGAATTTTTTCAGATACTTCTGTTTTATTTCAGTCATTCCATTTTGAGGTCGTATACCGTTTTTTTTATCTGGAGAGTTTTTTTTCATACACAGCTTTGATTTGTTTCCATTGATATAAATCTCATGACGTTGTTTGCACTTTGTAAAACCTCATGAACTGCATATTTTATCATATAACGGTTGTCATTGCACTGGCTCAAAACCACAATTTACAAAATGCTGCAGCATTCTTGACAAGATGGGCATTGCCTGTGTCCCAGCCCTACGCAATGGCCTCTCCTCTACACGAAAAGTATGTTCTTTTTACAAAATAAAGAATAACTAGAATTTTATGGAAACGACTGCAGGATTCTCCTCCCCTTCTGCAAAAAAAATATTAAGTCGCTGTAGGATTCGTTTGTGAGGACAGGCAAACTGACATTTTTTTTAATGGGAGTTTTGTTCACGGCAACATTTTGTTTTTGCTCAAGATGTGTGAAGTGAAGCAAAATTCAGACTTTTTTTAAAAAAAAAACTTCATGCCGTTTAAATTCAAAAGATGCTCTATGCTTGAAAGGGAGCCTAGTGGTTTTCAGATACTGTTGTTTTTATTTCAGTCATTCCGTTAGGGATAGAAATAGGAATAAGCCCAGAAATGAAAACTTAATAAACTCAGATGTTATTATTTTAGCCGATCTGATAGTAGACCATCAGATCAGATTAATTTAAAATAAAACATTCCAAGACCTTTTTAAATTTGGGAACTTTGGATACCTTAAATATATTGTGGTCAGTATTACTAGGTTTGCACCATATGGAGAGACTACATTGTACAAAACATTGTGTACATTCCATAATGAGGGAGCTATAAATTAATTCTATGCTGCTTCTGCTAGATTTGTGAAGGGCAGTTTTTTCGAAAAACAGCTTGCAATAATCATAGTGCCTATTTTTCTAGACATTTGTTTGCACTCCTAGTTTTGGATTGAGTACATTGGTAAGGAAACTACCCAACTATATAGTTGAATCAAACTTAATAGTCCTCCGTTATTATTGGCATGTGGTAATGATGAAACGCACTCCTTTGGGGACTAAACCTGGCTTATTTTTTTTTTNAAAGAGCCGAGACACTATCGCGTTCCATGTGAGCTTTGACCCAGCAGATACCTGCTGGATTGCTGCCTGTGGTAAATCAGAGATCCTTTTGCAATTAAAATCTTAACGCATGAATAAAATCAGCGGAGCAGTTATTTTTAAAACCTAATAAGTTTAATTTACATTGACACAGCTTGCCATCTTGTGGAGTTGTGATGTTTTTTTCAAATCTAACCTAATACTATCAGGGTTGAAATATTTTCTTCAAATCCAAAAGTAATGTTCCTTACCTTGTCAGGTTAACCAATGACCCTTCTCCCACCTTTAAATAAAAACTTTTGTTCTCTTTCCTTTCACTGCCAAGCTGCCATGTACAGTCTGGCATGTGGGCACATCCAATTCCTCGCTTGACCTGTCGATGGTCGTGCTTCTGAGGCATTTCACTCACTCCTTCCCCAAAATGCTCTACACGGGTGTAAGACTTTACACCCGGTTCCTCCCTAGCCATCCCAATTCCAAATGAAGGAACATCAGGCAAGACTAAGATCTGAACTTCAATAGTTTTCACATCAAGCTCCAGTTCTCTAGTTATCAAGGTTAAATTTTAACCTCATTTATATTGAATTGAAAGATTTCCAGACTAATTTACTAATTGGGTTATGTGGATGGTGCACCTCAGTTTAGTGACAGACCCACTCCAGTTGATGGCTACGCTTTACTTCTGATGCCTGTGCAGGGGAGCAGTTGTTATACTCTGCTCGTTGGGTTAGTAATGGGATCATTTGAACTAAAGAAGTGAAAGTTATATAGTGGCTTTCATTGATGACCAATGAACAGTCTTTGAAGTCTTTGATTTCATCAATTTAAGAGTGGCAAAGTTTTTTTTTCCCATTCACTTTTCAAAAATATTGCTTTTATAAAATTTTAGGCTAACTTCGGTTTGTGAGGACAATGTCATGTCCTTGTTCCCCCACAGTCACCAAGTTCTCCACTCTGGAGCGTAGGTGAAGTATGCTTTTATCATGTCCTCATAACTCGCCTTATAGCTACCAATATCGGATATCATGTGGAGTCGCCCGTTTAACACTGAGCTACTCTTACCCAAGTCAGCAATTAGCCTCCTTTAGACTAGGGAGAAGATTCCCCAGTCTGGTTTCTCACCTGTGGAAACAATACATGTGAGAACTGGTTCTGGGTTGGCTGTGATGCCTGGTGACACTAGCTTACGTGAAGAATTACTTCTTGAGCATGATACCAGGTGCCTTCTACCCGGTGCGATCATACCCGCAGCAAGAGTTAAAGCCTTAGGAAGGGAGGGCAACAAATTGCAAAGAATCAACACTGAGCTTAGCTACCTGTACTGTTTTTTTTTTTGGTGGGGGTTTGGAGCGAAATTCTGCAGTCACTCCACACCAAGATTTTTATACCACACTTGGTGCCTGGCAGAGTTCCATTTATTTTCTATTCGATAGTCTGATTTAATTGAGCCAATATCAAGTCTACATCACAATTGAAGTCACCACTGTTTACTTTTAGATAATTGTAAAATAATGAAAAGATGTAATGCTGCTCTTTACAACCTTACGGCCTGATAGCGTTGACTAGAATGCTTCCCATGTACCTACCACCGCATGTTTATCAATCTAACAGGCGTTTTCAGTAAGTGATCTGTAAACCAGGTTTCCTGCGAGGAAGGGGGCGAGTGTCTCTGTACCATACCCATTGGCTTAGTTTGTGAATGGCTGTGTAAAGTGACGACTAATGCGTTTGCAAACAAACGTGGTTATGTACCAGCGTTGGGAGGGCAGTGAGACCGATAGCTGCTATTTGTTAATCAGTGTCAGACAATAACTGCACTAGGAATCGGAGAATTGCTCACGGTTCCTACTTAAAAGAGTGAAAGGGAAGAGGCGTAGTGATTGACCAGTTACAAAATACCTAGCTCTCCCACCAGCACACTGATTTGTGGTTCATTGTGCTGATCGATTGGGTAGTTTGCGTCTGGGAGATTCAGCAGAATAAAGAAAAGAATTGGTACACTTGACAAGTTTCTCTGTATCGATGCCACAACTGTGATTCAGGTATAAGTTTCAGACAATTGCCAGTTCACATTGTACCTAATTGGGGAAGAGGGGGGGATTGCTGTAACACCTGCTGTCTGGATTACTGGGATAAGTATACAATACGACTAGATGCAATACCTATACCAGTACATCAGTTATAAATCCTGACACTAAGGTGCGGAATGCCTATGTTATTACAGTAATAATGGGTGTCGTGAGAGAGTGCAGGCTTGGTATTTTTACTGGTTGATCACTATACGGTAAGGTATGGTTTCAGCGTTTGTACTGATCCATTTTGATTCGAAAGACAGTCCTTAGAAAGTGCCTTTAAAGAAGCTGGTGCTGTAGAATTTTTTTTCATTTATTATGTGGCTGAAACAGTTTTATATAATGCCAAGAATATGACAGTATCCTGTAGCTGATGTATTTAACGGCAGTTTCTTCTGAGTCAGGACCAAGATGGGGGAGTTTAATATATTAAAAAAAAAGAAGCTTTGGAGAAACACTCACAATACACAACCCAACAATAAAGAGACAGAAGAGAGCTGTGATTGTAGTGTTGTGAACTAACTGACTACTTTCTCTTTGTTTTTAAAAAAAAATCCACCTCCCATGAAGTGCAACGTGTCTTGCCTTTGAGAAGCAGCCTTTGGTATAAATATGGACTTCTGTCTCCAGGAGTTTTGATGTACTGCTGTTGTCTTTGCTGGGGGTGAAATGTCCCTAGCGCTTATGCCTGGAGTGCTATGTACCCGATCTAATAGCATACCAGTTGTATTTCATTTTACATCCAACTAGAAATGCTGTAATGTAATGTTGTCCAGGCATTATTAAGCCTGTATCCTGCCCCTTGTCTGAATGTCAACATTCAGACCAGGAATGTTTTACCAAATGACTGGAGCTCTGAGACGGAAGCCACTTTTATGAATTTGTGAGCATGTTTTTATACGTGTACACGCACACACACGCGCACGCACACTACCCTTGGACTCCTCACATTTTTTTAAAGAAATGCTACATTCTCTATTTGTGGAAACGGATTCACAGAATAACGCACGCTTTCAAAACAAAACACAAAAAGGCTGCATACAATTCTTATCTGTACACAAGACTGGGTCCTTCGGGCAAAAAGAAAGTGCTTATTTGAGGCAGCAAGGGTTTCTGAAACTGTCAAATTCCTTAATGAGTACTACATATTGGCTGTTTTTGTACCTCCTTTTGAATATATAAAAAAAAGCTTTATGTAGAGGGGCAGATGTAAGTAGTGGGTGCTACAGTATTTGGTTTACTTCCATTTGCATCATGGAGTTGAAAGTGATGCATTTTGAACAAACCAGGTGAATTTTTTGGAGTTAAAATCGGACAACCTCCTTTTCTCTGGTACTGATCTTCCTTTTGATAAATCAATATTATTTAAAACTATTCCAAAATGCCTACTTGCCTATTTCCAACTATTTTATACAGTCCATTCTAACTGGATTTTGGATTGCTTCAGTGTCAATCAATCAGTCAATCATTCCCTGTGATATCAAACTGCACTTTTCTTCCCATTCCCCCCCACCCCCCAACCAAAATAACTGAAGTAACCATTAGGTAAATATTTAGCAGAACGCTCTTTCTTAAAATTTAACGATGTGGCGTGATTTCATTAATCAAATTAATGCTAGCCTTGGGAAATGTAGTATTTGAAGAATGGGTGCTTAACTAGGCGGCTTTTTTTTTTCTTATTGATACATCCTTAGTAGAAATCGTGGTGCTAAAATGTTTTGACTTTCTTTTTTGTTTGCAGACGTGAATAGTTAAAAGACTTTTTGAGAGCTTGAGTCACATCGTGGCTGGGTTGACTTGGAACAAAAAATTTATTAACGGTAGTGAGAGCATCTTCCCTGCATCCCAAAATGTGACCACTTTGAGGTACAATACATGAAGCTTATTAGCCATTTGTATTCAAGTATCTAGTGTGAAGGGTAATTTAGGCAGGTCAATGGCATATTCTTTCCAGTGAGAATTCTCTCCACCCCCCACCACCCCAACTCCCTCAATTCATTGCTTGTGGGATTCTAAATTGGAGCTGGGAAAGAAATAATGAGACGTAATAAAGAAATTTTTAACTGAACAGTGAAAAGTCTACTTGTACATTACCCATCGCTCAAGAGGAGAGTACGGAACAATGTTTTGTTATTCGAGAATTTTACGAAGAGGGATTTATTTATTTTTTTAAAATCTTACTGTTCACAACACTGTGGATGGAGGTTTGAGTCCTAACACTCCCTGACACATAGCCGCCAGCCTCACTTTGTGATCAGGGAGTGTGCGCCCTGGAGAGGAAGGAGTAGGGGGTGTAAAATTAACCACCTCTGTGTCTTGTCACCCAGCAAGTGAACCTCATGTTGGCCCAGCACACCTCGCCATTGGTGTCCCATCTTCTGAATAAGTCTGTGGCTTGCATAGTTAGCTCTTAGCTGGAGAGGAAGAGCCCCTGAGGGGAAATCGAGTGGAATTGGTGGTTGTGTATGGTGAGCGTTCCTTTTTAAGGAAGCTTAGGATAAAAACACTACACCTCAGTAACCTTTGTATGCTGCATAAAGAAAATACTGCTTTCGGTTACATTATATCTGCTGCACATGCTTGACAATACACTTTAAAGAAAAATGTTCAAAAATTGTCTTAATAGCAGTTATCGATTTGGATTTTTAATGGAAAAAAAATGAGCCTTTATTTTGTGGTTATTTCTGAAAGTTAACTCTTATTTATTACTAATGTTTAGCGCACTGCAATGTAACATGTTATGCATTACTGTTTTGCAATCAGACTTTTAGAGGGAGGGCCTCTTATCGCTTGTTGCCTTTTTCCTCAGATGAGACGTGTGAATCTGAAATTATCATAGAGGCGTGTGTTGTATAATGTCTTGTGGATGTTGTACCTGTTATTGTACTTGCTGAGGTTACTTGTTTTGTTTTTAGATCTTGGGCCTTCATTATAGAGCTTGCATTAGGTTCATTCTTTCCCACGTTCAAAATGGATTGGAAAAAGAACATTCACAACGTCAATGCATAATATCCTACACTTCAGATGAACTCCACTGAGAGTGTGTAATAATTGGAACAGAATATACTGATAATAATCCTTGCATTTGATACAGCGCCTTACCACGTCTTTGAGATGTCTCAAAGCGCTTCATGGAATATACTGTAAAGTGAAGAGGTGAACCAGCATTGATAGCCATCAGAAACCATTTGAACACTGATACGATCAGCAAGTGCAAGCTACAGGTCAGCCCCTTGTGAGGTGGCTTGTGGGTTGGAAGGTACATGATGAAGGCCATTGATCAATATTTTTGTCTACTAATCAATTATCATGTATATTGCTTTGTTTTCAACACTCTCTCGCTCCAAATGGCCAAACAATGGCAACACACAAGAAGTCATCCAAAGTAACCTCAGAAGGGTTTCAGGCAGTGTAAGATTTTTTTCTAATTTTTTATAACTAATGATATAAAAAAAAGTTGACCTTTTTGCATCCTTGAACAGTTCAGCGTTGGTACCAGTTACTAAAATCAAATGCTTGTATATGAAGGAATATTTTCTTTGCCCGATGCACGCAGTGTGGTTTTGTTGTGTTCCCGGGAATTGAAGAATTATTACTGAGACGCGAGAGGATTAATTGCCCCTCTACCTATCTCTCGCTTTATATCTTCACAGAGACGAGTTTATTTAGTTCCACTGCAATTGAACAGCACTTTCTTTATGATGTCATGCTATAGCCACTCTGCTGTAACGGAGAATTTAGGCAACGTACGTCTCGCTCTCCGTAACTCAGACACTGTTCCCTTGGCCAAAAGGATGGTGGTTCTTCTGCCTTTTGATAATAAATAATAATAATTCTTGCATTTGATATAGCGCCTTACAAAAACTTGCATTTAATATTGCGCCCTTCACACAGGGTAACGTCCCAGGAGAAGAGCCTTATCACGTCTTCGAGACGTCTCCAAGCGCTTCACAGAATATACTGTCAAGTTAATTGTTCTGTGTATTTTGTGGGCGAAACGCGGCAGCCAATCGCGCACAGCAGCGTCCCCACAAACAGTCGTGGATTGAGTGACCAAATTATTATTTATTATTATTTTTATTTTGAAGGGATTATTACTGCAGGTGTCAGGCGATTTCCCGGCTGGCTTTCTGCGGGGAAGTGCCTGATCTCCCTCCGGCTGCACAATCCTCCCAAAATAATGGCTGAGTTTGAGACTTTGCTGTATATAGGGGTGGTGTTGGCCAGCACTTGCACCTTATCACTCCATGCCACAGTGTGTTATAGCATCTCCGCCCCTCTCCAGCAGAGCGATGACATCGTAATGAATCCTCGCTGCCTTCGTTGCAAGTCCTCACCTGGTTTTAAAAAGCAACGCAAATCTAATTAGTGTCTGCAATTCTTCCTGAGGTATAAATCGAATGGCAATAGAACTCCTTTCAATTATATCACAGGGCAGATAGACCTAATGCGGAGAAACAGAGTACAAAATAATTTTGCTCTGACGATTGGTATCATCAGAAAGAACTCCCTAAGGAACAATGAGATCTGGAGATCACAAGTAAGACTTGAATGGTGGGAAGGTTCTTGCCTGGGTGGTGGGAGGAGGAGGGGTAAACTGTCCTGTTGTGTATGCTTCATGTACCTGTTTCCAACTCTCACATCAGGCTGGGAGAATGGTTACCTCTCAATGCTGACTTCCCACGAGATAACCTCTGTATTAGCCCTCTTGAGTACTGGAAGTTTGCAATTATTTGGAAAGTTTGCGATCATTTGTTCAGCCAAACCTTCAGTGTTGGCTTCAAGCAACCAGGGTTCCTGGGTGGGGTGGGTCTTGCTTAAACTACGGCATTCATCGTCCACGTTGACCCTTTGTTAAACTTGGGTCTTTTTGTTTTTTAAGTTGATAACAAATTGGTAGACAATTCGGATTTACAATTCGACAACAAATTACACTTCGGAAAGACGTCCCAGAACGCTGGACAGTCGGGTTCGGACCTGAATTTTAATTCAAGCAGACCGAACGCATGGTTCACTTCAAATTTCAGGAGTCCTCTTCTCTCCTCACCGCCCCCCCCCCCCCCCCCCACCACCCAAAAATATATATTTCAGCAGAAATGTCCTTCATAGCTTTAAAATGTACAACTTTAAAACAAAGTGTGTGGTGTACATTGGGATAGATACCTAGAACCTCAGAACCTTCCAGAATTTAAGTGATCTCTGACGATGATGCATTGATTATGTGGATTACTTTATGCTTTTGCAGTACTCAAGAGACTTAATGAACTTTGCTGAAATTATTTTTGTAAACGCGTTCATAATTTGTAAATTCTAACAACCCAACCTTTTAACAAATGTATGAGTCCGATTTTGTTAACCGCAAATGTAACTGTTATCCAACCTGTTTGGGTAATCTGGAGCTTTCTGATCCGGGGCTTTGTGTGACTGGGCAGACATGTTGATTGTCCTTTTTAAAATCCTCGCAATGCTTTGAGTATTTAAGACATTTTCAGCTTTTGAGTACATTTTTCACGTATAGTTTTGGGGGAATTTAATTTTGCTCTTCCCCCCCCCCCCCCACAGTTTAGCTAAAAGCACTAAATTTAATTCCTACCAATAAAAATGCCATATGATAACATGTAATAAAGTTATCTGCGTGATTCTGTGCAGGATTTCCTCTCGCCTTTTGTGCGGCTGACTTTTTGAAAAATCACAAACATTTGAAACCGCTTTTGATCATCACCGTGCAATGGAAGGGTACCATCTGTCGCTTCCTCACCTGCTGCAAAAACCAAGGCGATCCCAAAAGTTGATAGGGGGGGCGAAAAAAAAATATCATTCTTCACCATCAAACTGTGCATTAGTTTGGCGCTTTACCGCTTTTTTTAATATAAAAACAAATTGGAGAATTACAGCGCCACACAGTACATTTCTGCATTAACAAAATGTTCTCCCATTAAGAAACACCTAATCGTGATCTTGTCATGTTGACTTTTGGTGCAGGAATCCTCCTCGGGTTCCTTCTGAAAGGGTTTAGAAAGCCTTAATGCACAGTCTGTGTTTCCAGCCCTGCGGGTCTTTGTGTCAAGCCAGACAGAAACAAATAGTTCCAGAGGGCTTCCTCACAAGCTTTTGTAAGTTAATAATATACCATCAGGCAGTATTCAGCGGTCTGCCATTGCAAGGGATGTGTCCTCGTCTTAATATTTATTGAAAATCAAAACTACAACACACAGCATCACACAAAACAAACAAATGCCAGCATTCACCCATGTAATCCTTGAGGTTTTGCAGGTACTGTCAGTTTTCTTTATGTACTCATTTTTGTTACTCTTGAATAAATGTTTTCAATTACTTTACGGTTCAGGCAAGCCCACAATTTCTCGTGTTCCAACAAATAATGGTCGGTCACTACTTTTAACTACTGAAACGCATCCGTGTTTATTCCGTTAATGAAGCCATGAAGGACCGGGTCTGTTCCTGATCACTGATATCTGATCTTAGTTGGGGGTACTTTGCAGTGATGCTATATTTGGCATCGGCACTTCTGGGGTCTGGAGGGTAAAAAATAAACCGACCCGATCATTACCCAGTGACCTCTGCTGGGAAATGCATACCTGGGCTGTTGGAGACGTGCTGCACGGGCAGAGGTACCGCCTTTCAGGTGAGGGGTAAAACCGAGGTCGCAGGTGGACGCCGGACAAAATCGGACAAAACTCTCTGCCCCGGTGCGTCCAGCTGTATTCTGGTCGGTCAACGACAACAACAACAACAACAACGACAAGATTCCATTTATTGAGCGCCTTTCACGTCGGGAGGACGTCCCAAAAGGCGCTGTGCAGTTGGGTCAACAACAACTTGCGTTTAAATAGTGTCCCTCGGGCGGGCCCCTCGCTTGGTCCAAACCAACCGCAAGGGGTCGGTCGGGTGAGCTTTCCGGCCGGAAAGTGACCTCTGACGGTGGACGATTACCGATGCCCCGGGCGTGAGGGCATTGACGTCGGCATCTGCGGGTCGCGGCGGAAGACCTTCACTCTTCGACCACGGCTCTGGACATCTCTCCCCCCCCGGGGGGCTGGGTGCGGTGCTCTGCCACTGTCAAGCGCTCTGGGTCGCTATACGGTGTGTGTGTGTAAGTCGCTGCAGGTGGGACCAGAGGCTCTCTGGGGAGAGGTCACGTGGGAGGGTCCCGTCTGTTGCCGTCGGTCGTCACGGTTACCATTGTCGCCGAGACGCGCTCTGATTGGCGCGAGCGGAGCGGTCACCTGGTTACGGGGCCGCGTCCTTAGCAACGAGGAGAAGCCCCGACCCGGTGGGTCTCACAGGGACCGACCGACCGACCCCCACACACCGACACCGCCACCGGTAAGGCCTTTCCCGCGGGGGGGGGGTGAGGGGACACACACACACACACACATCTCCTCTCTTCCTGTCTCAGCGGCGGTTTCGATGCATTTATTTGCATTAAAATCTCGGGGTCGCGCGTTTCTTTTAAACCGCTCCGAACTGCACCCGAACCGACTCCGTGATTTAGTGGATCAACTGACTTCGCCTCCGCCCGCCCTCCCGCCCACTCCCCGCTGTGTCAAAGGCTGAGAGTGCCTTTACATTGCTGTTGTCAAAGATGCTGAAAATAAATGGATTATTTCACGGAGAGGAGGGGGTGGGGGTGGGGGGGGGGGGGGGTGAGGGGCTGGGGGGGCTGGGGGGGTGAGGGGCTGGGGGGGGGTGGGGGGGTGAGGGGCTGGGGGGTGGGGGCTGGGGGGAGTGAGGGGCTGGGGGGGTGAGGGCTGGGGGGGTGAGGGGCTGGGGGGGTGAGGGGTTGGGGGTGTGAGGGGGTGGGGGATAGGGGGGGTGAGGGGCTGGGTGGGGTGGGGGGGGGGGGGGTGGGGTGGAGGGGGAGGGAAAGTCCTGTGTTATTTCTCTCACCAAATCTTGTCATTTTTCCGCAGCTACACTTTGCAACCAAAAATGGCCACTCTGAGTTTGAAGTCAGCTCAGAGGTATTCTGTTCCCGATTGGTTCACCAACAACAACCAGATCTCGACCAATTCAGAGAGGCAGCGTTACATGTCCCATGAGATCCGCCAGGAAGCCAGGGCCTTGCGGAATGAAACCAACAACCAGGTAAGGGGTTAACAACCAATCACACTTCTGTCACGCCGTTCAAGCCGGGAGGATGTCCCAAGGCATCGGGAGGATCAGATGAACATCAAGAGCTTTGCGGCTTGTATCCTCTCTGACCCCAGGCTCCGTAAGCCCATCGCGCTCATCTCCTCCCTAAAACAAATATCTATCTACCTCAGTCTTGAAAATTTGAATGGGTTCGGCATCCACAGCCTTCTGGGGGAGAGAGTTCCAGATTTCTCTCATATATTCCACTACCATTTCGGTAAAAACTTGCTTCCAGATTTCACTCCTAAATGGTCTCGCTCTAATTTTAAGATCGTGCCCCCACCAGAGGAAATAGTTTCTCTGTGTCCGGTTCTGCTACCGGTCCCAGGCAATTCAGAGTAATTTGCTTATCGATTCCGCAACTTCGTCAAGTCTGAGACCTGAATATCTTTTCCTTGTTGTAGACTAAATGGGATCAGGAAGACAACAACACAAGACTTGCTGAGCGGATAGACGCGGTGGACAGATGGAAAGAACTTTTAGAAATTTGTCTCTGTGATATCAATGCCGAGATTGATGCTTTAACTAAAGTAAGTTTTTTTTTTTCGTGCTCAAGTTTCTGTTTTGAAAACGGCACCAAGATAACAATATGTGTGGGTAGTAATAATAATAATCCTTGCATTTGATATACAGCGCCTTATCAAGTCTTCGAGATGTCTCAAAATGCTTCATAGAATATACTGTAAAGTGAATTGACTATATTTTGTGGGAAAAATTTATCTTAATGATACCGTGATGTTAATTTTATATTGAAATTCAGTGACTGTGTATTTTGTGGGCGAACCGAGGAAGTGCAGGCAATGGGAGATTCAGTGTCCTGTACTATATATAATCCATTTACTTTGCTGCTTGTGCTACCTGTCCCAGAGTAAGGAGGAGGCAGAACGGGCCCTGGAGGCCAAGAATCTTAACCTGGATGTTTCGATTGAGAACCTGACGTTGAGGGAAGGTCGTCAAGACATTGATCTGGTGACTGACTCAGTGCACGAAGAGCTGCTGAAAGAGGTGGAAGTGATTAACGGATCAAAGAAAGCTCTTCAGCAGAAAATCAGTGAGGCCTTTGAACAGCTTTGGTAGGTACAAACCAGTACCAATGCCCCGTTTAACTCAATAAGCCTTGCACTTGATGTTGTACCTACAACATAGAAACTTGTTAAAGCACTTCACAGCCAGTTCCTGTGAAGAACAATGACTGTTTATAAGACAGCAATGTCCTACAGTTAGCTTTGAAGTGAAGACCAATTTATCTGGGAGAATTGTTGGCCATTACACCAAGAGAAATTCCCTTTTGATTTCAAACAGTATCAGGGGATCTTTAATGGTTACAGGTTTCAGGGTGCCACCAGGTTGCCATTGAAGCATTTCATGTTGAGTTGGAGCTTTGGTCTCTTTAATTCCAGCAGCAGTAACAGGAATGTAGACTACATTTTCTGTAGATCTTTTGGAGATGAGGGTTTAATTTATGTTTGTATCTGTGACATGAGGCACATTGAGACCTATAGAGGCAGATAATGCAGTGAAAGGCTCAGTGATAATAATAATCCTTATATTTGATATAGTGCCTTATCACATCTTCTCTTATAATGCTATACAGTATGTACTGTGTACAATAGCTACATTGAAATGCTAATAATGTTTTGGGGGTAGGTTATCAGGAGCTATGTTATACAGAGCACGTTTGCCATCTTTATTATTTTCTCCCCAGTCTGTTGCAGGAGGCTCGTCAGCAGCTGAATTTCGATCTCCGCAATAAGAGAGAAGCTTTGAACATTGATGAAGTCTGTCTGTCACTCAACAACAATTCCCCGAACATCTCATTCAAACCAAACCCCCTGCGGATCCCCCCCGGGTGAGAAAGACCTTGATTTGTTTCCAAATCCGACATCGAAACATAGGAACAGGCCATTTAGCCCTTCGAGGCTGTTCTGCCATTCTATAAGATTGTGGCTGATCTGTGTCTCAATTGCAATTACCCACCCTTGCCCCATATCCCTTGATACCCTGGCCTAGCAAATATCCACCCACCACAGTCTTGAATGTGTAACATCTTCAGTATTTGATATTTAATTTGACATTGATATTTAAACTTTGGTGGGGAGGAGGGTAAAATGTTCTGATAAAACAATTGAGCCAGTCGAGGGCGCTGTACGATAGGCCAATTCCTTGTGTTTGATACACATCGGGCACATCTCAGTGTTGTGGCTGTGTATTTTGTAGGCGAATACAGCAACCGATTTGTACACAGCAAGGTCTCACAAACAGCCATGAAATGATTGACCCCAATTTTATCTCGGGTCACACGATCGTGGCCTGAACAGCGCATGGAGTCAGCCTGTGTGACACCCAGTGACAGGCCCGTGACAGTAGTCTGTTTGGAAGGAATTCATTCGGTGGATGACGTTTTCTCCCACATCCTCCCCAGATGCGGAGGTTTGTGCTGTGGTTCAGTTACACAAGCAGCAACAGCCTTCTGTGGCCTGAGTGAGCACTTCCTCATGAGACGGTGCAGATAGGCAGCCCTTGCTGTTCTTACACACGCTCTTCAGCAGAGGTCTCTCTCGTTCAGCAGCAAAAGCAGCAATGAGTTTAATGCTAACCCAACCTCACTTGTCTCACTGATAATAATTAATAAATAATAACAATCCTTGCATTTTGACATAGCACCTTACCACGTCATTGAGACATCTCAAACTGCTTCACATAATATGTTGTGGGGTGAATTGACTGTATAATTTGTGGGCTATATATTTTTGTGTATTTAGAGACTGATAGTTAAATCCCCATAGACCGTCAGGATGGCTATGGCATCAGGCCATTCATTTTAAACCCCAATTTGACTCCAAAATAGTATGTTTTTTGAAAAAAAAATTGTTTTAATGTTCCCATTTTTGGCCCGATCAAACCAATAACGATCATCCTTGGATTTGATACAGCGCCTTATCACGGTGTTATCACCAGCTTCCGACATGAAATTTTGTATTGTCATGTGAGCAGAAATGTTGACTATGTTTCTGTGCTGTGACGACAGCTCCACCACAGTGCAGCAATGGGACCAGTTCAGCCGCTACAACAAGGACCGCGCGGAGGCAGAGATGGAAGCTTCCACTGCTCTCCGTGAAGCCATCGCGGCCACCATCGGCTTTGTAAGTCCCATTATAAACCCAAAGCCTTCCATTTTAAACAGCTGCAGTTTATAGTTCTAGACAGTAGATGGTTTGGGACATGTCGCGTGTATGCAACTACTGGGAAGGGTGGAAGGCGAACTGGATGGACCTTGGTCTTCTTTTGTCTAGCAAACTCTTATGTTCTTATAGCAGGAATCAAGATGACTGATTGCTAATGATTTTATTGCAAGGATTATAACCAAGTCACAGCCATCACAACACAGAAACATAGTCAACCTTAGTAGGTACAGCCTCAGTAGAACCTATAATCAGAATCGCCCCAGATTCCTATTTGTTTAATTTTGCCATTACAGACGGATAATGAAGTGGAGGCACAGCGGGTGGCTACGGAGTTTGCCTTCAGGAAGAGAATCCACGAGTTTGAACAGGCGCTGACTGAGCTGCGGTGGCAGGAGAAGAATGTAATGTTCCGGTTAATAACAATAATTATACCATTTATTTTTAATATTAGCTTTTTATAAACATATGTCTCCTAATACCTGTTCAAAGGAATACTCTTCTCTGACGTGTATTCCTTTGAACAGGTATTAGGAAATATCATTATTCTCGTAATCACTTCAGAGACATTATTAACTCTTCCTGAACCAGGGCTGTGGTTAGATTTAATACTGAATCAGGTTGTTGGAAAACGTACTCAGGACTTATCACACCTGACTCTAGTATAACATCCATCCATTAAACGCTCGAAAGACAAGTTCTGTTATTGGTAAAGTGCCAAGAGATTCAGTACGAATGTCGGTGGAGTGGTTGTTGGCTGTAACCTCTCACCTCCCTCGCTCAGCTCCTGGAGGAGATTGCAGATCTGGAAGAAGAAATCCGGCGTCTGGAAGCAGACCTTCGAGCTAAAGCTGCTCCGTTGAAGTTGGCGCACACCAGACTGGAGACTCGCACCTACAGATCCCACGCCGACCTGTGTAGGGATGAGGTGAGAAGAGACTCAGCTATCACGTTTTCCTGTAGCATAGTGGTTAGAGCGCTCACCTCTCAGCCGAGAGGACTCGGGTTCGATTCCCAGACAGGACAATACTTTAGGCAAGCTTCCTTACTCCACACACACACACACACACACACATGCCTCTATTTGCCGAGCAGTAAAAAGGAACCCGGTTGTTAGTCGATTGGTAGATCGCTTTTTTGGGGGTAATGATCGCTTCAAAATAAATAAATGAATAATTTGGTCACTCAATCCACGACTGTTTGTGGGACACAGCTGTGTGCAATTGGCTGCAGAGTTTTGCCCACAAAACACAGTCACTCCACTTCACACTATATTCTATTAAGCGCTTTGAGACTTCCCGGAGACACAATAAGGCGCTATATCAAATGCAAGGATTGTTATTACTAGGATTAAAATAAATCTCAGGCATTGAAGTGAAAATGAAATTGTAAACTCCTGAAGTGTACATCAGTTGGTTCAGTTGCTTCCACCAGCGCAATTGGAGAGAATACATTTATTTTAATAAAACTATTTTAAAAAAAAGTTTAGAGGCAAAGCATCAAATAAAAAACAGACCTTATACCCTCATATAGTCTGAATATTTCATTCCTGTTTAACGTGTAATAAAACTGAGAGACTGTGTTTATCTCTGCAGATGGTTGCGAGCAAGTCAATTGATAAAAATGCCCAATTTCCACAATGTGAGTAAGGTTTTATCTTTCTCTGCAGGTTCAGTACGGGCTGACCGATGAGGTTCACCAACTGGAGGGAACGATCTCTGCACTCAAACAGAAGCTGGCACAGGCTCAGTACGTAAACTCTCCTTATCTCCAGAGAAACTTACCCTCTCTCACCCAGAAGCAGTCAAATCAATTCACGCAATTCCTACTAAGTAGACAGTAGAATAGGTACCAAAATCTGCCCTATTCTAATGACAGCTATTGAAGGAGAATGGTACAGACTCTGGAAGAAAAATACTAAATGGTTTGGGGAAAGAGTAGGAGAATGGGGCTAACTCCAGTGGGGGAGGTGCAGCAGAACAACAACAACAACAAATGACATTTACACAGAGCCTTTCCCGTCGTGAGGACGTCCGAAAGCTCTGGACAGGCAAGAATGTGCACCCGAGCTGGGGATTGGGATCAGGAGTGATAGATTTTTTAAAAATAGCGGAATTAGGGGATATGGGATAGGGCGGTAATTAGAGTTAGGTCTGAAGATCAGCCATGATCTTATCGAATGGCGGGGCACAGGCTCGAGGGGCCGAATGGCCTACTCCTGCTCCTAATTCTTATGTTCTTAGGAGGGATGGAGGGCGTCCACAGGCACAATTGAAGTGGAGAGTTTTGAGATGGGAGCCTTGAAAGAGGCAAGACAGGAAGCGAGGCGAAGGTATTGTTGGGTGGAGTTCCAAAGGATGGGGTCAGAAAGGCTGAAGGTGGGGCAGGCAGGGTGAGACGTGGAGGGACAAATGTCTCCATCTGAGAGTAAAGGTTTATATTGATGATAATTCTCATTCCTGTGCTTTAGAGATGCTCTAGATGCTTCATACAAACAACTAGCAAGAGTCCAAGCGGATATTGGCTTCAAATCCCACTCCCTGTGTCTGGATAATCAGAGCATGGATGTGAGAAGAAAGTTAATCACTCCCCCCGAGAAATACGTCTCAAAGGTGGACGGTTTCAACCGCACACCCCACCACGAGCTGTCTCCAATCAAGTGCCGTCAGCTGGACCTGGCCTAACCATAAAGGAGCAACACACAGGAAGGAAAGGCACAGTGTAAAGTGCTGCCCCCATTTCCAATAACGAACAAGCAAGTCTAATCATGGATTGAATCCCACAGGAAAAGAAATAAATGTATAGGTCTGATAGCAAAGTTCATGAATGTTCACTCCTGCATGAGGCAAGAGAGAGAGAGAGAGAGAGAGAGAGAGAAAATAATACAAGCAAATGTAATTCACAGGATCTGGTTTCTGTCTTTGCAAATACCAGAGTCCTGTCAGAGTTCCGAGGTTGGTGAAAATAAAGTTTCTCTATGTGAGCTCCCACAATAGTTTAGTGTTTTGAGTTGAGCCAAAGTGGGAACTGTAATTATACTAATAATATATATAATAATAGTAATCCTTGCATTTGATGTAGCACCTTATCACGTCATTGAGACGTCTCAACTTTTCACAGGATCTCTGGGCTTCGGAACCAGGGAGAGAAACAGTCAGTCAGGTTCCTGCTGTTGATCACAATCACCGTGAGCTCTGCTGTAAGGGCCAATTATCAGTTAATGACAGAATTTGCTTCAGCTGTGACATTCTCTCCCTGTGAGTTTCATAGCCCGACAGCACTCAGTGTCAAAGATTACACAGAACAAATGACACTAAACCAAGGTAACACAGGAATACGAGCGAGTGTCTACGGAACTTGTGCAACTCTTAGTGAGAAACATCATCATGTTAATAACAATCTTTCTCCGCTCTCTTCTTAAAGGGCAAAAAGCTCCTTCTACTTCTCAAACTGTAGAGTGGGTGAAGATACCTGGACTCATTCCTAATGCCCTGAATCTTTCCCGCTGGGGCTTTGCTGTCCATAACATCCAATCCTAGCAGTCTCTGTGGAGTGTTGCTAACTGGAAATCATCATACTTTCCTTCCGTTCATTGATGAAGGCAAAAAGTCCCTTTGTCAGAATCAAGCATCAAACAACTTTCAGCTGTGATTGATTCATTCCACTTTAAGACAATTCATCAGCTGGTAGTTTAGTTCTGTGTTGATGTGACAAACTGCCTGTAAAATAACATTCATTCAGTTAATAAATAAATACGTGTTCAAATGACAGAACCTAAATAGGATTCAAAATATCCTACCGTACAAGTTAAAGAATCACAAATAAACTCCTTGGTTTCATTTTGCGTAAGTCAGCCTCTCTGTCACTGAATATCCGTATATAATTTGCAATAATATTCCCAACCAGATTCAACGTGTGAAATCTGATTTACACTTCTGAACATTAAACGCAGGATAATTTGCTATTTGAAATTACCTAATTGTGATTTCCAAAAGGTGTCAATGTGCAAAAAGAAACGCACTTCTTCCCCCAATGGGAAGTTTCAATTTAGCAATTTAGCATCTGATTTGCAAATTAGATTCCCTCTGTGACATTTTTTTTAACAAAGGCGTGAAACAAAGAAACATCCTGCACGTCTGCAATAAAACCCAATTCGAAGGCAGAAAAAAAAATGATACACGAGTTTTGTGGAGGTTGAAAGAAAGAACTTGTGTTTATTTTAGTGGCTTATGTCAAATTGTCTCAGAGTGCTTTACCGGAGTGCCCTCAGTCCAATCGCTGTTCCGTGCTGAAATGCTCTGGGATGCTACCCTGCATGAACGACATTAGATAAGTGCAAGTTGTTGTTGAAGTGAGCCAACATGGGAGTGCGGAGTTCCAATCGGCCTCAATCCCCTGTACCAGGAAACGGGAATAATAATAATAATAATCCTTGCATTTGATATAGCGCTTTTCACGTCGGGAGGACGTCCCAAAGCGCTTCACAGAACACACTGTAAAGTGAATTGACTGTATATTTGTGGGCGAACGCGGCAGCCAATTGCGCACAGCAATGTCCCACAAACAGTCGTAGATTGAAAATGACCAATTTATTATTGTTTTGTTTTGGAGGGATTATTATTAGGCTGTGTGGAGTAAGGAAACTTGCCCAAGGTTTCGCCCTCTGCCTGGAATTGAACTCAGGTCTCTGGGAGAACAATCAACGTAGATTCCCTTGCCTTCATTGCTGCCCAATGACACGCGCTCACCCCCCCAACCCACACACACCCGAGACACACCCGGAATCAAGTGTTGTTCTCTTGCTCTTTATTCACTGTAATCATTTGACCAGAGGATTGGCGACACCCGACTGAATAGGATCATGGCACGAGTCAATTGTGGCTGCTGGGGGGCAAGTAATAATGAATTGGTCACTCAGTCCACGACTGCTCGTGGGCCTCCGCTGTGCGCAGTTGGGCCGCCCACAGAATATAACGTGCGCTTTACAACATATTCCTGGGAAGCGCTTGGAGACGCCTCGAAGACGTGATCAGGCGCTGCATCAAATTGCACGTCTTTTTTTTTTAACGCTTATGTTTACGCTTATGTTCTTCACGAGAGGGCGACACCTGTCCACAGTATCCACCGCACACACTTCTCCCCCCCACACACACCCACCCCCCTCCTCCTCCCTATTTCAAATCCGCCCATTCCCCCCACAAAAACAATTGCGATAAATATCTCAGCCGCCCCCCACCCCCAAAAAAAAAAGTCCAGGTACATTAAATAGATGATTGAGTTGGATTTATATATATATATATATATATATATGTGAGTGAGTGAGTGAGTGAGTGTATAAATGTGAATCAAATGCAATAAAGTCTCACTATTGTTCCATCGCAAGTGATTGACAACGTGAACAGCCAATAGGAGATGGAGGGGCGGGACATGTGCCAGGGTGGGTGGGTGTGGCGACCTGGGGACCAATCAGGGAGCGAGGGGCGTGTGCCTGGGGAGGAAGAGTGACGGGCTGGGAACCAATCAGAGAGCGAGGGGCGTGTGCCAGGGTGGAAGAGTGACGGGCTGGGGACCAATCAGAGAGCGAGGGGCGGGGGGGCGTGGCCTGGGGAGGAAGAGTGACGGGCTGGGGACCAATCAGGGAGCGAGGGGCGGGGGGCGTGTGCCTGGGGAGGAAGAGTGACGGGCTGGGGACCAATCAGGGAGCGAGGGGCGGGGGGCGTGTGCCAGGGGAGGAAGAGTGACGGGCTGGGGACCAATCAGGAGCGAGGCGGGCGTGTGCCTGGGGAAGAAAGTGACGGTTGGGGACCAATCAGGGAGCGAGGGGCGGGGGGCGTGTGCCTGGGGAAGAAGAGTGACGGGCTGGGGACCAATCAGGGAGCGAGGGGCGGGAGGCGTGTGCCAGGGGAGGAAGAGTGACGGGCTGGGGACCAATCAGGGAGCGAGGGGGGGACGTGCGCATTAAGCCCCGCCCTCCGGGTCTTCTGGATACATTGTGAATGTGACAAAGAAACAAAAGCAACAGAGAGAGAAACAAAGGGAAACACTCACAGAGCTCACACTCACACACACACAGCTCACACTCACTCACACACAGAGCTCACACTCACTCACACACAGCTCACACTCATTCACACACAGAGCTCACACTCACTCACAGAGCTCACACTCACTCACACACACAGAGCTCACACTCACTCACACACACAGAGCTCACACTCACTCACAGAGCTCACACTCACTCACACACACAGAGCTCACACTCACTCACACACACAGAGCTCACACTCACTCACACACACACAGCTCACACTCACTCACACACAGCTCACACTCATTCACACACAGAGCTCACACTCACTCACACACACACAGCTCACACTCACTCACAGAGCTCACACTCACTCACACACACACACAGAGCTCACACTCACACACACACAGCTCACACTCACTCACAGAGCTCACACTCACTCACACACACACACACAGAGCTCACACTCACTCACACACACACAGCTCACAGTCACTCACACACACACAGCTCACACTCACACACAGCTCACACACACACACACAGAGCTCACACTCACACACACACAGAGCTCACACTCAAACACACACAGCTCACACACACACAGAGCTCACACTCACTCACACACACAGCTCACACACACACACACACAGAGTTCACACTCACTCACACACAGAGCTCACACTCACACACACACAGAGCTCACTCACACACACAGAGAGCACACACAACACTCACACAGAGCTCACACACAGAGCTCACACTCACAGAGCTCTCACACAGATAGAGCTCTCACACACACAGAGCTGTCACTCACTCTCTCACACACTCACTGGCCCAATCCTGCAAGTGAGTAGCCACACACCTCAGCTCTCCGACCCCCCCCCCCTCCCTCTCCTAACCCCCCCCTCCAGAGCCCGTCTTGTCACACACTCCTCCTCTCCCCATTCATTTACACACAAAGGGGAGATTTTCACGTGTTGGGGGAGAGAGAGGAGGAGAGGAGAGGGGGAGAGAGAGAGAGAGAGAGAGTGAAAAAAAATAGTCTCTATTAATAATATTAATTAAAACCTCCCTTTAAACTTTGCAATTACGTCATTGTCTTCCGCCCTCCGCACAGAGAGTTGCATTTCGCTCTCTGTGTTCTGCCCTCTCTCAGAGCTCTGGTGTCTCTTTGTATTTTTTTTGCTCCTTCTTCCTCCCCCCAACCCCCTCCTCCCACCACCCCCCCACCCCCCAACCCCCTCCTCCACACCCCCAACCCCCTCCCCCCCCCAACCCCCTCCTCCACACCCCCCAACCCCCTCCTCCACACCCCCAACCCCCTCCTCCACACCCCCCAACCCCCTCCTCCACACCCCCCAACCCCCTCCTCCACACCCCCCAACCCCCTCCTCCACACCCCCCACCCCCTCCAACCCCCTCCACCCCCCCCCACCCTCCAACCCCCACACCCCCTCCTCCCCCTCTCTTTCTCTCTCTCTCCTCCTTCCTTTCTCTCTCCCCCTCTCTCTCCCTCTCCCCCCCTCTCCCGGTGTCAGTGATGAACAAGGACCGGGTGTTCCGCAAACTCTTTGTGGGGGGTTTACCGTATCACAGCAACGAACTCTCCCTCCGACGGTATTTCCAGCGTTTCGGGGACATCGAGGAGGCGGCGGTGATCACCGACCGACTGACCGGGAGATCCCGAGGCTATGGCTTTGTGAGTACCTCTGATACGAACCCACGTTACGAAACGCAAGTGGTCCTTTTCCTTTTGCACTCACTCCCTCCACTCTCTCCCCACTCTCCCCCCACACTCTCTCCCCACTCTCCCCCCCCCCACTCTCCCCCCCACTCTCCCCCACTCTCTCCCTCCCACTCTCTCCCCCCCACTCTCTCCCCCACTCTCTCCCTCTCTCTCCTCCCCCACTCTCTCCCCCACTCTCTCCCCCCACTCTCCCCCCCCTCTCTCCTCCCCCACTCTCTCCCCACTCTCTCCCCCCACTCACTCCCCCCCACTCCCCTCCACTCACTCCCCCCTCCGCTCTCTCCCCCCCCACTCTCCCCCTCCACTCACTCCCCCTCCGCTCTCTCCCCCCTCCGCTCTCTCCCCCTCCACTCTCTCCCCCCACACTCTCCCCCCACTCAATCCCCCACTCACTCCCCCCCACTCCCCTCCACTCACTCCCCCCACTCTCTCCCCCCCCCACTCTCTCTCCCCCCACCAAAAAATATGTACTTCCTCTATTCCTGTGGGTGTATGGCAGGTATTCGTATTGTTATTATCTTTAGAGAGAAAAGGTATATTTTTGTTTGGGGAGGGGGGGGGCAATGTTTCCCACTTTCTGGTCCTCCCCGGGTACGTTTCGCTCACGAAATATGGACCCAGAGGTTGACCAAGTGGGGAAACTGCTCCCCCCTTCCACTCATCACCACCCACCCACCCACCCCTCCTCCCCCCCCACCCCTCCCAAAGAAGTACCTTTCTCTATAATAAAATACGCAGTCAATTCACTTTACGGCGAAGCGCTTTGAGACGTCGCGGAGACGTGATAAGGCGCTGCATTGGTTGCGAGGATTATTCGGGTTATTGCCTCGCTTGGTGAGGGTACCCAGTAGTCAGCCCTCACTCAGCCCAAGTGGCCATTCTTGGCTATGTCCACCTTTCATGCTTTGTGGTTGACGCCGTATCACCATGAGGAGGAAGCCAACCAGCCACTGGATGTGACGTGAGGCTTTGAGCACGCGCCACGGTAGCGTGGTACTTTGCCAGGCCAGCAAAGTAAATAATGCGCACACACACACACACACACCGTGTACTGCCGTGAGATGGGACGCCATGTTTTTTTCTGGTTTGGAGGGCGGGACGTTAACGCAGGGCGTTATTCATGTGAACGGATTTTCGGCAGAGATCGGAGCGTTTCCGCAGCCAGCCAGAAGAAAAAAAAAACATGGCAACTTGGAAACCGAACCGCTTGGGGAAAATACTCTTTCGGCGTGGTGATGGATTTCCGCACGTGTCAGACTCCCGAAACAAAAATCAGCTTCTCGTTAGCTTTATCAGCTGAGCCGTTGGATGTCCGTCAGTTCGCTTCCTGGGTGGAAGATGCAATATCTATAAGGAACCTTTGACTCAGTTGGGCTCTGTAGCAGTTTTAAAGCTTCCCCCTAATTCCTCGAACTCTGCCACACATCATTATTATTGTTGTATTATTGCCACATTAGACATGGCCTGCACCTAATTGGAGCCCAGAAAGTGGATATTAAGGGATATTTCGCCCACAAAATATAGTCAATTCACTTTACAGTATATTCCGTGAAGCACTTTGAGACGTCTTGAAGTTATGATAAGGTCAAATATCAAATGCAAGGATTATTTATTCTTATGATGATGATGATGATGTGGAGGCTAATTTGGGGGTAAATGAGCATTTCCTGTTTGTAAGATTTCCAATGTTCCTTATAGATATTGTGTCTCCGTCTCGTGAAGCTAACTGAAGGTCACCAATGTCTCAGCTGATAACGTAACTTGAAGCTGAGGTTTTTTTTGCCAGCTGGGTGTCTGACCCACACAGAGCCCCATCACCGTTGAGTATCCAAACCAAGCTGAGATTTCCGTGCTTCCCTTCTACATGTGGAAATCCCAGAGGTTGATTGTTTGGAGTGGAATGTGCACTCTCTACCCTCAGGGGTGCATCAGCCACTATGCCCCGAAACTCTGGAACTCTCTCACTCAATCCTTCCACTTTGCTCCCTCCCTTCTCCCCACTTTCAAATCCTGCCTGAAGACCTTCCTTTTGGATCGTGTTTACGGTCACCTCCCACCCTCTCTCCCCACCCACCCTCCCCACCCCCTGGCTGGGAGTCAGACTCAAGTGCCTGGGGACTCTACCCCGCGCGGAGGGCGCTATATGAATGCAAGTTTTTGTTGTAAACGGCATTAACAGCCATTCTCATCAGTACAGCAATGATCCAAATCACGGTGTGAAGTTCCAGGATTGTCCAGGATCCTAAACCGGTTTCTCTTGCTGCTGGAAGCCACCTGTGGGGAACAATGCACCCGTTCTTATGGAAGGCAATGCTCTCTCTGCCCTATTGGAGCTCGATGGCAAATCCACTTGTTCTTTGGCTCGGGCCGTGTGGCAAGGCTTTCACGTCCTCGCAGTTGGATCCTCTTCTGCTGTGACCCTGAAACAGCATCAGAAGTGTTGAAAGTCGCTGCAAAACAACAACAAGCTGTAAGAAAGAGGCTTGTCCTGGGTCTGATTTGAAGCAGTTCCCACTGGTTTGGTTTACAGGCCTAGACTTGGCCACTGATGTGATTTCCAAATGAAGCGGGTTGCTCTGGCTGTCACTAGCCTGCCTGCCGCAGCAGTTTGATCTGTGTAGGAGGGAGATGTGATTGTAACAATTGCATATCTACATAACCTTAGGTAGATCTCACTTCCTTTTGTGGCTTCAACATGATAAAGACTTGATTGAGGCAGAAAGAGTGGCCGGTGATTTTCTTTATTGCCAGACGATCTCCCAAGCTGATGTCTGTTCTGTTTTCTGATAGATACTTTTCTTCCTTCCTCTCTTGGGAGTTAGATTGTGCTGGGGTACACTGCCTGGGTACTGTTTGGCAATTCCAGGTGTCAGTCTGGCTCAGTTGGTTGCACTCTTGCCTGAGTCAGACGATCGTGTATGTTCAAGTCCAATGTTAGGACTTTGAGCTCATAGTCTAGGCGGACACTGGGTGGAGCACTGCATCATCTGAGGTGCTGCCTTCAGGTGAGACATTAAACCGAGGTTCCAGTCTGCCTGTTCAGGTGGGCATCAAAGATCCCGTGGCACTATTTAAAAGAGAAAGGAGTTTCTCCCAGTGTCCTAACCAACAATCCCCAGATAAAATTGGTTATTCACTTCATGGCTGTTTGTGGAACATTACTGTGTGCAAACTGGTCACTGTGTTTGCTTTCAAATGCACAGACACTACATTTGGCAGTAAATGCTGTGAATTCTTTTAAGACATTTTGACGGTGGATAAAAGCATATTGAACACCAAGATAGATGATTATTATTGTCTATACTAATATAACGACAATGTATGTATGTATGTATATCAGCCAAAATCTCAATAAGCGATTGATGTAGAGACATAATTTATACCTCATTGGAAAGGTCTTGCATCTAGGAATCCATTGGGCATATTTGTTTTCAGGAATCTCCTAACGTTGATGAGCTTTGACCTAAACAAGCTCATCACACATGTATGGCAGTTGCATGTACTGGTGGCCGCGTTGACTCCCAGTGGTGCCGTGCCTTGCATGCGCTGTGGCCAAATTGAGATCCCCGAAGGTTGTGGGACCATTGGACATGATATAGCGGCGTTCAAAACCAAAGTTTTCCTGAACCTCAGCCATAACTACACAAACCTACATTCCAGATCGGATCCTTTGGTTGCAAGCAACGGGTCGGTACAGCTAGTAACAACTAATAAAATCACCCTCCAGTATCACATAAACCTCTCCTCTGAACAAATGTGTCACAGGATAGCGTTGCAAGGACAGATCACCGCCTGGATCCTCGCTTCCTCCCTGGGCCTCAAAAGGTCAATTAAACTCTACCGACACTATGATTAGCTTGGTGAACTCAACGGTCTGCAACAATAAGTCTGGAAACCTGGAAAAATGGCTTCGCCGACTGAGCCACCAAACTCTCTCTGGTAGCTCTTGAGTTGGTGAAATTATTGTCTTGGATTTTTAAGAATAAATGCAGGTTTCTACGAAAAACTAAAATGCTTGCGCAATATCGAGGGTTAAGTAATAGCAATAGTAAAAATAATCCTTTGATATAGCACCTTATCGCCTCATTGAGACCTCTCAAAGGTCTTCACAGAATATACTATAAAGTGTGGTGACTGTTTTTTTCGTTGCTCTTTTGGTCATCTCCCACCCAGCTCACTTCGCCCCCGCCCTCCCCAACCTCAGCAACCAAGCAGCTGTGAAACATGATCCCAACGTGAAAGGTATTACCGAATATAAATGTAATTTTATTGGACTTATCACCTAGTGATGGAAGTGTGTTTTTTTCTTCCTGTCTGTTATTTCTGTGAGTAGTTACTGAATCTGCTGATATCTTTGTTCTTTGCAAAACCTGTCACCTCCTCACCACATCCTGAGGGGAATCCAGTTCACAAATGTATTTCTGTGCAGTTCATTCATCGGTTGAGTAGAGGCACTTAGAGAGAAACTAAATGAACCTGTTCTTACTTCCCCTCCCCTCCCACAACTTTAGCTCTGCCCTGCCCCCAAACAAATGGACTTTACCGTTGCTCACTCCCATTACCTATCAATTGATAAGCGTATCTTAAACTATGGACCTCCACCCACGACAATATAGTGATCTTAATCTTCTTGCTGCGTTCTCAACTCCTGCTTGAATACATGCTTTCCGAAGCTGCTATTTTCAGAAAAGTCTTCTAACGTTAAAACTATGGGTGCTGTCATTTGGTTAAAAACAGACCAGTTCTGCTCGGAGTTGGCTGATCTCAGTTGAGATAGTAGCTTTGGGTGGTGATTCATGTTTTTTTAGGTCAGGCCACATACAAACACCCATCGCCAAGTTTAAGAATATGCAAATTAAATTGAGAGTTACACATTTGAATGTCAGCTGCGCATGTAAATTGCCCACATGTCAGCGAGGTGATAAGGAGCAATAGCAAATGCAAGGATTATTATGATTATTATTACAAACTGTGAGCTGAGTTAACTCCAATAACTGATTATGTGGCTTTGAATTGCAGGTCACCATGGCAGACTGGGCAGCCGCAGAGCGAGCTTGTAAAGACCCCAATCCCATCATCGACGGAAGGAAAACCAACGTGAACCTGGCTTATCTCGGGGCGAAACCACGGACAGTACATTCAGGTATGTGGTCTCAACAAGTCCTTTCGATTGTCCTAAATCCCCCAACATCAGATCCTGAGTCAGAGAAAACCCAGAACATAGAAACATGAGGAGGCCATTGAGCCCCTCGAGCCTGTTCCACCAATCTATAAGATCATGGCTGATCTGTACCTCAAGTCCAATTACCTGCCCTTATCCTGTATCCCTTAATACCCTGACTTGAAAAATATCTATCCACCTCAGTCTTGGAAATGTGAATGGATCCAGCATCCAAATACGGAAAGGATGAAAGGTTTAGGAAGTGGTCGTCAATGACAGGCATTAAACCAAACTTAATAATGACCGAATAGGATAATTACAGACTGACCTCTGTACTGGGCAATATACTCGCCACCATCTCAACATTTTATTGAAATTGTTTCTTTACTTTTAATACCAGGTGGGCTTCTCGGTTTGCAACAAGTTCACTCGGCTCTGCTGCAAAGACCGTATGAGTAAGTTTACAAGTTGTTCTTTATTATAATAATAATAATCCTTGCATTTATAGCGCCTTATCACATCTTCGGGACACCTCAAAGCGCTTCACAGAATATACCGTAAATTAATTGTATTTTTGCGGGAGAAATGCAGCAGCCAATTGCGCACAGCAGCGTCCCCACAGACAGTCCGTGGATGGAGTGACCAAATTATTATTTTTTTCTTTGAGCACCTATTGAGTTATTTCAAACAGAGACAGTATAATGGCCTCCAAATGAATAATAATAATAATTATTCCTATAATAGCCAAGTAATAATAAGTGGCTCTCTGTCTCCTAACGGATTGATTGATTTCAAGTACCTCATCATTGCCTGTAAATCTATTCACACCCCAGCACCTCCCTGTTTCTGTGACCTTCTCCGAGCTCACTTTGGTGAAAGAATTTAACAGGAAGCAACGATTCCAGATTGGGACCAAGGTGGGTGGAGGGTAGGGAGAGTAGGGGAGGAGATGGCCGAAGAGGAGAGTCTTGAGACGTGCGTTGAAGGAGGCAAGGGAGGGAGCAAGACAAATGGACTGGGGGATGGAGTTCCCAAAAAAAAATGCATGTTTAAAAGCCAGAGAAAGACTAACAACACTCGGAAGGTTAATCATCATTATTTTGCTCCTGTTACAGGGTGGCCACCCAGTGCCTGATGCCACAGACTGTTCTGCAGCCCGGCCTGGTCTTGCCCCAAACCCGTACCTGGATTCCAGCGGGGCTCTGTACACGCATTACCCTACCTACGAACATCTCTACCCACATTGTTCCCACTACCTGAGCCCTGGCTACACCTACACAATGCAGCTTCCCATACAGACTGCAACAGCAAACCAGGGGCTGGGACAGCCAGAGCTAACCACACTGCACACCGCAGGGTTTCAGAGACGATAGCAAAACCAACTGCCCTCCTCATCATCCAAAACTGGGCGAGGATCCCAATCACTGATGAACAGGAATTTCCAATCCCTTTGGTTTCCAATATGCCAACTGGAGCTTTGCGAGTACCTCATTGATACGGAGAATACTTTTTTTTAAAAGAAGGATTGTTTTTCTCGCAAAACAAAACATGAAATCTCTCCTGAAATGCGTGGAAATGCATAATTGAAGTCTAAATACTTCCCGACTCGTAGACACTCCTCCAGATATTGTTGTTTTCTGTTCTTCCTTTCTTTTTCTCTCTCCCTTCCCACCCCTCCGTTCCTTTCCTCCCTCCCTCCCTCCTCTACAAAAGTAAAAGTCAGCCTATATTTTATCTTTAGAAATGCGCTGAGTTCTCTCGTGGGCTCACTCACTCAAAAAAATAAATAAGAGTGAGATAAACAACCATGAATGGGCAAAATAGCCATTGGATCCAAGATGGCTGGAGCCAGTTCAACATTCTGCAAGAGGAATGTTTGTTCTATCTTCCCGTATGCCAAACATCTCATCTCAGAAATCCCATGGAAAACTTTGATATCCTACAGCTGGTCGTATTCTGGCTGAATCCTAACTACTTTTCCAGGGACTGAGCTTCCCCACTTCTGTTCAGATCGAGACCTCTATTTAAAAGGAAACAGTACATTGCAATCCTCTACTGTACTTGGCTCAGGATTTTTTACATAATATTAGAAGCGGAATTTTGTACTTGGGTCAGAATTTCTATAATGCGGGAGTGGTAATGTTCATAATTCTTTGCTTGGATCAGCTATGCATCTGTCCAGACCATTGTAACTGGCTTTACAAAGCTCAATAAGTTATAAGATCAGGTAGTCAGTCAGTCAGTAGTCTTTAGCTGCTCACTTCCTGGCAATAGTTGTAGCAGGAACAGCTTAAATTAATCTATAAGAATGCTCAAATGTTCCTTTTAGCTTGTAAACATTAAATTAAATGGAATATTTATAAATATGAATCGTTGGAAGATATTTAATTGTAATTTTTTTGTTGCTTCATGCTAGTTAGAATGTAAATGTATACTTTGACCTACTTTCAACTTGATGGTGATCTGAACCTCAATTAATTAAAGGCACATGCTCTACGAATGATATTTTGTATGTAACTGTACAGAGGTCCTCATTGAAGGGGAATTGCTTTTAGTTCAAATTGGCACAGTTACAAAAAGATCAGGAAAGTGTTGATTCGCACCTACAATGTCGCCATGTTTCTGAATCATGATAATCTTTGCATTAGATATCGTGCCTTAGTCTTCCAGACGTCCCAAGGCACTTCACAGAATATAATGTAAAGTGAATTGACTGTATATTTTGTGGGTGAAACGCATCAGCCAATTGCGCACAGCAGCGTCCCCACAAACACTCGAGGATCGGGAGACCAAACGTTGCTCAAATTTCCTTAAAATATTTTGTAAAGGATTATTACCCCCAGAAAAGCGAACTGATAAATGTCTCTGATTTGTGCGTGTTCTGGTGTGTGGGGCAACATAGCCCTGAAAGCAGGTTAGTATGTCACCATGTGTGACGGCAATGCCTACGGCCCTCAAGGTGTAGGAGGGTGTTTGAAACATCTACTCGGGAAGAAAAACATTCCCACGATGGCGTGTGTGTTTTTTAAATAACTTATGGCTTCTCCTGTTTATCAAGCGCTCAGGTAGAATCATGTCAATGGAACTGGCTGGTGCTACTGTTGCCGCTCACAGCGTTCTGTCTTGTCTCAACAGGCAGGGCGCTCGCTGTCCATTTTAAAGTAAAAATGCTGTGAAGCGCTTTATGTGGCACTGCTACTGTGCTCTTGCTGCAATAATGTCGTGACAATAAGGCTGTGCGGGACAGCTAACTGCCGCGTTTCGTCCACAAAATCCGCAGTCGATCCACTTTACAGTGTGTCCTGCGAAGCGTGTTGAGATGGGTATAATAATCCTTGCGTTTGATTTCGCACCTAATCATGTCTTCGAGACGTTTCAAAGCGCTTCACAGAATTTACTGTACAGTGAATTGACTGTCACTATGACATGATAAGGAACATTATTATTATTATTGTAGTTGAATTCATTGTCTGGACTCGTGCATCAAGCAAGGCTACTTGAGCTGGGCGCTAAATGGCATCCGGCATGAGCGGAATTGTATCTTAATTGCAGGAATCGGCACCTCCACGAGAGGAGGGGGATTTTTTTTCAACCCTGTATGATCTTTTGCACCGAGTATTATTTATTTGCACACAATCTATGTTCCTTCCTTCTTGATTCTCCAATGTCAGATCTGGTATTACTCAGAACAGGAGTTTGTGTTCTGGCAGCATTCACATTGTTATCAAGTACTTTGTTCTCTAACCTTTCTCTCTCTCTCTCTCTCTCTCTCAAGACTGAACTCTTTGAAACAGAGCAAACATTTATAATTTCTAAGTGCTTGTGACAGCTTTTAATTTTCTTTTGTACTTTTTTTCAGAGCTTTGTGGTTTCTTGGTCCTTTTCTATGGTTTATGATCAATGAGTTCCTAATTTAACAGCGGTGTATTTTTTAAAAATGTTTCGGCTGTGTGCCTATCACTGTTTGTGGGACGCTGCTGCGTGCAATTGGCTGCCACGATTCACTCACTAAATATACAGTCAGTCCACTTTACAGTATAATCTGTGAAGCGCTTTGAGACAAGACATGATAAGGCGCTATATCAAATGCAAAGATGATTATTATTATGCCTCTCACTTGCTAACTGTACAAATATCCTTTTCTGTGCTAAATTGAAGGGTGTCACTTTTTCCTCTTCAAATGAGCCATGATTAAATCACTGGGAGTGGTTATTTGATGCCCAGAATATTCCTGAATGGTTAAGCATTTGTTTTTTTCGCAAACAGATTTTTTAAAAAAAACAAAAATCTCTCCATGCATTCATTAGCATTATGATCTCCTAGCAGCAAACTATAATAACAGTCCTTGCATTTGATATAGCGCCTTATCACATTTCCGAGACGCCTCAAAGCGCTTCACAGAATATCCAGTAAAGTGAATTAACTTTATATCTTGTGGGCGAAACATGGCAAGAAATCGCGCACAACAATGTCCCAAAAACAGTCGTGGATTGAGTGACCATATTATTATTTGATGCACATAGATTAGGACCAGAGCGAGTGGTGGCAATGCTCTCAACTGTTTTATGCTTGAGCTGTGTTCACAAGGAAGCTCACAGGGAAGCTCCATCTCTTGAGGGTTCAAACCTGCACTTGTCGGATATCAAATAACCATCTAACTAGTGATTATATTTCTTGGAGAGGGTGAGGTAAGCTTAGCTCTCTCCCGAGAAGACAAATGTTATGACAAAATGTCAGAATCATGTCAATGCTCTGTGGCAGTCTCTCGTCCATTTCCTGAGCAGTTGGGTCCATGGTGCTAATGACAGACCAGCCAGTCTGGTTCATTGGCAGAATTTGGAGGGCACTAGGGGCAAGGAATAAGTGCTCTGGGACGCTACCCGGCTTGAAGGGCGCTATATAAATGCAAGTTTTTTTTGTTGTCTCTTCCCACTCTGCTTCTACTAACCCTGTAAGCTAAAGCCCTAGAATGGGTATCATGGTCCTATCCGGAAAAGCAGTGGGACGCTTGCCAACACTACTCTCAACACGGCTTTAGCTGGTGAAACTCCAGCAATCGCCCAAAGCACATTCCACACACAGACATTTGCATGAGTCGGTGACGGACAGATGTGGAACTCTTTCTGGTTTGGATGCTCTTTAGGGTGCAGATAGGTTTCCGCACGTGTTGGACACCGGCCGGGCTGCCCCCCTAAACAAACGAGGACCAGAGTAACTTTATATTTTATAGTTGTATCTTGTTGCTGAAGCCAATTACGCTAATGAGGAGGCCAAATGTGATAGGATTATTCTGTGCACTGCAATGGAAATACTGGTCTAACGTCCTATTTTAAAATTATTTCTACCTTGTTACACATCTGGTTTGCGCTCGATTTGACCGTACATTTTTTTTTTTTTTTTTTGGTTTGGTACGTTAACTACGGAAAATAACTTAAATCGTTCCTCAACGGTTGAGAGAGAGAGAGAGAGGGTGGGGGGGGGCGGGTGGCAGCAGCAGCCCAGTTGCGTGTGGTTCTGCCATCTCCTCAGCTGCGAATCGGCTTCTGTCAACGGCCGACCGGAAGGAAATGCTGCGAAAAGCCGAGAAACAGGAACAGCGTTTTCGTTTCAAGAAAAAGTGAGATCCAAGAGCTATTTAGCGCCGCCCCCCCCCCCCCACCCCCCCACAACCCCCACCCCACCCCCCCACCCCAAAAAAGACCCAACCCATCAGCATAATGTTGCGTTGGATGACAGCGCCTTATCAACGCGGTCGAGGTGCGCCACGGGATAATAATAATAATAATAATCCTCGCATTTGATATAGCGCTTTTCACGTCGGGAGGACGTCCCAAAGCGCTTCGCAGAATAGACTGTAAAGTGAATTGACGGTGTATTTCGTGCGCCAAACGCGAGCGCGAGCTCCGGGTTGCAACGGCTTTGTTAACTGGGAGCCGGCGGGCGGGCGGATGGATGGAGAAGAAAAGACTTGCCACCCCCCCCCCCCCTCCTTCGTCTCCCCCGCAAACAATAAAGGTAAATTTAACAAAGGCGGTGGGTGGGGTGGGTGGGTGGTGGGTGGTGGGTGCAACTTCTTGCCTAAGGCTCTCACAGCCTTTCCACGTACAAAAAAAAGAGAGAAGGCTGGAGAGGCAAACACAGGGTGTGCACCAGAGATGGGAATATTACATTGTAGCCCCAAAGCCCCAGAAGCAATAGCCCAAAAAAGTAGCCCACAATGTGATTGCATAGCCTCCTTCTGGGGGTGGGGGGGGGTCGGTGTGGTGGCAGATTTCGGGGGGTGATTGCTGTTCGAGGAAAAGTCTTCGGAGTGGGGGAGGGGGGGGTCGGGGGGGGTTTAAATCAAACGTTTATATCAAAAAAAGAGGAGGAAGCGCGAGTGCAGGGCAAACCCGCCCAATTGGGGCGGGAAACCGCCCAACCCGCCCAACCCGCCCCAACCCGCCCACACCACAGCACAGCGGCTCCGGGGCGTCTTTTCTCCTTATTAGGACACAGCGGAAGTGAGGGACCCGCGCGGCGCGGTGGCTTGTGGGAGGGGGGGGGGAGGCGGGGCGGCACTTCCGGAGGCGGTGGACACAGGGGCACAGGGAGAGGGAGAGAGGGAGAGCACCGGGTGAGTGGGGGGTCGGGGGTGGGGGGGGCGCGCGGGTGGTTTTATTAAACAACACACACGGACTGCGTTGTTCACTCGTTCTGCGATGAGTTTGTGACTGAGGTTTACACCCGACTCTGTGTGTGTGTGTGTGTGGGGGGGGGTATGCGGTTTAAGTGGAAGAGGGGAGGGTGTTGGTGGGGGGAAGGAAGAGAGGGGAGTGGGGGGAGAGGAAGAGAGGGGGAGGAAGAGGGGAGTGGGGGGGAGAGGAAGAGAGGGGAGTGGGGGGGAGAGGAAGAGAGGGGAGTGGGGGGGAGAGGAAGAGAGGGGAGTGGGGGGGGAGGAAGAGGGGGAGGAAGAGGGGAGTGGGGAGAGGAAGAGAGGGGAGTGGGGGGGAGGAAGAGAGGGGAGTGGGGGGAGGAAGAGAGGGGAGTGGGGGGGAGGAAGAGAGGGGAGTGGGGGGGAGGAAGAGAGGGGAGTGGGGGGGAGGAAGAGAGGGGGAGGAAGAGGGGAGTGGGGGGGAGGGGAAGAGAGGGGAGTGGGGGGAGGGAAGAGAGGGGAGTGGGGGGGAGGAAGAGAGGGGAGTGGGGGGAGGAAGAGAGGGGAGTGGGGGGGAGGAAGAGAGGGGAGTGGGGGGGAGGGAAGAGAGGGGAGTGGGGGGGAGGGAAGAGAGGGGAGTGGGGGGGAGGAAGAGGGGAGTGGGGGGGGAGGGAAGAGAGGGGAGTGGGGGGAGGGGAAGAGAGGGGAGTGGGGGGGGAGGAAGAGGGGAGTGGGGGGGGAGGGAAGAGAGGGGAGTGGGGGGGAGAGGAAGAGAGGGGCGGGGAGTTGGGGGGACAAATGGGTTTTCCATAGTGACTGTCAGGTACAGAAGGGGGAATAGAAGAAAAAACGATGTTTTTTGGGGGGGGGTGGGGGGCAATATAAAATATTCAGTCAATTCACTTTACAGTATATTCTGTGAAGCGCTGTGAGACGTCGCGAAGACCCGATGACGTGCTAATGCGAGGCTTATGATTATGGTTGTTATTATTATTATTATTTGGCACCTTCTCGCAGTGTTGAGACGTCTCAGAGTACTTTGGGGCTCGGAGACCGGGGGAAATTCCATTTGTCGGCTCACCAGCTCGTTTGTACCAGGCTTCTTGCTGTAAACTATGAGCGAGCAGTAAAATTGTGTCTGAGTGTATAATTGTGCCTAGTAGCGGTGGGTTATTTATATGTATATATATTTTATATATATATATATATATACCAAAGCGGCTAGCAAACCCAGGTCTGAAAGCCAGCACATTAGCTGCAGGTCAAGATGGTCACTCACTCACTGTCTGTCTGGGCTGTTGCAACAGCTCACAACTTTGAAATGTGCTGTTGCAACAACTTGACTTTAAATACTATTGCTTGCTGGTTTGGGTGGTGCACTGTTCCCATGAGTCTCTCCTGTGCTGAATGCCCTGAACACTGTGGTAATGTGGAAACTTTTTTTTTGCTGATAAAAGTTTAGTCTGACTCGCTAATCATTATTTCAGTCGGATGTGCAACAGGTTATTTGAATAGAGGGCATTCGTTTGCTGTGTGTGTGTGTGTCAGCAATATTGATCGGACGTCTGAAGCCAACCTGTGTGCAGTGTGAATCGAGGAAACTTGTGTAAATATGTTTACATGCAAACAGGGCAGGTATTCGAGCAGCATTGCATTGTATCTATGGAGGATTCTGCCTCTTTTCCAACCTCAGTTGTGTTTCCTGTTGTGTATGGGCAGAGGGTCGTACAGTCGAGGTTTGTATTTCCGTGAAGACAAATCTGAGGTAGTAGATGAAATTGGTTTACTTTGAGCCCACACCTATTTGTTGAACACAAGTTATTTACTCCAGCTGCAAAATAAAATAATTTTAGTAATAGTATTCTGAAATAATTGTGACTTTTTAGGGGGAAAAAAATGGAGTCAATGATCTAATGTCTCACAGTTGAGCTTTAGCTGTGTATTTCTGTATTCTTAATCCTGTACCACTGACAATAAGATGAAAGCAATAGGATGAGTACTGTCTGACCCGGGTTGACTCAAGAGGATTGCTAAATCAGAGTGTGTTGTGCTGTTTAAAAGGCATTGCCAAGTCAAATGTCCCTTCTAAAGTTATTAATTATAGCTGTTAAGAGTGTATTCTGTATTATATTTAGAATTAATTCCTCAGAATTCTTTTTAAAGCATTTTATAGGGTTGTGTTTGATGCTTTAGTAAAGTAATAAAGCTTTAAAGCTGCTTTGCCTTATGAAAGCCTTGATCTTGTTTATCTACCTGCTTCCCTTAAATTAGCAGTTTAGGATTAAAATCTGAGATCAACTATTGAACACTGTTGTTGGCCTACAAATGTCCAGGGTTAGGGACTTGGCAAGAACAACAATAATAATATTGATACTCCAGAGTTTGATTACAGTCAACTCAATGAAATGCTTAAGACCAAGGTCAAAATATTGTTTCTATAATACACACTATTTTGAATATGCTTCACGTTGAACAGGTCCTGTATATTTTCATTGGTATCTTGTCTGGATAGATTCTAAAGTGTTGAGTTACTCCTGTTAAGTTGTTAATCACTTATTGTTCTGTTTATTCTGAAGCTTAATTCTCATTCGATTTGGGGTATATTGAATGTAAATTGTATACCATTGGGTTTCCTTCGAAATCTACACCCGATTAGATGTTTTATTCACAATTTTTTTTTAGAGGCAGTGGAGAAGAGAGGCAAAACTTGCATGTAGCAGTAAACTTTTTTACACTTAACTGACAAACATGGTGGTGGCAAATTCAAATGTACTGTAGAAGCTGAGGTGGAAAATCAGATGAGGTTACAACCACCTGCCAAAACTAGGTGTCAAATGCGGTCTTTTATTCTGCTACCGACTTCCATCTTGTAGCAGAGCGGTTCCCTCCAAAGATGATGTAGTAGAGAATGCAGTCACTCAATCGTGTATTCCCAGAGGACTGGAAACACACTCAAATAGTAAACTTAGATTCTGGATTAGATTTTGCAACAGCGTAATTCTTTCTTTCAACTGGAGATAATAAGTAATTTGTGCTCCGTTTCACCTGGTTCATATTCACAGTCGCTTGAGGTTTCTACAAGAAGATGTTCATTGTAGTCGAAACCTGTCCCAGCGAGCCGCATGACGGGTGGACGGCAGCTAAAATTGAATGCGGTGTACTGAAACTTGTAACTGTGGGGCACAGGCTGAAATTCAAAAGAAACCTGTTTTTCAAAGTGTCTCAGTGTACTGCTCATTGGTCTGTGGGGAAAAAAAAGTTATTGGGCTGCAAACGTAGGGAGAATAGCTGCTTGACTGAGGGACCCCAATGGAACTTTACCCCAAGGTGAGCTGCTGCCTTGAAGGGGGAAGAAAAGGAGTTGTATGGGGAGTAAGGATGCAAAATGCAATCAATGTGAAGTAACCTCAGATCTTTTCTAATTGACAAAATGGAGGCAGAAGTCATTTTCTTGATCTCTCTCATTATTTCCAAATGCTGCTGTGAATCCGATAACTGGTCGAGTTTGACTTTGATCTGCTTTGCATCCATCACTTCCTGGTTCTAAAGATTGCGAGGCTCTAACAGTACATTCCTGGACAAGTCCATACATTTTCATGTTTTGTGAATAGTTTGAAATCCAATGATTTCAAAGCTTGAAACCTCATGATCTGTAATCCTGAAGCCACAAACTTACTTTCAGCAAATTCCGTTGTGTCTTGACTGAAACCAGTCTGTCTTGCCGGAAGCAGCTCACTTCCTGAAATGAGTACTTAGTAATTTGTGAGCTGCTCTGGTCAGGGTTATTCAGGATGTTGGTGTTACATTTGCGCCATGTTTACTGAACGGAAAGATCTAAAAAAGGTAGTCCTAGATAGATGGTTCAGGAAATGGGACACACTTCAATGGAAAATTCAAACGCATCTCTGATTTTAATTGCAGCAGACCTTTTTGTTTTAATCCTTGCCTTTCATATAGCGCCCACAAAATGCACAATCAATTCACTGTGAAGCTCTTTGAGACGTCTTGAAGATGTGATAAGACGCTATTTCAAATGTAATTATTATGAGTGATAGATACTGCACCGTAAAGTGATCGTTTGGGGAGAAAATTCTACTTTGCCGCAATTATCATCTCTGGTGTGAGGCTTGCATGGCATAACATTTAGTTGAACAAAGAAATTTATTTTATTTTGACTCATTCTTGATCTTTCCTCTTTGTAGGTTGTTGAACAATTGCAAACATGGAGGCCTTGATACAGAGACTGGAGACGGCTGTGATTCAGTTGGAGACGGTGGTTCAATCCGGAGTGCCTGGAGCTGGCTCTGTAGATACTGGTAAAAAAAAACTACTGGACAATTTAGGATTTCAAAAGATGAAAGATTCTTCCATTGATTGATGGGTGATTCACGATTGTTCTCTGTTTGGCCAGCACGATTGTGGTTCAAATAAGTGACCTTTCAATCATTGTGTTGGTCTGTTGCTGATCTAATTGGCCTTGTAAGGAATTAGGTCTGTGGATTTTTCTATTAGTGTAATTGGTTGTTATTGTTGGAGTTGAATGTTCTGCTTTTGAGTTTATTAGCGATTAGATGCAGTGTTACCTGACAAATCAGACGGCTGGGCTATTTTTAAAATGGGTGTGCAGACCTGGGTAAGGACGCTGGCTAACATTCCAGTCTGGGACAGATTGGAGCTAACTATGCAATTTACCTTCAAAGTAGAATTGTTAAGATATTCAACAGTTCGTTTCTGGGGGTTGGTGTCTGTTTTCCTAAAAAAAATGAAGTGAAGAGTAATTAAACCCACATCCCATCACTTTGTGGGGTTATTGCATAGTAATGTATTTTACTGTTGAATAGTAAAACGTGAAACTTTTTTAGAAGCCCTTTTTTAGCCAGGAGCTGATCTATACATAGTACAAAAAGAGAGCGGAACAATAAAGGGCTCAGGTCTGCTCCAAGGAGAATTTCCCCACACAGTATCCGGCTACACATTACTCCCAGTGCTGGCTGCTTGAACACTGGAAAATATTAATGTAAGGAAGCGTCATTGGTGGAAAATGATCTCAGCGCATAACCATGCAAACTTGGAATACAGGACGCCGGTATTTTGTTTAGCAAGATCCAGGCGTGACCTGGAGAAAATCTTGCGCAATAATGGTGGAGCAACTTGGCACAACTAACTGCCCTATCTATAACATTATGCTGATCAGACATTGTTGGTATATTGTGGTTGAGAAGATTCTATGTGTTATTGCTCTATCTTTAATGGTGACCAAGTTGAGCAATGAGCACATAAAATTCCAGTCCCATCAGTGAAGGAATGGCTCCATGGATGTTTTTTGATGCATGTGATTTACTTTATTTGGTATCAATCTGATGCATATTATGAGAAGCTTCTTTGCTTAAAATTCAGTAGCAGATTTAGTGGTCAATTTGTTCATTACCTCGTGGTTGCTAAGTTTCATACATAAAAAACGTATTGGGTTGTATTATTATCGTGGGATATTTAATTACATATTTAAACTAATACAATTGTAGGAGAATGGGTGTTCAATTGTAAGTACATAATAATTCTGTGTGTAGTGCAAATTGTGTATGAGTGATAATGCAAATAATAATGCAAAACCAGACCAGTTGTGTAGTACTGTTTAGTTTATGAATACTGATTTCCATCTATTGTTTACAGCGTGTGCTGCCTATGTGGAGGAGTTTGATGAAATTCTTGCTGGGCCGGTAGCTGAGTACTACAAACAGAGCAAAGGGATTGGTGGAGATGTTTTTAAACATGTGAGTAATTCTGCCTTTTTTAAGTGGTGTTTTAATGACCAGCACGCTGTCTGCATTACTGGGTTCATAAGCAACTCCAGTTATCTCATTAAGTAGTCCATGCCTTCAGGGATTTGGAAATGCAAAGTAAGTAATCTTTGCTTTCACTTGTACTGTCTGCTTCCTTTGACAGTTGACCACTCTATCCTTCTCCACTGTCTTCTCTTTGCTGCACCTTCGTGGTTGTGTCCTATTTGATTTCACTCCCAGTGTGTTTACTTTCTCATCTAAACGGCTTCTGCCCTCACACAATTACAAGTTGCCTTCCTTTGTGGTTCTAAGTTTCATATTCTGTCATATCCATATTTGGAGTTGAGGTACAGATCAGTTATGATCTAATAGAATGGAAAATCAGGCTCCAGGGGCTGAATGGTCTGCTTCTGTTCATATGTTCCTATGTCCTTGGGCCTGTTTTTCATTTATATGCTCCCACTTGGTAACAATAGGATCCAATTCCACATGTTCGTGTATGTTGGGCGTCAAGTCTGGATGAGCTCCAAATTGCTTCAATTAAAATTCTAAGATAATTGGCTGAATTAGGTTTCTTCATGAGGAAGATTTGACTACTTAGTCATCGGGGTTGCATAGGTTTGTGCTCACTTAGGTCAGTCGGATGTCCAGTTTGATTAGAGTGTTGGAAATCCCAGGAAAAACCTAAATTTTCGAGGCGAGACACTGTTTGGCATGAAGGGCACTATATAAATGCAAATTGTTGTTGTTACATTTTTTCCACCTTAATCTGAGTTATGAAAGTGAGGGTTAAATGTGTCCTGATCAGTCCCCACAGTACTTTTGTGTAACCTGCTTTTGCTGTATGTCTAGGCTGAGATGGTGACCACAGGATTGAATCTGCAAAGGAAATTCCTGGTGATTGCTTCCCAATGCCAGAAACCTTCAGAGGTAGGTCAACATTCGGATTGGGTCTGTTTGCTGCTTGTACTCTCGGAAACCGTGTACATTTTCATGCTCAACATACAGGAGTTTCTCTTCTGTTTCTTTACTTTACTTTTCCAGTTAACTTTGTAATCAAGTAGAAATTCCGGGTAATTTGAATGGGGTTTGATGATCATGAATGAGTAATGCTAGAATTTGAAGATGACTAAAATTGAAGAATGATTACCGGATAGATATGTTTTAATGTCTAAGAATTGAAATTGGAGAGGTGTAGGTGTGGTATCTACTTTTATCAATGGATATTGGAGTGTAAAGCTATTGGTGCAGAAGTAATGTATTAACTGCATTAAGAACATGACATAGGTGATCTGACTGCAGCTGTTGGGTTAGGAAATGATACCTGACAAATGAACTCTTAATAGAAATCAGTGGGTTAATATTTAGATGTTTGCTGATTGTTTGTCCTAGCTGAGATTCCCTTTGGAGTTGAGTTCAGGTGTACAAGAAGACGTAAATTGCTGCTCAAAAGCTGGTGTCTATCTTAACAGAGAAGCATAACATTCACACATCCTTTAACACAGCGCTCCAGGAGACTATTATTCATTCAAAACAGTCCATGATCTCTTTTCTCGGGTAGAGAACCGTTTACAAACCTATTAATGCAACAAAGTATTGCTTTACAGGACAATGTTTAGCAATGTTTGTCTTGGCTCCAGGCAGACTTTGGCTCCTTTTCCACTGTTGAACCATTTTTGTCGGTTCTTCCTTCCTCTTTGCTCAAATGGAAACCAGCATTGGCTTCCAATAAAAAAGTTTTCAAGCCCAAAGTTTTGAAAATTCGACAAATTCCACCCTTAGTTTATAATTGTTTCCTTCCCCCCCACTTTTGTGCTGAAACTGGTCACTGGACTTACCAGCTTTGTTGCTATATGAAAACTTGGGGAAAGCGCAGGTAAATAGGACCGAAAGGATTATACATCAGCTCATACATGATGCATCAAATAAAATACACTGGTCTGATGTTGCCTGATCTGAAATGTATTATTGGGAGAAGCCAAGTGGCAATTGGAAGAGATGATCTGAAAGCTAAAATCTGAAAGTAAATGTTTTTCACCGCTGAAGGCCACAATTTGGACTACTTTTTGGGATAAGGAGGGGATCAAATATTGGGAAAAAAAATCTTGGTACAGACTTCGCAACACTTATTCATTGAAATGACCTGGCCAATTGGAGCTGCACTGGGATTGGTAAATATACATTGACTTTTGTTGCAGGCTGAATTAACCCAAATACTTCAGCCTATCTCGGCTAAAATTCAGGAGATCCAAGACTTCAGAGAGAAAAATCGCCCCAGCAAGCAGTTTAATCATCTGTCTGCAGTCAGTGAGAGCATTCCTGCCCTGGGATGGTTGACAGTGGTAAGTTCTTTCTTTTTTTTTGGAGGGTGGGGGGAGTTTCAATATAGTAATTTGTTGATTATGAATTTTGATTTCAGAATTTAGCACGGCTTCAGTGAGGAACTTTCCCAAACTTAACCTGGAGATTTACCTCAATGAAATTCAGAAGTGTCCAAAAAAAACAAATGGTATTGTTCGGTTTCTAGTTGCGTTGCTGACTCCCTGAGCCGCTCTACATATGAAGTGTCAAGTGCTCCGGGACACTACCCTGTGTGAAGGGCGCTATATAAATGGAAGTTGTTGTTGAAGAGCATCACTCGCAGAGTGGAAAAGAGAGAAAATGAGGATTGGGAAAATTAGTTTTCAGATTGAATGTTTGTATGCCTGCTCCCCTACAAAGGCTTAGCCTAGTGATGTGGCAGATAATTAACATTTTCTTAAAATGGTTTGTTTCTGTCTAGGCTCCCAAACCTGGCCCTTTTGTTAAGGAGATGAATGATGCGGCGATGTTTTATACCAACCGGGTTCTTAAGGACTACAAAGAAACGTATGACTTTCCTGTATTATCGTTTTACGCGCTAACGTCTATAGCTAGCGCTGGTTTACAGACACATAGACATACAAACAGGAATAGGCTATTCAGCCCCTCAAGCCGGTTCCACCCTTTTATAAGATCATGGCTGATCTGTACCTCAAGTCCAGTTAACTGCCCTTGCCCCATATCCCTTAATACCCTGACCTAACAAATATTTATCTACCTCCTTCTAAACCTCATCCGAAGCTGAGGCTGCAGGACTGATATTAACAGCCTTATATAATGTTAGGCCACAGGTTTGTGCTGATTTGACAGGTCCGTCAGTGTAGAATTTTGCTCTAGTGCTGTAATTGACTGGACTACCTGGACTAAGGCAGTTTGCTTCATAAGCAAATGCATGCACTATTAAAGTGCTTTATAACTGGGTTGTCCTTTAGGCAAAAAGCGCTACAGAGCAAGCTGGTATTTGGTCTGATTAACATTTTTGATCTGCTTAATATGGATGTAATGAAAAGCAACTTGGTCATTATTGTTTTCTTATTTCAGAGATAAGAAGCATGTGGACTGGGTTAAGGCCTATCTAAAAATTTGGGCTGACTTCCAAGCTTACATCAAGGCAAACCACACCACTGGGGTTTCGTGGAGCAAGACTGTGAGTATTCTAGCTCCCTGTATAGAACTACTTCATGCTAGTTTGTGGTTTCTAAGTATTATCCACTGACAACCATCCCCTCCACCCCGCCCCCCCACACACACTAAAAAGTGCGTCACTAAAGAGCGTCGGCAAAGAACGTCACTTTTTATTGTATTTTCTGGAAGATATCCAGCGTAGCTTAGCGCTTGGTAAGCTGCCGTTTTAAATCTTAAAGTCTACAATGTGTTGAACAGATCACTCTAATTACCTCCTGTGTTGAACGCAGCACTTTGTAACAAGGCCAGGATTTCACTTTAAAGCTCAGCAAATGACCGTACTTGGCTTTTTTTTAATTAAACCTAGTTCCTCAATATGAGATACGTTCCCGATTTGGCCCTCTTCGTGCACTTTGATCCAAGTGTTCATAGGGAACTCTTCAAGGGACTGATTCCAATCCAAGATATAAATGATTTGGCCATTGTCTTTGGTACAATGGCCACAGAACATCTTAAATCTTTGGCAGTTTTTAACAGGACGGTGTGAGAAGTTTGGAGAACAACTTGATGTCAAAGTGTGCCCATAGCAACTGTTAAATCGAATAAAGACAAGTTTATGAAACTCTGAAAGGATGATCTTTAAAACTGGCTGATTTATAATAATAATTGTTGCATTTGATACGGCGCCTTATTATGTCTTCGAGACATCTCAGAGCGCTTCACAGAATATACTGTAAAGTGAATTGACTGTATATTTTGTGGGCAAAATTTATCTTAATGATACTCTTATGTTAATTTTATATTGATATTCAAAAGTTAGTGCAGTTAAACCTATTAAAAAAAATCATTCAATAGACTGTACCTTTGATAGCTCAGGTTTCATTTATTAACTGTTCTACAGTCTCCAGCTGTTTGCATTGCATACCATGCATTATTATGTGGACTGTCACTGTTTTACAGATCATTATTTTCAATTCAGATTTAGGGCTTTTTTTAATGAGGTATTTGGGGTAAAAATCCAGAGAAGCCATTTTCCCCTGGAGCTAAATTTTCATGAGTGTTGCCCAGCAGGAGACACTTTTTTTCTTCCACAAATTCAGTAAATCGATCAGAACCTTTGAGTTTTGTATTCAGAGGAAAGCACTATTTTTCTCATAGTACCACACCACACTTTCCTGGGATGTATTACAGATTAGTAGCTATTGAAGTCGCTCGCAATCACTTGCGATTGACATGTAATCTCAGTTTGTGGTGTCCTATTGAGGGGAACAATCCAATCTTGAAAAACGAATCCTAAGCCTTTTACTTGTCCCGATATACTTCTTTCCCATCTGATCCTGCCGGTTGACCGATGATCGATTTTTCTGTCATTTGCTTTGCAAACTCAAAACCCTTACAAGCAAGTCTTGCTCACAAAATGATTGGCTTGTGGTACCTCGCGCTCTTCACGGTTGAAGGGGGAGTTTGCCCAGAGTACAAGGAGCTTTTATCTAACAGGTGGTTTCAATTGCAGAGAGTAATAAATCTACGAAGTCTGGATCCATAAACCATTGCTCCACTTTAACCTTTGCTGGTTCCCTGAAAGAGCTATCTGTTTTGTCCCATTTTTTTTGTTCGCCTAAAACATAGTCACTCCACTTTACAGTCATTATATCCTGTCAAGCGCTTTGGGTACGTCTTCCTGACATGAAAGGTGTTGTACTCTACATTTTTTTCCCTCCTCCTCCTGGTGTGTTTGTTAAGCTGGCCAGCTTTTTGTGCTAAAACGACCAAATCAATGATTCACTAGGTTTGTATCGCTTCCTGCGTGCATGTGCGCGAAAAGCAGAAGTGCTGTTGCAGTGACCCGGAATTTGGCCGTTTCAATTTAGCAGAACCTTCCTGATGTCTGATTCACTACAAGGTCACAAAAGCGCTGTCGTACTTCTCTATAACGCAGGTTGGGATTTTGTGGATCTCAACTGCTCCGTTATAACATGGCTGCCTACGTTCTTGCCATTTTTTTTTTCTCCTTTCCCCATCCATTGCAGCCAACAAGGTATTGTCCTGGTCACGGGTTTTTAGTACCACGTACATGTGTGACAACAATCAGGTGCCTGCACTGGCCCTCTGTCTGCCCTTTGTCACCGTTCATAATCACCCATTTCCCTTCCTCACTAATGCTGTCTGCCTATAGGAAAGTCACCTCCTGGGTCACAGGCTCCAGACACCCTTTCAGACTCCCGCGCGCGATGCAATGATCAATAATTTCCCCAGCATTGGATGTAGCGCCTTTCACGTAAAGAGGAAGGTCTCAACGTTCTTTACAGGCTCCTGTTGTGGTTGGTTGTTTAATGTCCCCCACCGTGGCTGTTGCCCTCTTAAGATCTGTCGGTTTAAAAGACTTGAACAAGCGTTTTAGTTCCAGTTTCTGTGCCAGTGACCTATTTTCCGTAAACGGAAAATGACACCTCAATGGCTCCATCTGGTGTTGATGTTCTGTAATGGAGAATACTTCTCTATTGTTAACTCTGTTCCAAAAATTGCTGACGATCTGTTCTGTATCAAACCCGGCGCCGCACGATGAGTTGCATTCCTGACAAGGACTTTGGGGTGCAGCACAGTTGACTTTAAGAAGCTTATAAAGTAGTAGCTGCTATTAATACGTATGAAATGCATTTCTATCTTGATGTTAAATGGACTTTTTTCCCTCTTCGCAGGGTAAGAAAGCGACGGCAGCTAAAGGTTGCGGGATGCCCGGAGGCCCTGCTCCCCCCACTGCACCAGCACCTCCACCTTTTGTTCCTGCAACTGCGGCCTCTCCCAAACATGATGACTCCCAGGCACGATCTGCTCTCTTTGATCAGCTGAACAAGGGAGATAACATTACAAGTGGTGAGTCATAGATCGTGTTAATATTTAGCTTAAACCATAGTCCCTGGAGCAGATGAGCTACACTGGACTAATGCTCTTCCAGGTTGACACTCCAATGTAATGTTTGGGAGTGTATTTCATTGTCCTTTGGGTGAGACATTGAACCAGGGTCCCGTCTGATCAGATGGCCCCATGGCACTGTTGAAGAAGAGAAAGGGATTTTCTCTCCTGGTCTCCTGGCCAACAATCTCCCAAATAAAAATGTCTTTCACTTTATGCTGTTTGTGGGACATTGCTATGTGTGAATTGCCTGCCTCGTTCACCCACAAATACACACACTCACACCACTTTACACTTTGTGAAGTATACAGTGATATACTTCACTGTATATCAACAACAAAAACTTGCATTTATACAGTGCCCTTCACGCAGGGTAGCATTCCGGAGTGCTTATCCCGTGAAGCACTTTGAGTCGCCCAATGATGGGTTAAGTTTCTGTATCAAATGTAAGAATAATTACAATTTTTTTTTAAATCTGCAATTTCAGGACTGAAGCATGTGTCAGATAACATGAAGACACACAAGAACGAAGCTTTGAGAAATCAAAAACCACTGCAAACTGGTCCAAAGCCATTTGTTGCCAAAACTCCCACACCATCAAAGCCAGCTGCCAAGAAACAGCCACCGGTGCTAGAATTGGAGGGGAAAAAATGGAAAGTGGTAAGTTTGAAATGCAATATAATAATAATAATCCTTGCATTTGATGTAGCGCCTCGAGACGTCTCAAAGTGCTTCACATAGTACACTGTAAAGTGAATTGACTGTATATTTTGTAGGCGCAACGCGGCAGCCAATTGCGCACAGCAGTGTCCCCACAAACAGCCGTGGATTGAGTAACCAAATTATTATTTTAAAAAAATTGAAGGGATTATTACCCCCGGAAAAGCGATCCACCAATCGACTAACAACTGGGTCCCTATTTACTGCTAGGTAAGCAGAGGCATATGCAGCAAGGAAACTTGCCTAACATTTCTCCCTGCCCGAGAATCGAACCCAGGTCCTCTTGCTTGCAAGGCGAGTGCTCTAACCACTGAGCTACAGGACTCCCAAAGAATATGCCAAAGGGACCATGTAAAAAATGCATTACCAGTAAGAGAATAGATATTGGTGTTTTGATGGACTATCTTGCCATTCTGTAATATTATTAACATGGAACTTTCTCTTCCTTTGTTTGAAGGAAAACCAGGAGAATGTCAAAGACCTGGTGATCGGCAACACTCAGTTGGGTCACGTGGTATACATTTACAAGTGTGCACAAAGCACTGTTACCGTCAAAGGCAAGATCAACTCCATTATTGTTGGTAAGCAGTGGTGAACCAAAGCTCCCAGAGATTTACTTCACTTTCATAAGGTTTTCGTTTGTCCCCTGAAAATGTTGGTCCCTGCTTGTAGACCAAAAAAAAATCGGCAGTAGATTTAGATATACACTTTGCCCTCTTTTTCAGATAACTGTAAGAAGCTCGGGCTAGTTTTCGAAGATGTTGTTGGCATTGTGGAGGTCATTAACTGCAGAGATGTGAAGATTCAGGTAAGGGCTGAAAAGGGGAACTGAATTCTGACCTGAAAGTTGGCAGCTGGTCGATGAGCAAAGTTTTAGTTTAAAGCCCGAGTTTGAAATGGTGGGGGGAGGGGGTTGGGGAGTGCAGGGGGGAATTAAACCTTTGGTGTCTTAACATTGAGGTGATTACTGAATTGAACATAGTAATCAGTTAGACTTTCTGTATTTTCTGGTAAACGTTAAAGACTCCATGGCACTTTTCAAAACCAGAAGGGAGTTTCTCACAGTATCCTGGCCAACAATTTCCCAGATAAAATTGGCCATACCCTTCATGGCTGCAGGAGCACAGAGACAGACAGTGCTGCTTATGTTGTTTTCTATGTGAGGTCCAAGTTAGAAACTGGTTTCTACATTTTTCTCTCTCTAGGTTTTGGGTAAAGTGCCAACTGTGTCGATCAATAAGACTGATGGCTGCCATACCTACCTCAGCAAAGATTCTCTTAATTGTGAGATTATCAGTGCCAAGTCCTCTGAGATGAATATCCTGGTTCCTGTCAATGATGACTTTGTAAGTGAACCTTTTTATTTTCTCTTCCTCACCTTTCCACTGTTCTACATTGTGTTCTCTTCCATAGTTGAAGAGGTGAGCAAAGCAGGCAAGAGCACTCTATGTCTCTTTTTTTTCTCTCTCTGTGATTTGATACCAGTTGGGTAATAAAGCTGTCTTGTTAAGATAATGGAGGCCTGTTTGTGTAGCTCTTTAGGAACATGTAAAGATGTGCTCTTTGTATTGAGTGTCATTAACCTAGATCATCTTTTTAAATAGATTGAGCACGCTGTCCCAGAACAATTCAAGACTGTCTGGAACGGCAAGAAGCTGGTGACTACAGTGACAGAAATATCCGGTTAAAGTGCATGGATGCTGGGACATCTACCTACAGGCATGGTCTTAATGTTGTCGCTTGTACTGATGAACATGATCTGTAGAAGCAATGAGCTAACTCTCTGCACATTCAACCCTTAGACTTGTACTATATTCCTATTGAGAGGTACTTAACCTGCTACAGCATAATACCTCAAGTACTGGTGTTTCCTTTCCCAGTATAAAAATGGCCTAAAATAGCTGAATTAGAGCATGGGGAGGGCTGGTGTCAGACTCTAGCAGTATGCATCTATGTTCATGAACCTATGAGCATAGAACAATGTTATACTGGGAAGACTGTTGAGGTGATAGTGCACCAAAATGCATATTTAATAAAAAAAAACTAGCATTGCTGAGCTCTTTCCATGGGAAGATTTAGTATAGGCACTTTCTCCTTTTCCCCCTTCTCCTCCTCCTCCCCAAAATAGACAAGGTCACGTGTCCAAGATTTGAAAAGAATGGGTACCGCTTGAATCTTGAAGATGTGCCATCAGGGGAGTTCTGATATGCAATTACTCGTGTCTCTTTCCATTCCATTTTACTCTGTGCCTCTTTTTATTCATTTCTAGGCTTTGGGGTTCATGTAGTGCAGCAGGCAGTGTTTATAGAGTTCTCCCACGTTGTGTGCAAACAGCCCTTCACTGCACTGCCTGGGGTATGTTGGGGTGTTTTTGTTCTTGAAACCTTTTAGCCTATTAATATCCACAGTTCAACATGCACAAAGATTATAAAGCCACGGTAAGCACTTCATCCATGGGCCAGATTCAACTTCTGTTTTAATAAAGCGTCGCTATTAAAAAGTCTCATCACGGACATGATTTAAAGGTACCATTTTATTTCCTTCCACACATCTAAACGCAGCACTATGCCAGCCTCATTTCCTTCTCTGCCAGAGCTGCTGGCTTTGCTGGCCTTCAGATTCTTGTGCACTAACAGAATACTGAGGTTTGTTGGCCCCTGTATCATTCCATACCATCCTAGTTAATTTTATCCCATGAGAATCATCCCAATACCTCCTGGAGACCTGGCATTTTCTGTTAACTTTGATCTGTTTTACCCTGGTTCCACAGCATGTTTGGCCTGAACTTATCATATATATATATATATAACAAACATTAAGCATTAGCTGGGACCTTGACATTTTTGTGAACAAAATGTTCTACTTGAATCAATTCCTCCCAAATCCTTACTAGGATGTGTATCTAACCAGGTCTCAAGACTATTGGCTGATGTCACGCAGTTCCTCTGGGGATTGTACCTACAGGCAGAGAACGTAATGCGAAATTCAATCCTGAGATCACTGTAGCTGCCAAAGGGTTAAACCTTTGTGTATTCCTAATCATAGCGTTTACTTATCAATTTACTCCTTTACTGTGTTGGATGAATCAGAGCGATTGGCTTGAAAACAGGTTATTTTGTTTCTGGAGACTAACATTCCAGCACCAGTTGCACTAATTCACGTGAATCGTTTTTTAAAAATATCTTAATAATTTTCCACTTGTACAGTAGAAAATAATGCAGAGCACAGACCTGTGGTAGATATTGCACACCATTCCTTTTCATTATATTCTATGCATTCCATTAGCTTTAGACATATTAAGCTCCATTTCAATTTGTTTTGAAGATCTATTGTACTGTACTAATAGGGGACAGTAGTAGGGAACCTAACCTGGTGCATATTAGATTTCTGTACGGGGCCACTGACTGCTATGGTTACAGTGTATTTACTGTGTGTAAATGTTATGGGTTCTGTGGAAATGCCCTTGATCAGACTGTCTTTGTAAATTTGTGAATTATTGGGATAAATTGACCAGATGCAATAAACTCTAATAGATGGCTGCACCCGAGTTACAAAGCTTTGAGGATGACGACAACTGGAGTTCAGAGTGAGAGATTTGAAAGGTGTGAGCTTGTGTTGAACTCGTTGGTTGGTCGGTCATTTATTTTTGTATCAAATGTACAATACAGTGAATACAGTTTTTAATATTAAAATTCAAAAGCTAATTTAGCAGTTATTGTTCCTTGGCTTTAACCAATCATAGGATGTTGATCATGCAACTGCTTGATCGGTATCAATAGGTTTTTTTTGTCTAAGTTACTCACTGTATTGTATATTCAATTAGATTCACTGATATCAATGTTTTATTATTGATCGGTCTGCAGAATTTCAGTAATGTACAAGAATTGCCCTTGGTTCCTGCTGCTTGTGATTACTTTGCTTTCCTTATATACATCAGGAATTAAACTGCAAAATTGAATAAAATTTATTGCCAACTTGCTTAAAAATGTCACTTTTTCTTGTGTCTTCCCCTTCTTTCCACTTAACTTGCTTTGCAACCCAAAGGGCTGCTGACTGCCTGTCCTTTTGGGTCAGCTCGGTGTCTATACTTGTGGAAATCCATCACCATGATTTGAATAACCAAACTGCTGATGCTTCTGTGCAAGTATAGTTTCCAGTTGTCTGGTATAAAGTGTGTATCCATTCTTGGCAAACTTGTATGGAAGCGAGTCATTATAAGCGAACGAAAAGGACATGAAAGGTACTTAACCCACTGCACTACCAAACTGCTTCCCTTTTCATTTGGGAATGTGATGGTGGTAGACTCGGATTAAAAGGGAAGTAATAGGATGTAGAAAAACACATACACAAGAGATAAATTTAATTTTTTAATAAAACAAAAGCGCATAGTTACAAATTCAATTGCTATTTGTCAAGCTTTCTGTAAAATTGTAAATTTCTTGGGAGTTTTGTCCTTAACATTTACTAACATTAGCATGAATTTAAAGTGGGAACAGCTGTTAGGTAGGACGGATTGAGACTTCTTTGAGTAACTAAATAAAAACTCAACAAAAACCCATTATTATCTGCTCTAACGTACCCAGTGATGACACACATTTGACATGGCTATGCAGGTATAGCAGATTTACAGAAATAAACTTTTATTTTAAGGTTTAAATACACGTGATGTTTGTTTACTGTCAAATTTCAGTCATTTGAATTCCCAGTCACTTTTCCTGTAGGAATTGATCTGAACTGAGTCCTGACTGGAAGAGGGAGTGGATGTTGCAAAATGTGCTCCAGGTTCTCTGGAGGAAGGTCCACTACTCAGTTAATGATATTGGGAAATATCCTTGGCTCTGAAAAAACTCAGTAGATTCAGCAAGATATGACTGACTCGCATTCAGTGTTAACCAAGGATTTGTTAGTGCAACATTTCTCATTTGGTGAATGGGTAAACAAAATAAGGCTTAAAATTATACTACCAGACGATGCAATGGTTAAATTATGGGTTGAAAAAGTACAGTTTAAAAATTAGGTAGCGATCCAGTGCATAGGGGTGAGTGCTGTGAAACTCCTCACTACCCACTTTTGTGCAATACTGTGGTATCAAATTAATTGCATTAAAAGTAATTTATGGAGTAGGGAACCTTGACTGATGAAAGGTAAAGCATCATAACTGTGCAGGCAGGATGCAATCACTATTTGAAGTAACAGCAGATTTCCTTTGGCACTGGGTAAAACTGACTTGTCTCAATTCAGCACTATATTCTGAGCTTAATTTTCACCAATCTACTGTTTATATGTTTCAGCGCCTTGGGACGTCCTCCCGACGTGAAAGGTGCTTTACAAAATACCAAAAAACTCCACTTTTCAAACCAGAACTAGCTAATGCTATTCTGAAGGTGCACAAGTGGTGTGAAAACCACTGACTGAACATCTGGGATTTAGAAAATGATTGCTTCATGTTTCAGCGGTTTTACCTCTTCCACAGGAACTTTACAGATTACAATGTTATCTGCCTCGATTCTTCTTTTCTTTAGTGGCAAAGTGAGTGCAAAGTGGGTTTCTAACTCGTATCTTTATAGATTTAACTCTACCAATGAAGTGGATACATGTTTGAGTAACCGATGAAAGATACAGCGACTTCACACAGGGTTTACAAACCTGCCTGTAAGGATTTTTTACCTGACTTATTTTCACATATATAGGAGCAGCAGCATTTTGCAGAGGAGTTGATGCTAGGCTGAATAGAGCAGTGGCTCAGCAGATCTCAGAGGCCTCACTTTAGATAAGGGATTATATTGGTGATGAACCATTCCTCAGAGAACTGCAGATGGTCCCCATCCACCGTTAGAAATTGCAGTTTGCCAGCTTTGTCCATCGTTTTCAACCCCAACCGATCCTTCAGACAAAATGAGAAATTCTAAATGACTATTACCAATATTTTGAGCACCCAGTCATCAGGGCAAAGTGCTTTCAGACACCCAACATGAATGGTTCTATAAAGTAACAAACTGCATTTGTAAAGCGTCTTTCACATCACATTAGGAGGACGTCCCAAGGTGCTGGACAGGGTTGCAGGGGTGGATTTGCGAGGGGATGTAATAAAGAAGGTAAGTGGGAAACTTTATTTTCGCCCAAAGCTTCTTGCCTTTTTTAATTGTCTTACCTCTTTGTACAGAACGCTCTCCTTCAAAGTATAAGTCTCCTTGGCCTGGCCAACTTTGTAGAATCCAAACCACTGGGATGGAGAAACGAGAAGACAATGAATTAATGCTGATTTATTGCCCTGGAGAGGCAATGACCACTTGGTGTGAAAACAATTCAAAATTGTCTAATGGTTTTAAGAAATGAAACCTTTCAACCAACTATGTACATTATAGGTACTGATGCTTGAGGGGATTTCGGACACGATTGTTCTTTCCCTTCCCCAAACAGAAAAGCCCACAGCTTTTTTTTAATAGAAAATCAAAGTCTGAGAACCTGCCTTGGTGCAGATTGATTCTCACTCTCCAGGACTTCCTCTGAAGCCCTGAATTTAAATACAATTAGGCAAAATCAGTAAAGTAATTTGCCAAATTAAATTTCTAATTAGTCTTGAGGAGGTAGATATTCAGCCTCACTCTTACTTTTACCTAAAAAAAACTGAAATGTTAATTCTCTGCATTGCAGCAACAGTTAAATCAACAAGAGTAAATTTGGGTCCCAAGGTTAAAGCAACGGCTGCAGATGACACTTACCTCTGAATCAACTGGGTCCACCATGGAGTCCTGCAGAAATTTCACCATGATAAACTTTTTCAGTTTCATCAGATTGTCTTTGTAGCTTTGATTGATGGCCTGAAACAAAAAAATATGTCCTGGCTTACGTTGCAAGATTTAGATGTGGCTTTTTAGATTCCTATTCGTGAAGCCAGACTTAAGAGGTAGTTCTGCTATGGATACATTGAACCTGGTCTGTTAACCTGGCCTTGTAGAAATGGATTCCAGCTATTAATCTGGTGAAGCACTGATTTCATTAACTATTTGATATTAATACATACCCTCTCCTGGTTAATGTCTGCCAGGAAAATGCTTTTGTTCCTGTAAAGGTCTTCATTCAAGGGATCATGCCAGTACTCTGCCTGCACCAAGCTGATGGAGAAGAAATTGTAAGTAACCCTCATTTCTCGGGTCTCAGGAAAAAAATAGCAAACAATTGCTTGACAGAACATAACCCCTTCTTGGGTTTGCACCCGGATAATTTACTGCTCATTTGTGCACCAAAAGAAGGTATCTCTCTCAATCTCTTCGTCTCTCTGTCCCTCACTCTTTCAGTACCTTGGATGTCTTTCCCAACATGAAAGGTGCGATATGAATGCAATTTGTTGTAACAAATTTCGAGAAGATACTGGGTCAATGGAAGTGAAAAAAATTAAAACAATTTCCTTTTTTATTTCACAATACTGGAATACTGAGCAAGAAGAAACAAGAAGTAGCTGTGTTCAGGCAAGACCACTAGTTCTACTTCTTTTCAACGCTTTGGGACGTTTTCCCTAACTGAAATGTGTTATGTAAATCATTATAAAGTCATTTTCAAACAGTGGTGAGGGAGGAGGAACAAAATTGAGTTGATTTGAATTGTTCCTCTTTACTGGTTGCTCAGTGACACCCCCAAAGGCTGAAATCTTTCTATACGGTATGCAAACCAGGCTTGATAATTTACATAATACCATCAAATTTCTAATACCATACTTACTGGTCTTGAACTGCACTCCTGTAAGCACCTGTGTTCAGCATGTTCCTGATCCAGTCACAGATGTGGGAGCTCTCTCCAGGACAGTGAGGCAAGCCATACACGCCTAGTGAAAAGGTCAACGTGACCAGAGTAGGTATTAAAGAAAAATCTGACGTTATTGGTTTTTGGCATTCAAGCAGCAGTAAGATCTACAATAGACTCAAAAGATCCCTGGGCTAAGCTAAGAAAAGGTAACATCAATCAGGGATTCTGTTTTCTGATCTTGAACAGAGGACTGTAAATGTTACCTTGATGTTGGCCTCCAAATGTGATGAGGTTGAACATAGCAGGAGAAGGACACCTTTGTGCTACTGCTCTCCTGCAACCCAGAATCAAGGAAAAAACAGTGAAACTCTTCTGCATGTTATTATTAATCCTTTCATGATATAGTGCGCCTTATAACATCAAAGGCTTCACAGTAATTACTGTAATTACAAACACGGTAATTACTGTGTTGGGAGGTGAATACAGCAGTCAATTTGCAACGCAACAATGTTCCACAAACAGCTACAATCCATTTTATCCGGGGAATCTTTTGGTCAGCACAACTGGGTGAAACTCCCTTCGAATCATCCCATGTGATCTTTAACATCACTGCGAACAGGCAAACAGACGGGACCTTGGTTTAGCGTCTCGTCCGAAGGCACCTCTTGACAATGTAACACTACCCCAGTACTGCATTCAAATGTCAGCCAAAGAAGCAAATGATGCTCAAGAAGCAACTATCCCATTTGTAAGGATTCAGTCATCTATGTAGCTCACTTTTGGTCTAGGTATCTTTGTTGGTTAGTATCTATTGGGGCGCAATAACTGATGAGTTGAATTTCTTATCCATAACCAGTGAATTACAGTATATTATTATTTGGTGTCACTTACAGGAACTGCCCGCCCTGGGAGAAGCCCATTGCATTGTATCCTTTCTGCAGTTTCTCATCTTTGGATAGGACATCACACACCAACTTTACTTGGTCATTCACGTTCATGAAGAAACTGTTCTTCATATCCTGAAAAACAGTGTTTGTCTTGAGGAAGGGCATTTTGTCAATTCCCTAAATTGGTTACAAATTGCCCTTGATCAAATGCATTATAAACATAAACTGTTTATTTTTTAGCTGAATTAGCCAGAAAAAAATACGCTATTTATTGCGAGAACTGAATCGTGCCACAAACTCCTTATTATCTGAAAGTGAATAATTTAGTCAATGATCTACAAGAATTGTTTTGTCCTTATAAAGAAACAAATGAACTTTGCATCAACAAAAAATATTTGTTTTGAACAATTTATGAGATTGTTGTTTCTGTCTTGAGAGGCACAGCAACAACAACTTGCGTTTATATAGCACCCTTCGCGCAAGGTAACATGTTGGAACATCTTTTAATGTAATCAATTTTTTTAAAAGAAAAGCTAGATCAGCATTGATCCTGGTCTGACTGTTTATTGGACTGCACTTTACCTCAGTAATACTGCTTCCAATTTCCAAGGATAAAACATAAATTCCTGGGATTTTCTGCTCCACCAGTTTCTTGATGAAGCCCATGCTCAAAGGGTTACAGCAACTGTCACCTGAAATTAAACCATGACAATTTGTTTGAAACACGTTACCTCTGTAGCTAACAGCAATAATTCCTTTTGTGGTTTTTGTGTGTAAAAGTGAAAGTCGAGCAATATTTTCATCAACTTGAAATCACGTACAAGTCATGCAATGGTGCCTTTTTGTCACGATTTGTCCTTGACTCTGGTTGAAAATGAACCCCCCAAAAATGAAAACTTAACAATCCTTGCATTTGATATAGAGCTTTATCTCGACGTTGAAACATCTCAAAGCTCTTCACAGGTTTTACTGTTAAGTGTCAATGACTGTATTTTGTAGGCGTAAAGGGGACAGCCAACTTGTGCATGACAATGTCACAATGTCCTCACTTTAATGTAAATTGTGGAATCCTTTAAAGATCTACATCTACGCTCTATACATTTTTCATGCTGATTTAAGATGTTTTGAATGATTACTTTAAATTAGATTATAGATAATTTGCTTATTGCAGCCTCAATTTCTCCAATTACTTTCACTTAGTGGGCCATTTCTTTGCAAACTCTCACTTCCTACTTCTTAAATCTCACTAATAGGATTTGCCTGATCTCATCCCGTGACAATGTGTCGATTTCTTAGTCCTTTATTTTCAAAATATCTTTATTTGACAAAACATTAAAAAAAAACGATGTAGATCGGTCTGGTTGAGAAATGTATAAATTTAAAGCGCTTTATCTTTCTAAAAAAATATATCATTATCATTAGTCAGTGTTTAGGAAGGAACCAGTTGAGCTGCTTCCAAATTAATATGTAGTAAGTTACTGCAGCACAGAACCACAGAGAGTTACAGCACTGTCACAATGTCCCTACTTTAATGTAAATGGTCCCTGTGCTGTTCCTTTGAAGAGTAATAATAATAATAATCCTTGCATTTGATATAGAGCTTTTCACGTCTTCTCGACGTCTCAAAGCGCTTCACAGAATAGACTGTAAAGTGAATTGACCGTATATTTGTGGGCGAAATCCTCCAGTCCCTTTAAGACCAATTCCCCCGGTTATAGAATCATAGAATTATACAGCACAGAAAAAGGCCATTCGTCCCATCGTGTCTGTGTCGGCTCTTTGAAGAGCTATCCAAATCAATCCCACTGCCCGGCTCTCTCCCTCCCTTTAAGAGCACCGGTTCCCCCCCCCCCCCCATCCCTTTAAGAGCACCCGCCCCCCCAGTCCCTTTAAGAGCAATCCCCCCAGTCCCTTTAAAAGCAATTCCCCCCATCCCTTTAAGAGCAATCCCCCCCAGTCCCTTTAAGAGCAATCCCCCCCCAGTCCCTTTAAGAGCAATCCCCCCCCAGTCCCTTTAAGAGCAATTCCCCCCCAGTCCCTTTAAGAGCAACCCCCCCAGTCCCTTTAAGAGCAATTCCCCCCCATCCCTTTAAGAGCAATCCCCCCCATCCCTTTAAGTATTTCTGCCACCAGCGACACCCCGCGCGGCTGCTGTTTTCCCTCTCACACTGACCCATGCCGTGCCAGATGACCAGCGGGGGCGGCGCGGTACCGTTGGCGGCCGCTCTCCATGCGGAAACCGGGAAGCGGGAGGAGGCGACGAGCAGCGCAGCGACCAACACCAGCAGCGCCGCCATCTTGCCAGTCACATGACCCTGCCTTTCCCGCCCCCTTGCTCCTCCCGGTCACGTGAGCCAGGGCTGTCGTGTCACCATCACCATCACCCTCCCCAGTCAGCTCGACTCCTCCCCCCCACCCCCGCCTCCGGGGCTCGGGCGCTGAATCACGTGGGCCCGGGCTGTCATGTGACCCGGTCAGCCCGACTCCTCCCCCCACCCCCTCCTACTCCACCCACTCGCGGGCGCTGAATCACGTGGGCCCGGGCCTGTCATGTGACCCGGTCAGCCCGACTCCTCCTCCTCCTCCTCCTCCGCTCCCCCCCCCTCTCCAAACATGGCGTGGAGTCACGTGGGCCCGGGCTGTCACGTGACTTCCTCCTGCCAGCGCGAGCTTCAGGTCGGTAGGCAGTTGAGCGGGAAGGGCGCTCGTCTCTCTCTCCCTCTCTCCCTCTCTCTCGGTGGCTGTTTCTTTTCTTTTTTTTTTTACCTCAGAACTTTTCTCTCTTTGGCCCCCGAGGTGATGTCGGATGCTCGTCTTTCACGTCCGTAACCCGGAGGCAGTGCAAGCGGCTGTCGACGGGGTGGGGTGGGTGGGGTGGCGGCGGCGGTGTGTCGGGTAAAGGCACGTCCCGGTGTGTGCAGCGTCAGTTTGATCGCTCACCTGAGCCGCATTAATAATAATAATAATAATAATAATAATAATTAATAATAATAACCCAGTCTACCCGCAGCTCGTTTACAAGCAGCGCAACTGCTTCTGTGCAACCATCGCACAGTCACCGGCTGTATCATCATCATCATCACCATCACCGCCATCATCATCATCATCCAACGCGCCTCTGTCCCGGACGTCTCCAAAGCGCTTCACCGGACAACGCTCGTAAAGCGTAGTGACTGTTGTTTTGTGGGGTGAGGTTCTGCTCGCCAAGCGGCGGCCTGGGTGGCTATGCTGGCCGCTCTCGGCCGGACGTGCGGCGAACAAAAAGCAGCGACCGCGTGGCTATAATTATTATTGTAAGGATGATAATGATAATGGTAATGGTCCTTGCATTTGATATTGGGTCTGACCGTGCCTTCCAGACGTCCCGAAGCGCTTCGCAGAATACACACTGCGGAGTGAATTGACTGGGATCGACGGTACGCGATGTGGTTTTTGGTTGGTGGTTGGACTCCCCAGCGGTTACCCCACTCCGGGCTCGACCCCCCCCACCCCCACCACCTCGCCCCCCCCCCCCCCCCCCCGCCCACGCCTACACCCCAAGCCTCGGGGCTTGCCAATCCGAGCCTAATACTTTCCGGAATTAGGTAAGCAGGACGCGCCCCTCCAAGGAGAGAGAGAGAGAGCGCTCGCGCCGGTTTCATTCCAGCAATCCAATCTCCGGGATTATCATGAGTAGATGGGATGTATGGAAGTCTCAATTTGGTTTCGATACTCTGAAGCACATTTGTGTCAGACACCCGACTGTCCTCTCCGCCCCCCCCCCCCACCCACCAAAAAACTAAATGTAAGATGTTACTCCAGACTGTGACTCCAGGCAAATCGTGGATAATAATTCTTGCATTTAGTATAGGTGTTTAGCCCATATTCAAAGAGGAAAGGGTTCGGAGAGCAGGCGTGAGTGAGGTGTGATGGACAAAAAGCAGTGCGGGTCATGGCCTCGATGAATGAGCATATGAATGATTCCAGCGTCAATCACTGCTGAACACAGGCTTTGGTCAGACTGTGGGAGCACAGAATCAAGTAAGTACAGCGTTAAAATATTTGTGAACAAACTTATTGTTTCGCTGGTTAGAATGATCATCAAAAACGACAAAATTAAATTTGTTGAGGACGTCTGTGAGGACGGTCTTAAGACCCTTGGAGGATGTCCCAAGGCGCCGGACAGACAGAGTTAGAGACCTGAGCTGGGGGTCGGGGAGGGTGGAGGGCGGGGGGAAAGCAGGGCGATCGAAAGCACGATCGAAGAGTAGGGTCTTGAGTTGAGTCTTGAAGGTGGCAAGGAAGGGGGCAAGGCGGAGGTACTGAGTTATCAAATTTTTGGGGGGAATGGAAGGATTATTAACCCCGGAAAACGATCTGCCAATTGATTGACAGCCGGTTTCCGACTTACTGCTGGGTACCAGTCCTCTTGCTTGCGAGGCGAGTGCTCTCACCAGTACGCTACAGGATTCCAGATGGATAAATGGGCCAAAGTTGAAATGTTAAAAACTGGTATTTTTAATGTTTGCAAATTTCTTGGCAGGTAATACATTGATCAGAAATCCACTCTTTGTGAATTGTTTGAATATCTTATTTCCCCAGGAGTCGTCAGTAAGTGATTCCAGCCACGCCTCTTTCCAAAGCAAATCCCAACCATGACTGACCATCCCGGGTCACCTGTGAAATCAGAAGGCGCCGAATGTCCGAACAGCGGTGTGGAGGAATATCAGTACCGCGGGGCTGTAGAGGAGCACATCGCAATCCTCAATGAAAATAAATACAAAAATGGTAAGTGACCCCCCCCCCGCTCCCCTATCCAGTTCACCTTTCGCTATACTGGCAGTAGCTTGACATTTCGTATCCCAAACTATATACTGTATCCCCAAATATTATTTTCTAACACAAGTCTACCTTCCCAACTCCTCCCTCCACAGGCTGCAGATAATCCAGAACTCTGCAGCCCGTGTCCTCTCCCGCACCAAACTCTGTGACCCCATCTCCCCCACTCTCGCCTGACTCCAATGGCTCCCTATCCTTCAGAGGATCCAGTTCAAGATCCTGGTCCTCACGTACAAAGCCCTCCATGGCCTCGTTCCACCCTACCTCTGCGACCTCCTAACCCCCTTCCAACCCACCCGTTCCCTCCGTTCAGCCGGCTCTGGCTGCTCCACGTCCCCCGACCCATCCGCCCCACCATTGGCGGGAGAGCCTTCAGCCACTCTGCCCCCAACCTCTGAAATTCCATCACCCAGTCTCTCCGCTTTTCCCCCTCCTTAGCTTCCTTCAAGTCCCGCCTCAAGACCCTCCTCTTCGACCATGCCATCGGCCACCCCCTTTCCCCTCCCTTTGTTCTTGAAACAAACAACACTTTCTGCTTCCACTGTCTCCCCAATATTACATTGGTAGTATTATATAATACTGTGATGTATTCATCATCAGGTGGCGGTGAGAAAGAATGTTGGTTAGAGAAAACACAGGGTTATCTCACTATCACAAAGGCTATGGTGAGGAACATGGGATAGAGGAGGGGGTGAGGGCTAAGAGAGGAAGAAATGAGATATCAATTAGTTTCTTTCACTTTTTTTGGCTAATTGAAAGGACTGCCGATCTTCTTGATCAGTTAATAGTTCAGTTCTGTCTTTCCTCCCCCACCCACCCACAAACACACACACAAACACAGGGTCGTGCATTTACTCCAGTCAGAGACACTGCTGTACACAATTGGCTGCCGTGTTTCTCCCACAAAATACCAAGTCAATCCATTATACAATGCATTTTGTGAAGCACTCTTAAGGCATTTCAGCAACATGATGAGGTGCTATATCAGATGCAACGATTATTGTTGTTGTTATTGATGCCTTGGCCCCAGCTTTTGCTCTCAGTAACAAGCTGCTGGGAAGTGGGAGGGTGGGTGGGAGTAATATTTTCCCACACAAAACACCTAGCGTGTGGGCAGCACCACCCCCTTGTAGTGGCGCAACTGAGTTTGGTAACATTCACTGTGCAAGGATTTGTGGCAGAGAACCTACATTCCACCCAACCAATGCATAGTGCACTTCTGTTGCAGAGTTGCACAACAACAATATTTTAACTGGAGAAGGGAGGGAAAGGAGAGGAGGATGATATCAGCCCCTGTTTTCTGTGGTATTAGCCTGCATAAATATTTAGCAATTCATTAATCTTGAATTATAATTTTTTCATGAGAGGTGGGAAATATTTGTCACCGTTTTATAGCTTATATTCCTCTTCCCGTTTAGATTTTGCCTGGTCTGTAGCTTTTCAAAGCCAAAGTTCAAAATCTTGTCATTCCACTCGGCAGTGTGAGTGATAGGCTGCTGCTCTGTGCTTTTGCTTGATGAGGCAAAACCGAGTGCTGTGGTTCCAGCTTTGTCCCATGACCGTGTTAATGTAGTTCTTTATTTGCAAAATTAAAAACCCGAGTGCTTTTTTGGGGGGGGAGGGGAAAGGTTTTTTTTAAAAAAAGGTGAATTGGGAGGAGAGGGGATTTTCAACAAAATAAGATTCCCTGATATTCTGTATTTAGTTTGGAATCTCGCACGCGGAAACTTGCCTGACTGCATTGCTGATCCCACAACTATGCTCAAACAACAGTTCCATTTGGAAACGAGTTTTGAACCTGTTCAAAGGACTATATTCAACGCCTGCTCTTTCGAACACCACCCCAGAGTCTCTGACTCCCTCCCTCCCCTCGTTCAAAATATGTCTCAATATGGAGCTCTTTGAACAATCTTTCCCCCTCCGCCCCCCTCTTGGTTCACATTCGCAGCTCGGGTGCCCTTCCTTCATTAAGCACTTTGAGATGTCCTCCCGACATGAAAGGCGCTATATCTATGTGTGTAAATTTGATTTTATAAGAGCACCGTTGCAATGATTCACAATTCCGGCTCTTCTCACAGAATCATACTCTGCAAATAAAATCAGTGAATTCAGATTTAAAAAGTTAAATTCAGGTTAATTTTTTTTAAAAAAGTTTTAAAAAGGTATTTATCAGATAAAAATGACTTTCGTGCAAAAGTGCCATGTATCCAGCAGGAATTATATTGATTTGAATGAAAACGTATCAAATAATAAGATTTTTCAGGAAAAAATGACGCTGTTCAGCTCTTCATACCTGTGCTAGGTCTCACTAAGCACATCTCGGCCACAAAATACACAGTCGCTGCTTTAATTTGCATTAGATTCTGTGAAGCGCGTTAAGACGTTTCAACGACGTAGTGAGGCATTATATCAAATGCAAGGATTATTATTATCTGGTTAGCTCCAGTCCCCGGTTTTGCTCATGTATCCTTTCTTTTTTTTCTTTTTGAACTGTTTTGTGGGACATTTTCTGCTGGCATGGTGTTAGCTCATTTAATGCCACAGTGTGTGTAAATGCTGGGAATTAACTGATCAACAACAACAAAATTACATTTATAGAGCGCCTTTCACGTCGGGAGGACGTCCCAAAGTGCTAAACAGTCAGATGTCAGGTCCTGAGCATGGGGGAGGGGTGGTGTAGGGGTGAGGGAAGGCAGAAAAGTGGGAGGGAGACCAAACGCACGGTCGAAGAGAAGGGTCTTGAGACCGGCCTTGAAGAATGCAAGGGAGGAAGCGAGGCGAAGGGACCGTGGAGTTCCAGAGTGTGGGGGCAGAGAGGCTGAAAGCCCGGCCACCGATGGTGGGTCGGACGGGAGACAAGGAGCAGCCCGGAGCCTGATGAGTGGAGGGAGCGGGTAGCTTGGTAGCGAGTCAGCAGGTCAGAGAGGTAGGAGGAGGCAAGGCCATGGATGGCTTAAAGGTGAACAGGATTAGTTTACAGAAGTAATTAATCATTTTAATTACAAAACCTGTAATTACCCCTGTCCACATGGTTTACAGGTTGCGAATTAGACCTGATTTGTTTAGCAGTGGGTGGTATTCACTTTTAACTGTACCATTTGAGGTTGAATGTCAATGATAAGTTACTTATTTTCAAAATAGATAATTAATGATTGGCTCCTATTACGGTATCGGAGCGAATAGATGCCCAGCTAATATTTCACTTGGTAATGTTGTGACGCTAATTAGCAACAGTCAGAATTCAACATACTGGTTCAAGTTATCATTTCTGTCTCTCTCCGAAGCACCGATTACACTGTCTTGACTCGGATGCTATGTGGAAGCATCCGTAGAACCACAAATCCAAGGTGTGGTCAATTAGGAAAAATAAGATGTTCAGTATTTTTCCTGACTTGAGTTCCTGTTTCTTTACAAGGCTCTATCTTTCCCTACCTCCTTCCCATTCCTGTCAAACCAAGGTGAAGATAAGTTCTCAACAATTTTGCTATAACGTAATCTAATGGGGCCCTCCAAACTGAGGATTTTTCATGGTCATCTTAGGGTCACTAATTTGTGTCCAATGTGCCTGTAGATGACTGTACAACTTCTCTTTCCATCCCCAGTTCCTGTCTGCTGTTCTGCCCGTTACAACCTTGCCATTATGATGTTCATTGGCTTTTGCATAGCTTATGCACTACGTGTCGATCTCAGCGTTGCCATGGTTGCCATGGTAAATGGCAGTGAACATCAAAATCTTCTCAACTCCTCAGAGAAAATTTGCCCTAAACATGACAACTACAATGCAACCAACAATGGTTTCCCATCAGGGGTGAGATTTTTTTCTTTGTCCACTTTCTTTGCCAAATACAGCAGAACCCTGTTATAGTGCGGTGTTGCTTATAAGGCAGATGGCCACGCCTGTTCTCTGTTTTGTGACAATGACTGATCTCCTGGATCGCTGTCATATTCTGTAGAACTTACTTATTGCTGCTCATAACCTAAATACAGGCGCTAGTGGGTTAGGTTGTGTATTGTGAGGTTGGTGATCTTACGCAGGAAGTGATGACAACGACACGGTAATTCAGAAGCTGGCCGGCGTGCTTTGCAGTGACGTTATCAGTTATGCGGTCAGTGATGTGATGCAGACTGTGTTAATGGAGCCCTACCTTCTCTCTCTTTCTCTCCTGAAGGTACACTTTTGTTGTACTGGGATACCAATATGTTACCAATTACTCACGTGCCCTGATGTTAATTGTCTTTTGCGTGGCTTATGCACTACGTGTCAATCTCGGTGTTCTATTGGTGGTGATGCACTTGGTTGATCCTGTCTTGCCCTCCGTACAAACAGATCACTATAGCTAGCAGTCAGGAATGAGGACCCATACTTGTTTCTCCCCCACCTCCCTAAACCGAGCCACTGAGGCTAATTGTAACTTTCCCATTGTGGGTCTATTGAGTCGAATTGACTGGAGAGATTTCCTGGAATCTTCCCAGTGGGTATGGCTTAGTAACTAATAAATAAACTCACTAAGCAATTGAGGGAGTTTCAGATCAAGTTATAACAAGAACCCAAATTTTTTCTCTACTGAAGGCAGTGATCCCGAGATTAGCGGCCATTATGTGCGTGCGCATGTGTGCACAGAGTGCCAGCAAGCATGATAGTGTCTTTTGTTGCGTCCATGGCTAGAAGTGCCTTGTCAGGCCTTTTGGACCTAAATAACTGGAAGGTGCCTGGTGCTAGAGCATTTGGCAGGACATGAGATTTGAGGATACCGTAATGGCTTTGGGCTACTGCAGGAGTTGAATTGGCTAACACCATGCAATTTACTGTAGGGAACACTGGCAAGTTTCCTGCTGTTTGTTCAGCTAGGATGAGCAGCAGGTCTGCTCCACCCAGTAGCACTTTGGCTTACAGCAGCTGTGGTTAACTTTTATGGTCGGCCAACAAAATAAATGTTCTTTATTGAATATTTGCTGACTTATCACGTAAATCGAGATATAGACATTCAAGGAAAGAATGGAACCTCACCATTGCTCCTGACCAGAGCCCCATCAATGTTCTTTTACACCAGTAATTCTAATGCACTAAGTTATGCTACCGCATTACGCCACAAAATATACAGTCAATTCACTTAACAGTATATTATGTGAAGCACTTTGAGATATCTCAAAGACATAAGGCGCTATATCAAATGAAAGGATTATTATTGTTGTGCTTTTTCCCCCTCCCCCTTTTTCTAGGTTGAGATGTACAACTGGGATTCTGAGACGCAGGGGATCATTCTCAGTGCGTTTTTCTACGGCTATCTCTTCACCCAGATCCCGGGTGGGTACTTGGCCGGGCGGTTTGGAGGGAAGGTACTGCTTGGCTACGGGATCCTCAGTGCTGGCATCTTTACCTTGTTCACTCCCATCGCAGCAAAACTAGGAGTGCCTTATCTGATCGCAGTCAGAGCCATAGAGGGGCTGGGAGAGGTAGGTCTGTCTGTCTGTCTGTCTCTGTCTGTCTGTCTGTCTGTGTGTGTATGTTTGGGAGTGTGGGGTGGTAATTGAATCTGGAAAGAATAATATTATTTGGTATATCAAAAATGAACAGATTAATCGAAAAAAGCACTATATTGGATTTATTTGAGTTGTGGGCTTCGGTGACAGCTAATTTCAATCAGGCCACCAGGGTGCACTGTAGCCAGTGCAATGCCTGAATATATCAGTCAGGGCTCATACTCCATAAAGGGGAAGATGGATCCTGGCTGTGATATCTCTTGTCCGTTAGTTCCTTACAGACCAGTAGAAATAGTTTCTCTCTCTGTATAACTTACAAAAACATTTATAATGTTGGACTCCAGCAGGTCTTCCCTTAGCAGACCATCATGGATTGAGAGACCAAATTATTATTCTTTTTGGAAGGATTATTACCCTCCAGAAAGCGATCCGTCAATCGACCAACAACCAGGTTCCTAGTTACTGCTCGGTAAACGGAGGCATGTGGAGTAAGGAAACTTGCCAAAGATTTCGCCCCATCCAGGAATCGAACCCAGACCAGCGCTGTAACCAGGATTCTACATCAGTTAATCCACTTAAGCAAACCCTGTGAAGCTCTTTGAGACGTCTCGAATGCAATCAATATTATTATAGAAAGGATATTAGAGCTATGGAAAGGGTGGATATGGTCACGAGGATGATGCAGGAGATGAAAAGATAGAACTAGGAGCTGAGAGATTTAACAGAAAAATTTCAAACCTTGCATCCTGAGTGTTTAATGGGTAACTCATTATTTTTATCTTTTTTAAATGTTTAGGGTGTAATGTTTCCAGCCATGTTTGCAATGATGGCACAATGGGCACCTCCACTGGAACGCACCAAACTCACAACCATTGCAAGCGCCGGTGAGTGACCTTTTGTTCCACCATTGAGCTGACACAGCAAAGCCCGCGATTAGATACTTGCCTGACTGAGTGTTTTTTTTAAAAAAAAGCATTGGGATTGGGAATGTTCTGTTTTGGGGAATTGCAGAGCTCAAGCTTGAGCTCCAGCACTCCATTGAAATGCTGCCTTGGTTTCCAATCTCACAGAAATTTCCCTAAGCTTTTTTGTCGTCCTTTTTTATCTCTTAATCTTGTCATGCAACAGCAGCTCCAGTCTGTCTAGGAACATAGGGACAGAGTAGGCCATTCAGCCCCTCCAGCCTGTTCCGCCGTTGTGTTAGACTATGGCTGTTCTGTACCTCAACTCCATCCACATTGTGAGGCGAGCGCACTAACCACTGAGCTATTGTTGTCAATAGGGCCTTCATGCGTTGTAAACAACAACAACAGGATTACATTTATATGTCCTTCCGATGTAAACCACAGATTGGGTGCGTGCATACTTCAGTGCAGTGTCTCTCTCTCGCCCGTGGAAGCACATTAGCATTTCTGACTTTTACAGGGACGCAGTTCGGAACCTTCATTTCCCTCCCGCTCAGCGGCACGATCTGTCAGTACGTCGGCTGGCCCTGGGTCTTCTACATTTTTGGTAAGTATTTTTTCGTTTTGTTCAAGCGCTGGGCAGTTTTTGGGATGTTACAGGCCAGTATTTTGTTTTGTTCTCACACGGTGTAAAATAAGTTGCTTTTTTTTTTTTGCTTTCTTCCGTCTCTTGTTCCGTGTGCAGGTGCAGCCACCGTCGTCTGGTTTGTTTTCTGGCAGATTCTTATTTCAGACTTGCCGCGAAATCACCCGCGAATCTCCGAGCTGGAAAAAAATTACATTGTCGATAGGTTGGCAAACCAGGTGTGCAGAACGCAAGAGAAGTTGAAGCATTTTACACTATTTTTTTTCCTGTCTATCTGTCTGTCTGCTTTAGGCTAATGTTTGAGGGATGACCACTACTTTGATATTAACAGCTTGACCTTAAGCAGAAAACTGTGACTTCACATTGTGTATTGATTTACAATGAGCCAGGTATGTGCATGATTTGTAGGTTTGTTAGGCAGGGCTCACAGTGACAAGCTATGTGTGCTGGGCTGAAACCAGCTAAAATTACAAAGCTTGCCATTTGTGAGCACTGACTGACAACGCACACTCTGACTTCCCCAAACCTTGAGCTATTGCCAACATGTACCGATTACTCTTCAGAATTGTTTGCTGTTTGCAAGAGCCTGCTGTGTGGTAAATATCTTGTCACTCATCAGCAATTCCCTGAGGGAAAACCCCGTTAAGATGTTTTGACGTAAGCAGACACAATATCAAATAATAATGCTTGCATTTGCTATAACACCTATGATGTAAAATGTCTCTGAACTTGCCACAAAATTTCTGTTAAAGTGTAGTTCACGACCGTGTGTTTTGTAGGCAAATGTGATAGCTAGTTTTGCACACAGCAATGTCCCACAAACAGCCACGACGAATCATATGAGGGATTATTGGCCAGGACACCAGAAGAAACTCCCTTCTCAAACGCAAGACCTATTTGTTGGCCACCTTTTGCCCCTCTTGCCTCCCCCCCCATCTTGGGTTCCCAGTCAGCTGCGGTGTAGCACTTTGAGAGGTCATCCTGAGATGGAGGTACTATAGTGAATGTATATTGTCATTGTTCTCAGTATTATTCACTTGTAGGTAACTGGTTCTCATGGCTGGTCCATTCCAATGCTGTCGATGGTGAAATCTGTGCCACTGTGGGCAATCATTGTGACTCACTTCTCCGCCAACTGGTCCTTCTACACCCTGCTGACGGGTCTCCCCACATACCTGAGTGAAATCCTCAGGTTCAACATCAAAGAGGTATGAATATCTTAAGAGGTGATGCGAGTACAGCAATGCATTGTGTTTAAAATGTGACCGTTTTCTATACAAATGTCCATTGGACTAGGAACCAACGGAACAGAAATGGAAACACTGCCCAAGTCGGTGACTTGAGATAACAAAGTTTTTCATTTATTTGTTTAAAAAGTGCTTAAAAACGTGTCCTTGGAGTAAAATTTCCCTCACAAAAAGCGGAAGTGCAACCAAGTTGAAATTGTGATTGTTTTTGATACAGTCGTTCAAAGACTAACTGGAGGGTTCAGAGTGTTGCCCTGTACAGTACAGGGAACAATTTTATGGACTGATTGACAGGTATATTTGCTGCATCTGTCTCTTCCAAAATCTTTACTGACTCTTTGATCTTAGTTTAGCTTCATTGTCGGTCAATGTATGTGAAATACAGTATACATTTATATAGCTCCTTCCACATCCGGACGACGTCTCGAAGCGCTTAACTCTGCTAGTCGGGCAACCGAGATGGGGATGGGAACGGAAGTAGGGTGAAGAGTTTCTTGCAGTGAAGATAGTTCTTCATTGAGGTGCGCTATGTAACGTGTACCTGTGCCCTGTTACAGAACAGCTTCCTCTCTGCGTTGCCTTACCTGGGGGGCTGGTTGGCGATTCTTTTTGGTGGGCAACTTGCTGATTTCCTCAGGAAACGTAAAATCTGCTCAACGTTGGCTGTCAGGAAGATCTTCACGTTGCTGGGTAGGTGACTCCCCATGTAGACTGAATACAACAAAGGTGTTTGTGTCCTCTCTGGAAAAAACTCTGCATTCCTGTAAAGTGGAGTGACTGTGGTATTTTGTGGGCAAAAAAAAATGGTTGTAACAGCTCTTGGCCATTTCCCTCTGTTCGTTCCCCATATCTGATTCCTACTTTATTGTTATCTAATCGCAGCCATTATAGAAGTTAGGAATGGAGTGGTACCCATCAAGTGTGGACTTTGATATTGGGTTATTCAACCACAGAGAGCAATATAGCCAAACCCAATCTCGTCCTCACTTGATATCCACATATTAAACCTACGTCCCTCGGAGATTATTGCATAGGGCCATTGACCGATCAATGCACTTTATTAACGCACGTCAAAAGACAACAAGAAATTACGTTTATACAGCGCCTTTCACATCAGGAGGAGGTCCCAAGGCGCAGGACAGTCAGGGATTTGGACCTGAGAAGGGGGTTGGGATCAGGTGGGGTAGAGTATAGGAGTAGGGGTTAGATGGGTGGCCAAAGGCGCGCGGTCGGAGAGGAGGGTCTTGAGATGTGAGAAAGAGATATGGTGACTTAAATAAAGAAGTTATTTTTGTTCCCATTCAGGCACGTTGATGCCAGCGACATTCCTTATTGCTGCCGGATACGTGGGATGTAACTACAAGGCGGCAATTGCACTTCTGGCACTTTCCACCACTTTCGCAAGCTTCAACTCATCTGGATTTGCTGTCAATCACTTGGATATAGCACCACAGTAAGAGCAAAGGGCTGGTCAGTTCCCTTGGGAAGGAAAGAAAACCTAGTCCAGCTTTCCTATATTCTGCATAAGACATGATTAGTTCTCTGGGACTCTGCCCTATATAAATGCAAGTTGTTCTTGTTGTATAACTCCGTTTTTTAAAATGCACCAATGACTAAACATTATTCATTCCAGTGTTTCTTTTTGCTAGATGTGCAGGCTCATTCTGGTTTGTAGTTCCACAGCCTCTCCCACATGACCTTTCTACGTGTGTGTGTGTGAGCTCAGACTATGAGCAGGCTGGAATCATTTAACTATAAAACACGCAGTCACTACACTTTCCAGTAAATCCTGTGATGGATAATAAAATCAAAGCAGGATTGTTCTAATGATACCATCTAATAGGGAAAAAGAATTAAGTTGAATTATATGAGAATAAAGCTAAAACAACTTGATTCAGTGAGGAAACCCATGTGAGAGACACACAGATCAATAGGAACTGTGCATTTGCTTTGGATTGTTAGTGTCGCATAAGAAACCCTTTTCTATTTTTTGGGGCAATTCAGCTCTTACCTGAGAATTGATTTGAGTTTGCTCCAGAACTGAATGAGTTACAGCATTTGATTCTTTTTCTCTCTCTCTCCAGATATGCTGGCTTTCTCATGGGAGTTACAAATACCTTCGGGACCATTCCTGGCATTTTGGGCCCCACTGTGACTGGGCTTCTCACAACCGAGGTTTGTAAAGGAACCTAAACTAACCTAAACTGGTAGGGGAATCCAGCACAATGGGGCATCATTTTAAGATTAGAGCTAAGCCATTTGGGAGTGAAATCAGGAGGCAGTTTTTCACACAAAGTGTAGTAGACTGAGGTAAATAGATATTTGTTAAGTCAGGGCATCAAGGGATATGGGGCAAAGGCGCTTATTTGTAGTTGAACCATGATCTTATAGAACAGCAGAACAGGCTTGAGGGGGTGAATGGCTTACTCCTGTTCCTATGTTTCTGTGAAATCAATTTATCACTAAAAAATCATTTGGATAAATGATCCAAGATCTCTCCTAGCCAAATGCTCTTCAAGGACACTGGGATGAAATAATTTAGTGTTTTTTGAATGTTGAATTGTGAATTCCACAATATAAACTTTGCTTTATATTTTCTTCCCATCTTTTCTACAGGGCACCTTACATGGCTGGCAGATGGTGTTTTTCATATCAGCTGGTATCAATATCTTCGGAGCAGTGTTCTACGCTGTATTTAGTAAAAGTGAGATCCAGGAGTGGGCAAAGCAATAAACCGCTGTTCATGAACATCAAGCCATAAAAAAGGCAGGTTTTGACAGATACAGATGGTCGTCGGTTTATATATCAGAATTATTTTCCTGTGTCAAGAAACTTTGATTTCTTGAGAATAGTATTCCTATAATTATACACGAGTACAAAGCTATTAAACCTGGCTAGTTGTTGCAAGGAAAAATATGTGTGTAGGGTGGGGGAATGAGAAATAGAAAAGATATATATTAGGATTAATCCTTATCCTCCAGAGTATAATTCGAAAATGTGTGGGTTATTAATTGGTTTATGGCTAATGGACACTGAAAATAAAGGATAGGGTTCTATAAGGTCAGATGACATAAATGTTCTTGTATATGAACTACAGTCATATTTAGTGAGATGTTCAAGATTAGCAGAAGATACGCTGTTTCTTTGCACTTTTAACCCTCTCCCCCCCCCCCCCCCCCCCCACCACCCTGAAACAATTCTTAAGGATTTCCCAAGTCCCTCCAGCAGTTGGTTTCTTTTTAAAAGAATTTTGGTGAATGCTCCACTTGAGAGCCTTTCCCAGTGGCAGAGAGACAAACTGCTCTGCGGTGGCAGGTTTGATTGAAAAGTTCCATTATCAAATCATTTTAAACTTTATGAGATAATATTTATACACGAGGCAGCTTTGTGTATGGTGCTACTCTAAAAGTTTTTTGTAAGCCATATCTGGATAAAATTACTGATGGAATTTTAAACTTCATGACTTTGGGTGAGATATTCTTCCTATTGCTCAGGCAGTGACTTTGGCCCTACACTTTTTTGCATTTAGTGCTGCACAAGACCAATGTCGCTCCCCACACCGTAATCTGTGCCAAATGCAGTGCATTTGTTTTATAATTATAAATTTAACTTGCCCATAAATGTTTTAACTTTAGTGAGGGTAAGCACTTATATTGTACAAAATAATGCTTTGCTACATTAGAAATATGATACTGATACTTCTAATACTTAAAGCATAATCTGAATGAATTGGGTTCTCCAGTTGTTCAGGGAGTAAAACAACCACAATTTACATGGATGTCGATAGAGCCTTTCACACTAGGAGCTTCACACAACTGACTGACTGGGAGTCCAAATGCTGGGTGGGAAAACGAGAATGGTTACTCAAAGCACAGTCAGAGGCACTGCATGTTATGGCACTGAGCCACGCAGTTTCTTCTGTGTTTATGTTTCATGTTTGAGTTCATGTTTGTCCCACGATGTAATGCGACATTTTGACACAAGTATAAACTAATGACTTGGGGATCTACAAGAGAATTTAGAAGGAATGGAACTGCATCACTGCAGTGTATCATAGAATTATACAGCACAGAAGGAGGCTATTCGGCCCATCGTGTCAGTGCCAGCTCTTTGAAAAGAGCTATCCAATTCAATCCCGCTCCCCCGGCTCTCTCCCATAGCCCTGCATACTTGTTCTCCCCAAATAATTATCTGCTCTCTTAAAAGTTGTTATCGAAGAGGCTTCCACCACCCTTTCAGGCAATGCATTCCAGTGTAGAGTAGTGAGATTGTGGAACTCGCTGCTTGGAACATATGGGGGAGAAGGGTACAGGAGGGAGTAACAACAGCAAATTACATTTGTATAGCGGCCTTCATGTCGGAAGGACATCCCAAGACAAATAAGGGATTGGTGGAAACTCGTGGAATATAAACACTGGCACGGACTGGTTGGGCCGAATGGCCTGTTTCCTTGCTGTAGAATCTGTAAATGTTTGTGTTCATGTGTGAAGAATGACCAGTGGATAATCATGGATCTGTACCTAGCAAGAAGTGGCATCTTCAGTAGAGGATGGGCGAGAAATTGGGCAAAAACATGATGTGACTTAAAATGAATAACATTGGGATTTTAATTTTATATAGAAGGTTTTATAAATTATGTGTTGACCTGCAAAAGGAAACTTATTGGAGGGTGAAATGGGGATTCTAATCTGCTACTTATGCTAATTCAATTCTTAATATTGTTTAAATAAACCTATAGCAGGGCTATAGTTTTGTCGTGCTGAATTTGAGTGGATATGATTATAATGAAAAAGTCAGGATAATGAGGGACATGTTTTGTGAAGGATGTATTACCTTTTATTTGCTAAGTTTTGTACATTATTATACTGGGTAACATGTTTTTAGATAAACAGTGTGGGTTTATGTGGCGACTTGTTTCGCACAGCAACATGAGCAATACTACAATAAATACCTTTGGAGAAAATACTTGTTGAAAGTATAGGCATTTAATATTAATTGGTTAAATGTTTTTTTAAAAAAAAGCTTTTGGGATCAGGTGACGTGATAAACATGCCTCTTTAACTGGCAACATCTCCACCTGATCTGGGAGAGAAAGAATAAATAGATTTGGAAACAAATGCAACAATGAAAATGGCACCGTCAGTAATCACAAGCTGTTCGACTGTCCTGAATTTTTCTGGTCCCTTTGATCTCCTCTCTTACTTAGAGAAAATAACCTTCAGGAATTAGAGGCGAAATCTCCGACTGAATAGGTTTGCTGTTTAGAAAAGCAAATCACTTACAGTGAGACCATTGTCTTTGCCTGAGTTTGCACATGCGCAGTTTCTGCTTGGCCATTGGTGCTTTGGGATCTGCTGTCAATGTAAATGAGATTGGACCCGAGCAGCAACAGGCTGAAACAGGCTGATTCGAGAGCTTACCCATTCTATCGCAACCAATTTGCGTTACACTTGCAAGTTTTTAGCTTGTGCATATAGAGAACTGGCAGTTTCTATAATAACGGGAATTGCTGTTCTGCAATATAAATACAGGATAAGATGGGTGCAAATATATGAGATTGTTGTAAAATCTTATAAAATGGACCTCACTTCAAATGCAACTTAACCTTCATATTGTCGTTGTGTCATTTACTCAGTAATGAATGTTGATTTTTAAAAAAATATATATATTTCTCTTACAGACCGGTTTTCCTGAATCATATAGTTAGATGCACTTTTTTTATACTTAAAAAAAAGCACACGGTTTATTGGCTTTAGGTATACAGTAGTGTGTGGCAAGGGATTCAAGTGTCTGCATCCTTGAGCTCCCCATCGTTTCGCCCACAAAATCAACAGTCAATTCACTTTACAGTATATCCTATGAAGCGCTTTAAGACATCTCGAAGCAGTGATAAGGTACTATATCAAAAGCAAGGATTATTATTATGAAATAACCTGAAGCTAATGTTTGGTAGGTAAGCCTGAACGTGGATAATGGAGAGGAAGAGGCAGATACAGTGGCTCACGCTGCCTCTGCCAGCTAAGCTGTTAACAGGTCACTTGATGAGTTATTTTAATTTCCCAGTGATCAGAGTGCCAGAAGAGATTCTGTGAAATTGCTAACTCGATCCAGCAACGGCTGGAAGAGCAGCACGTGTTGATAGGCTGCAGTATTATTTACTCAAAGGGATTCAGTTGTTGATCATGTCTCATACCTCAGGGTGGTTTTTTTTTTGCACTAACTTCGAGCAACTGGCTCGATTCCCAGTTTCCGCATCTTAATACTTCCTGATCAGGACTGACGTGTAAATTATATGAGCTAGAGTCTATATCAATCTAGAATCTAGTGCTATATAAATGCAAGTTGTTGAATCCATTTACCAAGCAACCTTCTTGAGGGAACAGCTTTAAAAACTTTTTTTTTAAAAAGAGGAACTGCTCCCTCACTGGCTAGACATTTGAGTAAAATCAGTTTAATTGATAGAAACCAGAAGGTGACATGTTTCATCCCAGTCCCTACCCTACATTGGTAGATCTCAGCTTGGGTGGAAATTGGGTTGGTTCAATTGTCCTTTGTATCGGTCGGTGGGGTAGGTTAGGGAGAGAGGAGATATCAAGGGTTCCTAATCTTCCCAATCATTCTTAAAGGAAGGTGAGTGTCTGGGTATTAGATGACTACAAGAACAATCTTAGCTGTGAAGTCTTCAATGGTTGAAAAGTTGTCAACATTAACTTTTGGGTCCACACAATAGCCAAATAGGCAGACTACAGCTGCAACCATCAGTGGAACCACATCCCTTTAAGTATCGAAGCCTTCAGGAGAGGAGGGCAAGAGAGAAGGTAAGAATGGTGTAAAAGGAACGTCATTGCTGTAGATCTAGATTTTAGCTACAATGAAAACTAAAGAAATATACGGTGCAGACCTTGATGTGCCCAGCACTAGTTTTTTGGGTAGTCTAAATTCTCATAATGATTATTTGTGTAATTTGTTAGGATTGGAAATTTTGTGTGGTTTAAAAAAAAATATACCACTGTAGATTTGCTGTAGCATTCTATGTTTACTACTGGGTATAATGAGAATGCAATTTAGCAATTCAGAAACTCACTGCTTCAGTGGCAGGATGTGGCTTCATTTGCATGTGGTGAAATTCTGAATTCTAGCAGATACTGGGAAACTTAGTCAAAGTAACATAAATGCCTGCCCCCCCCCAGCACCCCCATATCAACATAATAATTAGTGCTAAGGTGCACTGCCATGTTTACTTAGTGAACTAAAACTAATCTTATGCAACAATAATAATGCTTGCATTTGATATTGCGCTTTGCACGTCTTCTAGACGTCTCAAAGCGCTTCACAGTTATACTGTAAAGTGAATTGACTATATTTGTGGGCGAAACGCGGCAGCCGATTGCGCACAGCAGTGTCTCATAAACAGTCGTGGATTGAGTGACCAAATTGTTATTGCTTTTTTTTCTTGAGAGTCTATTATGTATTATGTAACGTGACAATTTGGGAACATTAGTATCTTGTGGAAAAGGGGGAAGACAAATAGTCTGATGTTTACGTTTTGATTGCTGTCCAATGATCTCTGATAGAAAATTCACATGTTGTCAGCTAAGGATAGTGACGCTTGGCTCTGCCCGTCTCCCTTTCACTTTCTAGACTTACAATGCCAAATTTTCTGCTTGTGTTACTCTAACATTCTGCCAAAATATAATATTCTCCAAATAAACATTTTCACAAAAAAAATACTGTAACATTCAATGTTTACTATAGAGTGAGAATGCAATTTACCAACTCAGAAACTCACTGCTTCAGTGACAGGATGTGATATATTTTTGCCTTTGATATATTGTAGCTACCTTCCCATCTGAAGAGTGTCTCAAAGGATACGCTGTAAAGTGTAGTGACTGTGTATTTTGCTGGCCCAGTTGCACACAGCGGTGTAACTGCAAGCATCCGTGAAGCGAGTGACCAATTTTATTTGGGTGATTGTTGGCTAAGACACAAAGAGAAGCTTCCTTTTTGTTTCAGATAGTACTGCTAACCCTAACCCAACATGTGGGCTTTCCAGCAGTCGGGTCAAGTTGAGAAGGAATCCTGGTGAATTTTTCCCCCCCCCCCTTTTCCCCATTCCCTAACCAACAACACTGTCCTCCCTAACTAACGCCTGTGTGTACTGGCTGACGATTATGTCTCAGAAGGGAATATAGGTGTGGGAGGGAGGGAGGGAGAAATGGGTGTAGACTCCTGTGGAGTATAAACACCAGCACGGACTGGTCTGTTGGGACGAGTGTACATCTTGTGTGCTGTGCGTTCCCTTGTAAATCTTTTGAGCCGCAGCACAAGCATCATCTCGCGCGCAGTCAATTTACTTTGCAGTGCGTTCCGTGAAGCGCTTTCGAGACGTTTCGAAGGTGTGATCAAGGCGCCGTAGGAAATGCAAGGATTATTACGATTATATTGACAGAACACCCAATCAGTACTGTGCCATCAGGTTGCACTCAATCACACCCAAGACCACAGGATTATTATTATTATGATCATCAGCATAGAAGGGAGGTTGGGTTAGTTCCACCCTGGTGTCATTTACTCTCCTTTGCTCTTTCCTGCTGGTGTGACATAGTCAAAAATATCGCTGTGTCAGGGTGGAGATGGGCGGTTAACTTCCATTCTGCTTTGGGAGTTCCAGAGGAGTTCACTGCGGCTGTTTTTTTTTCTTCTTCTTCTGTGTGTGTGTGTGTGTGTGGCGACGGTCTGCAAAACAGGAATGATTTCTCGAGGCTGATCTGCATGTCTGGGTGTCTGGATGCAAAGCTTGTATTATTTTATTTAAAGAGAAGGACAGGATTACCGTCCGAGATGCATTTGTGGGTGGGTTTTCCCCCCCCTTTCCCACCCCACCCCACACACACCCTTCCCTGAAACCGTGAGAAAGAGGTGTGTGTGTGTGTGTGTGGGAGGAGGGGGGACAGGAGCAGACTTGTGCAGTGTGTGAGGACACATACACACACACACATGTTGTGGCCACCGCCTGGATATCCCGGTGGAGGGGGGGGGGGGGTGTTTGGGGGCAAGAAAAGGAAAAGCGAACCAGACGGACGGACCTCACTTTGGCTTTGCTTTCTTTCGCCCTTTTATCAACAAAAAAAAATTCTTAGGTCCCTTCCAAATTGACAAAGGACGTGGATGGGGTTTTTTTTTTGGGTGGGTGGGGGGGGGGGGGTTGAGCTCAGGCTACAGCAGAGGGTGGGAGGGAGGGAGGAGAGGGGGAAATGAGTGAGCGGGGAGGGAGGAAGGGAGGGAGTGGGGGGGGGAGTGAGTGAGTGGGGAGGGAGTGAGTGAGTGGGGAGGGAGTGAGTGGAGGGGGAAGGGAGTGAGTGAGTGGGGGAAGGGAGGGAGTGAATGGGGAGGGAGGGAGTGAGTGGAGGGGGAAGGGAGGGAGTGAATGGGGAGGGAGTGAGTGGAGGGGGAAGGGAGGGAGTGAATGGGGAGGGGAGTGAGTGGAGGGGGAAGGGAGGGAGTGAATGGGGAGGGAGTGAATGGGGGGGGGGTGAGTGGAGGAGGGGGGAATGAGTAAGTGAGTGGGGGGGGGGGGAGAGGGAGTGGGGAGGGAGGAATGTGGTGACGGCGTCACTAGGCCCCGCCCCCTTCCCTCCCGCCCGCTGTCTATAAGTAGAGGTGACGCCGGCGCCTCGGTCTTTTCAGTCTCTGGATCGCGAGAGTCGGTAAGTCAGTCACGGCCGCGGCCGCCGGAGCGCCGCCATCACCGGCCCCGAGACCCCCCCCCCCCACCCCCACCCCCCTCACACACACACACACACACCCCCCACACACCCTCTCCCCTCACACAACACGACACACACACACACACAAAAAAAAATACCACTCTCCCGTTTTCGGGACTGGGATTCAATGAGCCTCGGGGGTCGGGGGGGGGGGGGGGGGTTGTTGTTGTTGTTGTTGTTGTGGGGGGTGTTACTTGTCGTGTCGCTGCTGTTGTACCGGAGGATAAGTGTTGGCGCGTCGGAAGGATATTTTTCTCTCTCTCACACACACACACACACTCACACACCCTCTGCGGTCTCTCTCAGTCTCGCGCTCCTTCTGTGAAATCCAAGATGGTGATTGTCGTCCGCGCTCTGTGTGTGTGTGAGTGAGTGTGTGAGGGAGAGAGAGGGGGGGAGGGGAGGCCGAGGGTGAGGGGAGGCCGAGGGGAGGCCTTCACAATCCGGATCCATCGCGGCTCCGCGAGGGCCATCCGCGCCGACGGACGCCCGACTCGTGCGGTTCGGACGCGGCCGCTTCCCGGACGCGCCGAATGTGTGGATTATTATTTTTTTTGGGGGGAGAGAAATATTCGATAAAATCTCGAAAAGAAAAGAGAGGAGAGAGTGAGAGAGGGATCGGGGATTTAAGGGCCTTTTTTTCCCGTCGTCGTCGTATTTGTATTGAAGCATCACATTGATTTATGTGTATATATATATATATATATTTTGTATTTGTATATTTTTATATATGTATAATATATAAAATATGTGGGGGGTTGAGTGCGGAGGCCCCGGGCGGGAGGCCTCGAGCGGCCCCTCCTCTCTTTTTTTTTGTGTGGGGGGAGGGGGGGGGGGGATGGGGTGAGAGAGAGGAAGAATGTGCGAGAGAGAGAGATAAAGAGAAAGAAAGAAAGAAAGAGAGAGAGAAGACAGACACACGCACACGATCCACACCCCATCCCCCGACTGCACCGGGACTCGGGAGGCGTTCCATTTTTTTTTGCGGCCCTTTATGGGGTGGGGGTGAGTGGGGGGGGGGGGGAGAGGGCATTTTTTTTTCTTTGGCGGCTCCTTTCTGTGGGAGGGGTGGGGTGGGGGGGGGGCGGGGGTTGGCCTGAAGCTCGGGGCGGCCTGGCCTGGGCCTGTCTCCCCCCCCCCCCCCCTCCTTCCCCCCTCCCCTCCCCATTGTTCCCAGGCCCCGATGGCTGATGTCTGATGCAATACCGCTTTAGCTCACACCTAGTTTCAATTGCCCCCCCTTTCCCACCCCCCCCTATTTTACCCCCCTCCCCCACACACACACTTCAGCTTCCATACGTTAAATATTCCTCTGGGGGGGGGGGGGGGTGGTGGAATAATTTAAAAGCTTTTTTTTAACTGGCTCTTCATTCCAATGACTTATAATGTAACCCCCCCTTCCCCCACCCCCTCCCATTTTCTCCCTCTCTCTATCCCCCTCCCCCGGATTTCAGTTTCAGTACATTAAATGTGTTCCTAGGTGGGGGGGTGGGGGTGGGGGGGATGCGTTTTTAACTGGATCTTCAAATGGGTTTATAATTTTAAGAGAGAGATTTTGCGTTTCCTCCCCCACCGCCCCACCCGCCCTTCCTCCACAGGCAGCCACTCCCGACATGTTTTATGCATGTGTGATTATTCCCTTTATCCTCTGCCGACCGTTTGTAATTATATATATTTTTTTTGTACATGTACACACGAGAGAGAGAGAGAGAGATAAAAGGCTCATTCGTTGCCACCTTGTGCCCGTACGTACATTTTAAGACTTTCTCTCGGTGAAGAGAGGAGAGGTTCTGTGCCCACAGATATTTCGCCCACAGAACAGAGAGCCGGTTCACTTTGACAGTATATTATTCTGTGAAGCGCTTCGAGGCGTCTCGAAGAGCTGATGAGGCTTTATAGCAAACGCAAGAATTGTCATTATGGAATCTGGCAGAGAGAGAGCCAAGTGCGTCTGGGCGCGTTCCATCGTGATCGGGGCGGTCTATGCCTTGACTCGCCTGCGTGCGAGTGCAGAGTGAGCCCTCTGGTGTTGGGCTGGATTCCGGTGACTTTGCCTCGTGTTTGCCACGTCCCTCCTGACTCATCAGCAGGATGTGATCTAACTCGCGTTAACCCCTTGTTAGTTTTTCCTTATTTGCATTTTCGTTTGTTCCGAATTAGCTTTAGATCAGTCGGTCTTTCTGTGAAGCGCTTTGAGGCGTCTCAACGACGTGATAAGGCTCTATATCAAATGCAACAATGATTATTACTATCGTATTCGTGCAGAGTTTTTTTTTAAATACGTATATAGGCCTGAGGACATACCATGCACTTTCCATTGTGTGAATGATTTTGAGTTCTGATTCCAGTGGGGATTGGGGGGGGGGGGGGCTGAATGGCATTAAAGCCGTGTTTCTGTATTGTCTGCAGTTGAATAGCCGTTTTTTTTAAAACTGCTGAATGTTTGGGATTGTGAATTTTTTTGTTAATCCTTTTTTTCATTATAATTGGACAGGATTCTCACCACCATTAACAATGGGCAAGGAAAAAGTACACATCAACATTGTGGTCATTGGCCATGTTGACTCTGGCAAGTCAACCACCACCGGCCATCTCATCTACAAATGTGGTGGGATTGACAAGAGGACCATCGAGAAATTCGAGAAGGAGGCTCAGGAGGTGGGTAATTATTAATTATTTATATACTATACACTATATTATAAGTGAGTATATGAGACCGACCTTCCTCGTGTGAACCCAAAGACTGTTCGTTTCCCCTTCTACAAGCTTGGGAGGGAGTTGCGTTTTTTTCCGCTTTGCCCCAAAAGTTTTGAATATTGCATAGGAACGGGAGTAGGCCGTTCAGCCCCTCGTGCCCGTTCCCAATCTGCACCTCAACTCCCAATTACCCGCCCTTGCCCCATATCCCTCGATACCCTGACCTAACAAACATCTATCCACCTCAGTCTTGAAAATTTGTATGGGTCCAGCATCCACAGCTTTTTGGGGGGAGAGAGTTAAGATTTCCACTATCCCTTTGGGTGATAAAATGCTTCCTGATTTTGCTCCTGAATGGCCTATCTCTAATTATAATGTAATGTCCCCTTGTTCTGCATTCACACACCAGCGGTTGTAGCTTCCCTATCGAATCCCTTTATTTCCCTTTCTACAGTCTTGGGTAGGAGTATTGAGAGATTGCTGTGTGTTTTTAAAAAAATACAATCCACTAGGATTTAAATGTCATATATGTTCTCTGTAGTAACAAAAGGAGTTTTATGCTTTAAAATAGATGGGCAAAGGCTCCTTCAAATACGCCTGGGTATTGGACAAACTAAAGGCAGAGCGTGAGCGTGGTATCACCATTGACATCTCCCTGTGGAAGTTTGAGACCTCAAAGTACTACATCACTATCATCGACGCTCCAGGGCACAGGGACTTCATCAAGAACATGATCACTGGAACGTCGCAGGTACAGTAGGAGGCATGGTACAGCGGTTATCTGCATTGGCTCCAGTGTAGAAGTGAATGCAGGGCTGCAGGATTCTCTCTCGCATGCTGAGTCGCACACGTTTGCGTGTGGGTGTGTGAGAGCCGATCCATGTATTTATTTAATTGGCAAGCTTCGGGCATGCTTGAAGTTTCGCGAATGAGTTGAAACTGAATGTTTTGCTGGTAGGTAGCACAAATGTAAGTAGATTGGAACCTCGATATAGAAGGGAGGGTGAGATCTTATGGTTACATTGCTGGTTTCCGGCAGTTTCCTGCGTCCTGTGCCTAAAAGTCCAATGTTTGGGTCATCGGGTCTCTGCCAATGTACAGGAGATTCGCTGAACTGAACGGTTGTGGTTTTTGGTCAAATACAGGGTCTCGGCTATCTCGCTAAACACACCTGTTACACCAGGGAGCGATAGCCAAGTCTAACACTGCAGCTAGCACCAGTACTATGTTAAAAGCCTGTTGCCAGGGCTATCCTGTATGTGTTTGCAGGGTACAGTTGTAAAGCTAGAGAAGGCGAATCGTAAAGAGGTGAAAAAAAATAGAAGAGAGCGAGACTGAGAATTAAAGATAGAGAATGGGTGCGATAGATTGACAGTACGACTCCGTGAGTGGGTGTATACCACTATATATAGTATACATAATACACTCATGCGAACACGCGCACAGTGACTTAAAAAGTCATGATACCATTACAATGTCTCATAAGTCTTAAAGAAATTATGATTTTTTTAAGCTAATAGTGTAGTTATCACGATTTTTTTGGTCACCGTGTGTGTATATATATGTATATATATATGTATATGTACAAGGGTCAATTTGGGGGAATTGCCACAATGGGGGACTTGACCCAATCGGTTTGGGTAATCGGTAAATGATTCCAGGCAAGGAATAGACATGGCAATGTATCGTCGGTGCAGTTTCCCCAATCGTGAAGTGTTGGGGAGAGGTCTCATGATGTTGGTGTTGTGTGTTCCCAGGCTGATTGTGCTGTGCTGATTGTTGCTGCCGGCGTGGGTGAGTTTGAAGCTGGTATCTCCAAGAATGGGCAGACCCGTGAGCATGCTCTGCTGGCCTACACTCTGGGTGTGAAGCAGCTCATTGTGGGCATCAACAAGATGGATTCCACCGAGCCACCCTACAGCCAGAAGCGTTGTGAAGAGATCATGAAGGAAGTCAGCACCTACATCAAGAAGATTGGTTACAACCCCGCAACTGTGGCATTCGTGCCCATCTCGGGCTGGCACGGCGACAACATGCTGGAAGAAAGCGTGAAGGTAACGATTTGTAGAGGTTTCAAAGTCGTGAAATGTGACTTTTTTTACTTTTGTAGAAACTGTCCGGGAAATTGTTTAGATTTTCTTTGGGTGGATAGCGAAGGAGCTGGGACTGTAAAATGATAGGGACAGAAGTACTGGGTTCTGGGGAATAACAAGAACTTGCGTTTATATAGCGCCCTTCACGCTGGGTAGCCTCCCGGAGCGCTTGACAGTAGCGGAGTCTGAAACCGAGCCAAGGGGAGAGGGGAGGTGACCGTAAGCACAGTCAAAAAGGAAGGTCTTTGGGTGGTATTTGAAAGCGTGGTGCGTAGAGGCTTGAAGGCACGGCCACCGATTTATGAAGCTTTCTTCATGCAAACGGTCTGCTTTGTTTGCTTTATATTTATGGATGTGAATGTGATTGACAGATGCCCTGGTTCAAAGGATGGACCGTTGAGAGGAAAGAAGGCAATGCCTCCGGTCTGACACTGCTGACAGCTCTGGATTCCATCCTTCCTCCAAAGCGTCCGACTGACAAACCTCTCCGCCTCCCTCTGCAGGACGTTTACAAAATCGGTGGTAGGTACTCGCCAAAGTGTACTCTCGTTCACGTGGCCTGTCGGTGTGCGTTTGTCTCGGTTGCTGGTGTTTTATTCCTGAGTCGGACGGTTGTGAGTTCAACCATCGCATCAGCACTTTTGAGATACTAGATCAGGCTGACGCTCAGCTCACTCCAACGTGGTTAGTGTTGGGTTAGGATTGCATTGGCCTTTAGTCCCATTGTGCCTCTTCAAGTGGACGTTAAAAGATTTCACGGCACTATTTGAAAAGACTACAAGAGTCTCTTGTTCTCAGTATCCTGGCCAACAATCCTTCCAGGTAAACTAGTTGTTTCGCACAGTCCACAACTGTTTGTGTGGTAACGCTGCACACAGTTTGCCTGCCATATTTAAACTAAATCCCTGTGAAGTGCTTTGAAGCATTTTGATGTGATAAAGGCACAAGGGTTGAATTTCAAACTTGGGCTGAAGTACTTCTAATCCTTGCAATTGATATAGTGCCTTATTACGTCTCAAAGCACTTCACAGAATATAATGTAAAGTGAGTTGACTATTTTGTGGGCAAAATATATTTCACAATATATACTTCTGTGGTATAATGTGTGTAATCTGATGGAGTATTTCCTCTTGTTTGGCAGGTATTGGCACAGTACCCGTCGGCCGTGTTGAGACAGGTGTGCTGAAGCCTGGTATGCTGGTCACCTTCTCCCCTGTCAACCTCACCACTGAGGTGAAGTCTGTGGAGATGCACCATGAGTCCCTGCCCGAGGCCAACCCTGGCGACAACGTAGGCTTCAACGTTAAGAACGTTTCAGTGAAGGAGGTCCGTCGCGGGTACGTGACTGGAGACAAAAACAACGATCCTCCATTGGAAGCTGCTAACTTCACTTCACAGGTAAGGTTAGTCAGGTCTCGACTTATTTTCCATCTCCATACATAAGGTAAAATGTTGCCTTGTCCCAGTGTGGTTCCACGATGTTAACAGCCCCGCCCGGCAGGTTACAGCAACAAATTGCATTTGTATAGCGCCTTTCACGTCAACTGTACTGTCTAATGCTGTCTTCTTTCAGTTGCATATATGGTTAATGAGATTTCTTAAAACTCGCGTCAACATTCCTCATTTCATTGTCGCCGAAAGTATTTTTTTTTGTTTCCGTCATCTTGTGGCCGCTGTTACTGTTCCCAGGTTTTCTTACCTTTCCCCTCATCGCTTGGCTTACCAGTAATGGCTCGCCAATTGGTACTTTGTTCGTTCTGTTCAACTTGCTAACAGTTTTGCTTTCTCAAGCCTTGAATCTTTCCCAACGATTCTCGTCTCCTTCCTGATTCTACCTTGGGAATTCTACCTCTTGTTATACCCAAAAGCTTTTACATTTTCTCTTGAAGCCGATGGCTGTCCTGTGTTTCCCAGTGTTAATGCCGGGGTTTGCTTTCTTGCTGTGTATTAACCAGTGGTTGTACATTGTCGTTTGCAGGTGATCATCCTGAACCACCCAGGGCAGATAGGTCCCGGCTATGCCCCCGTGCTGGATTGTCACACCGCTCACATCGCCTGCAGGTTCCATGAGTTGAAGGAGAAGATCGATCGGCGTTCCGGCAAGAAGCTGGAAGAGTCTCCCAAGTTTCTGAAATCCGGAGATGCCGCCATTGTGGTTCTTATCCCAAACAAAGCCATGTGTGTGGAGAGCTTCTCTGACTACCCACCTCTGGGTAAGTGCTCAGCGATTTGTTTGGTCTCTATATAATTTTTTTTGCGGTGCAGCTACTTTTTTGGTCTGAAACTATCGTTGGATGTAAAAGGAAATGGGTATCATTTACACCTGCCATGAACCCACATCGCCGTGGATGTGATACGGCTTAATGTTCAGTCCATACAGAGTGATGGTGGTGTTGGAGGCTCAGTCCAACACTCATTGGAACCACTCATTGGTTCCTTGATATAAATTGTGACTGATTATGTTTAGCCTAACTGCAGTGCCCTTACCTGCTGAGCTAGTCAGGGATTAACAAAGGGAGCTCAGATTTGAGCAACTATCTTTATTAGCTCAGCTGCTGATGAATTCATTTGGCTCAGGCACCGTGGGAGTGGGGGAATGTTTTTTGACTTACAATGGCACAGAGGAGTGACTCTGCCTGCTCTTGCTCTCCAGGTCGCTTTGCTGTCCGAGACATGAGGCAGACTGTAGCTGTCGGCGTGGTCAAGAGTGTTGAGAAGAAGGCAGCGACTGGTGGAAAGACCACCAAGTCTGCACAAACTAAGGCTGGCAAGAAATGAATATCATCACCGATGGTCTCTGGAGGTCAACATTCCCCATCAAGATGGACAGCACAAACCCCTTTGTTCATTACCAGCCAAGTGTGCTTATTAATGAAGGACTGGCTATTCAGTTTAATGCATCGTAAGAATTTCAGAAGAAAAGAATGGAAAGCGGCAGAGTCTTAAATTCTAAAGATTCTGTCCTTATTAATGCAATGATTGTTGTGACCTGTTTTTCAATTGAATAAAGAACTGTCTATTAGATCCAGAGTATACAAGCTTCCAGTTTTTGGCCTAATTGAGCAAAGACGTGAATTGTACAGGTACATTGTAACGGCTTTACATCATGTCAGGGCAGTCTAGTTTCAGATTTCCCAATCCTTTCAGGGGACAGTTCCACAACATAAAAGCTTATATAAATCTTACACTTTTAAAGTTGCCACTGATTGTACAATTGTTGTACTATATGTGTCAGGAGGATGTCTCAAAAGCATTTTACATAGCTGGTTGGGTGCCGGGGGGGTGCAGAATTGACCAGAAGTGCAGGCTGGCAGAACCAGCTTTAATAGTTGGGGAGGGGGTGGGGTAGCATGTCTTAAGCGTGCCCAATAATGTTGGGGGGGACATGAGTTAAGATGAGGCTGGCTATCGTTGGCCATGTTATTTGTTGTAGTCATCAATGATATATTGGGTAGAATTGAAGGGGAAGGACTGGGTACGGTATCTATGTCACATAGGGTTTGAATCCATAGAACATCAAAATGACTGGCAACATCAAACTGCTGTAGTGGTCCTTCCCTGATGATGAAAGGTCAAACAGTACATCCAGGAAAGAAGGGTCAGTGAGCTGAAGTGCCTGGTACCCACATTGTTGATGACTACTGACTTGGGAAGGGCCAAGGAATCTTTCCACCCATTTGTAAGCCAAAGACCTGAGGGTACGTTGGTCCTAACTGGACATGCAATGGGAAACGTGTCAGACCATGCTTTCTTGTTTTAGCTGATTAAACCAGCAATAGTCCCAACGCACATGTTCTGGCTTCCAAGCCCTTGGCTCCTGTGCCCAATACTTTCTAGAATTAGGTGAGCCGGGTGTTTTCCTCCAGGAAAAGACGCGTACCATCCCAGGTTAGTGGAAAGTTTCCTTGTAAGGCCTGCAGTGATTAGGCAATGTGACTCATTTAAACTACAACATGTATTTATGTAGCGCCCTTCACGCAGGATAGCGTCCTGAAGCACTTGACGGTGTTGGGAGTCTGACAATGAGGGAGTGGGGGGGGGGGGAGGTGACCGTAAGTGAGATCAAAAGGGAGGGTGGGATTTGAAAGTGAGGAGGGAGGGGGAGCAAGGCGGAGGGATTGAGAGAGAGATTTCCAGAATTTCGGGGGCATTAAAAAAAAGAGTGATGCATTGAACACATAAAAATGGCAAACCTGCTGTATTTCACCCTTCCCGTCAGCAGTTTATTTGACTCGGAAAGAGATTTGGCTGAAGAACAAAATTCCTTCGCAGAAGGGAAGGGAAGGGCTGTCATGGCCTTTCAGCGCCAACAGGAGGCCGCAGCACCCAGAATAATCACTTGTCGCTTTCACCTGTTGTTGGCACTTAGAATAGTAATAGTAATAATCCTTGTATTTGACAATAGCGGCTTATCACGTCTCAAAGCGCTTCACAGAATACACTGTAAAGTGAATTGACTATTTTGTGGGTGAAATGCGGCAGCCAATTGCCCACAGCAGCGTCCCCACAAACAGCCGTGGATTGACTGAACCCCCCCAAAAAAAATTTGGAAGGGATTATTACTCCTGGAAAAGCGATCCGCCAAATCGACTAACAACCAAGTTCCCACTTGCTGCCAAGTAAACAGAGGCGTGTGGAGTAAGGAAACGTGCCCGAGCCAGGCTAGGTGGCAGACACGGAACTGTTTAAGCACAGTGATGGGCTCCCGCGTGCGCTAAACACTCGGCTGACCAAACAAAGACGAACGTCGGGGGTAAGTGATTGCTGTTATGTTAAAGGATCAGTGTTAAATGTCACAGCATTTGTGTAAAAGCATTTGCTTGTGAGATGACACAATGCAAGACAAATACTGACTTTTTGTTTTACTATTTATACATTTTATTTTGAAATAATTAGTAATTGGGACTTCATGTCAGTGACCTTTCCAACAAAATGCCAAAATCTCCGCAATGGACGAATGCAATTTGTTAAACCCAACAGTCCTTCTACATTGTACTTTCTCTGTTATCCATAAAACTTCAGTCATTACATTTAGCCATTAGCCGAGGAAACTTTGCCTCTGTTACATAAAGAGTGTGGAGATCAGCGCTCTCGCTCACCTCTTCCAATTTTAGGCAAAGTGGGTGTTGGATAAATCACTAAGCACATACAGGAGTGATGTAGATCTGTAGCCCTATTCCATTTCACCCTCTTATAGACAAATCTTTGCAAAAATTCCTGGAGTTATTTTCCATTGTTCCGTTCCTTCCCTTTTCTCTGTTACCATTCATCTTAACTCCTTAAAGAACCTTTCTCACATCTCGCTATTCAACCGATTCCATCGAATTTACTGTCAATTTAGTAAAACTTCTGATCTTTTCCAGGCAGGTCTCCTTTACATATAAAAAAATGAATTAGCAATTCAGTTACAAGTCGTCGAATTCATTTCCACGATAATTTCTTTCTACGTGTTTTCCTTCGATTTGGAAAATACATTTCGCATCATTTTATGAAATAAATCTCAAGGCAAGCTAAATGCTCGGTTTCAATTTGAGTTTCACATTTTACAGTGAGATATATCAGAAATAACTCACTTTATTTTCCCTCTCGTCAATTGTTTTCCACGACCGAGGGTGTTCATTTGCTTTTTTCTCTTCAACTTGTGTACGATTCCTGGGATTGTTTTAGATTGAACCCAAGTGACTTATTCATTGATAGTGAGTGACAGCAGCTATTTAATCACAGGGCAATCAACAGCCATTCCCTGTCCTCATACATGCACAGCAGAGTCACTAGTTTGCAGTAATCTTATTGGGGAAACATCACAGATTTTAAACATGTTCAATTTGTATTTATTGGCTTGATTTAATGTTCCAAACCATAGTTTGATTTTCATCGAATTAAAGGTGGGGGGGGGGCGGGATTGCCAAGGAAGTATTATCGAATCCCTGACTGTCCAGCGCTTTGGGATGTCCTCCCGACGTGAAAGGCGCTATAAAATGTAATTTGTTGTTGTGAGTGTGTGTGTGTACACTGTAATATACACACACACTGTGTTATAAGCAGCCAATTCACACCACCAATGGGAGAAACTGTATTTAGTTGTATGAATCTATGAAGCTGGCTTAACAGGGGAATTAATAGGGGAGAAATTCTACCTGGGTCTAGATTTATGTAGCATTTTAAAATGTCTAGAGTTGCTTTCTTCGCAGATTCCTAAACACAGCCTGAACTTTGAAACCAGTTTTTTAGAAGTTATTTCATTAACCACAGAAAAACAATTTCTGGGTTAAGACTGATTTGACAATTTTTGAAATTCAGGACGCTGCAAAATAAAGTAAACCTAGAACCAGGTGGGAATTGATGATGGTGAACTGACACATAATAATAATAATAATAATCCTTGCATTTGTCACAGGGCCTTATCACGTCTTCGAGACGTTTCAAAGCGCTTCACGGAATATACCCTAAAGTGCATTGACTGTATATTTTGTGGGTGAAACGTGGCAGCCGATTGCACACAGCAGCGTCCCACAAACAATCGTGGATTGAGTGACCAAATTATTATTATTATTATTATATTGCAGAGCTGTGCTGCTGTTTCAGATTCCTGGACTACCCTTCAGCGCTGGCCATATAAAGGCCTTGTTATCTTCACGCTTCGCTGTTTAGATGCTGACGGGCGCCGATGCCACGGAGCTGGCTCTGGATTCCCGAAGCTTGTTGCTGGGTAACATGATGGTGCAGCAGGAAACGCCGACGGTGGCCTCTGGGAGCTCGTCCTCGTCCGTCCATTCGTTCAGCTCCGGGTTGTAGGTCTGAATGCAACTCTTGTACTTCTTCACGCTCTCGTTCCAGCCCCCGGCCAGATAGACTCTCCCCCCGAGGGTAGTGACCCCGGCCGTGCTGACCCCGATGGGCAGAGGAGCTACGTAGCTCCACTGGCCCGTGTGAGGGTTGTAACTTTCGACCGGTATCACGTCGACCCTCTCGCCATGCGGGCCCAGCTGGCTCCCGCCCATCACGTACGCACGGTCTTCCAGGGTGACTGTACAGTGCCACCCTCGGGGTGTGCTCAGGTTGGCGCATTCCCTCCACGTGTCTATTGCGGGGTCGTAGCTGCACACGGTGCGAGAGTAGCCATTGTTGATGTAACCGCCCGTCGCCAGGATCTTGCCGTCGATCACCGAAGCCGAATGACAGCACCGGGCGATGTCCATGGAAGCTTTCGTCTGCCATTGATTGACGGACGGAATGTAGCACTCCATGGAAGCCAGGGAACCTTCCGCGTTGCGGCCTCCGATGGCAAAGAGAAGCCCGTTGTACACGCACATGCTGAAGTGTGTTCGCTTCTGGAGCAGGCCGGCCAGGTGGAACCAGGTGTTGAAACGAGGGTCGTATCTGAGGAAACACACACACGGCACATGTTGAAAATGACACAGTCGATAACCATGTTGTTTTCTTTATGTTTTAGAATGATTTTAATATAATTCCAGTCTAATACTACATCACGAGCCATTGCTCAAACCTCGACTCTCTCGCTCTGATTCTCATCCAGTTCTTTTTCTGATGTGAAAATTAATTGAGGACAAACTTTGTTTTGGTGTCTCTTGCAGGTGAGAGGAGCCTGGTAATGATCCACACATGTGACAGCACCACTTTAAAAGTGGACTTTTTTTTATCCAGCGCGTTGTTACGGTCTGGAATGCACTGCCTGAAAGGGTGGTGGAAGCAGATTTGATAGCAGCTTTCAACAGGGAACTAGGTAGGTACTTACAAAGGAAGAAATTGCAAAGCTATTGGGTAAGAGCGTGGGAGTGGGACTAGTTGATAGCTCTTTCAAAGAGTCCGCACAGGCACGATGGGCCGAATGTGCTGTAAAATTCTGTGATTCTATGTTCCGTTTAACATACAGACTTCAACATGTCAAAGTTGTTAATGAGATGTATTCCCATGTGGCCCCCACTGTCTCCTTATGAAGAGGCCCAGATCCTATTTGGCTTTATTGTGCCTGAAACTAGATTTCCAAAAGGACAACGACCACACTTTTCCTTTAACACCCGTTAACATTAATGCTTGATTAGTGTTGGTCAACAAGGTTTACCATCACTCCGAGACACTACCCCTTGTGAAGGCGCTTTATAAAGGCAATTTGCGGTTGTTGTTTTAAGTGTCTACACTCCTGGAAGTCGTAATTTCCACACTTTGCAGTGCCTACAAAAAATACACAGTCACTAGACTTTACAGTGAAAGGCATTATATCAAATGCAAGGACTGTTATAATCATCTTGTCTTCTCTCGGTGATGGAATTCATTGAAACCTCCCAAATGTCGGTTAGTCCCCACCAACAAAATACTTTCAGTGCATTTCTACCGTGTTGCAACAGCTGTACACAAAACAAATGCTGCAAATATCTCACCTGCTTAAGTTACTGACAGCATGTTTGGCTTGGTTTCGGGCATCATTTTGATCTTCTCCTCCAGCCACGTACAGAAACCCATCCATCACCACCACACACTGGTTGAAGCTCTTGGCTGGCATTTCTGCCAACTTGTTCCATCCATTCTCGGGGTCTCGGTACAAGATCTCTCTGCTCAAAGCCTTTTCAGTCAAGGCTGGCCGGCCGCCCACTGTTACCAGGACCTTTTGTCCTCCCCTGAGTTTCGTTCTTCTCGACTGCATTGAGTTCTGATGGTAAGGCAGAAGGTGGTAGTTCATAGCATCAACAAGAAGCCTATGGCAGTCTGGATCTTGCATCATCCGTGGGATAGGCTGGACATAACTGACCAAATCATGGGCTGAAATCGTACCGAATCTGATGTTGCTCAACAGATCAGCCGCGTGCTTTACCCTCTTGGTGTCAAACTCCAACCACTTCATGGCCATTTGGAAAGCGGTGAGCTCAGAGGGCAGCTGCAAGCTATCGTCCATCAACAAGTCGTTCATCTGATTGTGGGTCAGTTTCATGAACTGGTCGGTTTCTGCAAACTCCAAGAAGTTCTCGCGGATGAATTTCCTGGCCGATTCTTTGACTTGGTTGAGCCCATAGGTGCCGGCGATGTTCGAGATGTACATGCAGTTTTCCACGTTCATTTCTCGGACGAGGAAGTCGGAGCACATGTTGATCAGAGTGTGCATTTTGAATTGGGTGGCGGTAGCGATGGTGCATCCAATGGTATAAAGAGACAGACTGAGAGTCCCTCTGTAGGCGTAGGTGATAGCAGTGGCCAAGCCTAAAGGAGACACGTCATTGACATCTACACACTTGATGGATGGATCTTTCTTCAACATACTACGGAAATAATCACTACAAGCAGCCATGACTACTTTGTGCACTTCAAAGGATTTGGTTTTGGTGACCAGGTTGAGATCCGACAGGAATCTCTCCTGTCGCATCTTGTTGATCTCCTCCAGGAGGTTGGAGCCATGGCTGGGGTTGGAGACCTCTGTAGCAGTGCATCGGAAGCCATTGGATCCACTGTCGTAGAGAGTGTTAAGGTGGTTCAGGTGATCGATGTCAATGGTTTTCTCATCAATGTTAACGATGTTTATGTTGGCTAATTCATTCTTATCGCTTTTGTTTTTCCTTGAACTTTTCTTCTTGGGTGCCATTGATGTGGTCTGTTAGCAAATGCTAATCTAAAGATAAACAACATAATTTTGTGAGTCTCAATAGTCATGCTCCACCATAACACATTTAGCAGTCGATAAAGTAAGCCACAACCTTGATTGTTCTCAATTCATACCCCTCTATAATCTATTTTCTTGCTTATATTAGATACCTAATGTTCTAATTAACTTCTAATTTCACCACATTATTTATCTAAAATATCCGTTGAAACCGTACAAAGACCCGCGTTTAAAACACCACAAATCTGCTCCTGAACTTAGCAAAGTTTTGTTTTGATAATTAAAAGAAACCCGATTGCAAGATGTCTTTTCCCAGTCACGGTCGAGGTATTGATGGCTCAGCCTCAGCTGCTGTTTCTGCTATTAAAAGATTTCTATTTTGAGATGAAGTACGCCTCTCTCTCTGATAGGAGAACAATGTACACCTGCTTTGTACATATTAGCTTTTACGACAATGAGGGCTGACTGTTTTTTTTAGACGTTTTGGAAAACCCCAGTACAATTATAGTCAATAGTTTTAGAATATTATAGTGAGCAGGAACATGAATGGCTCCAAGAAATAAGAATAATAAATCAATGACACATTACAATCTTTGTAATAATAATAATCCTTGCATTTCTTACAGCGCCTTATCACGTCTTTGAGACGTCTTAAAGCGCTTCACAGAATATACTGTAAAGTGAATTGGCTGTATATTTTGTGGGTGAAATAATCTTAACTTATCAAATCTTCAAAGGTGCTACAGAGCACTGGATGGATGGTTAAATCCTGGAACAGTCGATGGGTGTCAGTGGGAGGTAAATAGCTGCTCTGCTGGATGGATCTCAGCAGTTTAACACTAAACCTAACTACACAGGAATTCCCGCAAGGTACTGAGATAGATTTCCAGCAGGTGAAAGACTCACACACTGAAGTTATCTTCCACTTGCCAGTAGATGTTCTTAAGCACTAGGGTTCATTGGCCACCCGCTTTTATGGACCCAATTGCATTGTAATCTGTATTTTTGAGAGACTGTTCAAGAATTCGAAGAATTAGGGAATCAGACAGCTACTTACAAAGGAAGAATTTGCAGGGCTACAGGGTAAGTAAGAGTGGAGCAGTAGGATTAGTTGGTAGCTCTTTCAAAGAGCCAGCACAGGTACGATGGGCCGAATGGCCTCCTTCTATGCTTCTATGCAATGTGGGTTAGCAGACACTCAGGAGTTACAGATCTCATTAGATTAGATCAATAGGAAAAGGCTGTGTCTCCCAAATTGGAATATTCTGCTTTGGTTGGTGATTTGCGAGATTAAAATAGGCTATTGAAAATATAGCAGGGAGGATTTCATTACTCGCTAACCTATAAATATTCACATGTTGGAAGCGGATTAGACGGAAAGAGAAGCAGTATTAAAAGCAAATGCAGATCCTGAGCAAAGATATTAATAAAACATTGCTTTCAGCAATTGGCAGCTCTCACACCCACAATTGCTGTCTGTCAGTAACAAAACGTGTATTAATAATAATATGTAATCGACCTGGTCATTTGCAATTATTGGCTAAAACGAACGAGGAGTTTTCCTACTCAACTGTGGAAACCGTCAGATTTAGCACCAGCTTTTTTTAAAAAAATTAAATATTAAATGCACAAAGTAGAAAGAGATTTTCCAGCAAAGGCCCAGTTTTACTGGCGGAACCAGATATGAGACATAAAGTATCTAGCCTTGATATGGGTCTTGATCGTGACAGACTTTTTAAAAAATTATTATTCAAATTTTTGTAAATTTAAATAATTTGCTAATAAGGTTCAACGTCCATCTGCAAAACTAATAGTAATCCTTGCATTTGATACAGTCTTTATTTATTACGTCTTTGAGACGTCTCAAAGACGCTTCACAGGATACACTGTAAAGTGTAGTGACTGTGTGTTTTGTGGGTGAAACGTGGCAGCCAATTATTTTAATAATAGAAGACATGACCATTTGGTAAGTCTAAACTTTTTGGTGGATTGTGTCCTTCGCTAGTCGAGGCAGAGCAGAAAAACACAACTGCGCAATGAAAATGGGATGGTGTGAGGTTCCCCGGCGGGGGGGAGGGTTCAGGAGTCAGGTTTAGGCTCTCAGCTGCTGAGATGCATATCTGTCCCAGGTCAGAAATAGAAACAAGGAATGTAAAAGCTGTTCAGGCTGTTATCCAAGAGCTTTGTGCTTGTGTTAAGAAGTAGACTTTCCCCACAGAAAGCCAGATCCACCTTCAACTAAAACCTTAAGTTACCATTTTCTAACCGTGTGTCAGAGTTTTCTGAGTTCATTCCTTTCCCTTTTCCAGCTCAGGCCAGTGTTTCCAAAGCCAAGCACCCAAGTCAGGCAGTTGTTTGCCTGACACCAGATTATATATATCAGACCCTCAAAGCCAAGTGTCCTGCGGTAACAATCTCTTCCCCCAAAACATGAAACACTTTATTTACTGCAAGAATCTCTGTGAATCTGACTCCCTGATCGTCGACCAGAAACTAGTACTCTCAGACACTTTATCATCCAAATGTGTCACGGAATTAAACAGTGGGTAATAAATAACATTGTGAGGAAAGTTATGTAACTTTTTCAAACTGCAAATGAGCTGCCCGTTTGGCCCACAAAATACAAATTCACTACACTTTACTTTACAGTATATTCTACAAAGCGCTTTGAGACATCTCGAAGACGTGGTAAGCTGCTCTATCAATTGCAAGGATTATTATTATTACTATAAACCCAATGAATTTTTTTGGGGGAAAAGTATGTTTTATTTCAATATCATAATAATAAAGAATATGATTAAAGTGAACGCAACTGCTCTTTCTAACACAAACGCGAGATGGTGAGAGTTTTACCTTAGGTGGTGGCACTTGTTCAGGGGAGACTTCGGGTTTGGAGGTGAGGCTCTGAGCAGCAGCGAGACACTGAGGGTTTAGTGTTACTTAACATTGACCAAAGCCACACACACATTGCAGCTGACGGTTTCCTGAAGGACACAGCTGGGGTATTGTGGGGCTTGTAGGCGGTTTGTAATGAAATCTATAATATAATATAACCCTTGCATTTGATTTTGCACCTTAGCACGTCTTCGAGACGTCTCAAAGCGCTTCACAGGATATACTATCAAATGAATCGGCTGTATATTTTGCGAGCAAAACTGCCAATTGCGCAAAGCAGTGTCTCACAAACAGTCGTGGATTAATATAATTTTTTTTGAGGGATTATTACCCCCGGAAAACGGATCCGCCAATCGACTAGCAACCGGGTTCCTACCTACTGCCGGGTAAACAGCGGCGTGTGGAGTAAGGGAACTTGCCTAAGGTTTTGCCCTGATCCGACCTGCCCCGACTAGAATCAATCCCAGATCCTCTCACTTGTAAGGCGATTGAGAGGGAAACACTCCGAGACATCGTCCGGGTGAAAGGGCGCTATATAAATACAAGTTGTTGTGGTTGTTGATCCTGGTCCTCACCTTCAAAGCCCTCCATGGCCTTGCTCCCCCCCCCTACCTCTGCGACCTCCTAACCCGCCCCCCCCAGCCCCACCACCGCCCACCATCCTGCTCTCTCCCTCCGGCCTGCATCACGTCCACCGCCTCGCTCGCCCCACCAATGGTGGGCGGGCCTTCCGCCACTCTGCCCCCACCCTCTGGAACTCCATACCACAGTCCCTCCCCCTCGCCCCCTCCCTCGCCTCCTCCAAGACCCGTCTCAAGACCCCCCTCTTCGACCTTTCTTGCTTTCGATCTCCCTGCTTCACCCTCCCCCTTGCCCTCCACTCTCCCCCGACCCTGACCCCCAGCTCGGGTCTGTCCAGCGCCTTGGGACGTCCTTGTAATTTTGTTGTCGTTGTTATTGTAGCTGTTGTCGTTATTGTCGCTGTAGTAGCTGCCGTCGTTGTTGTTGTAGTTACTGTTGTTGCAGTTGCTGTCGTTGTTCTCGTTGCTGCTGTTGCAGTCGGTCGTCGTTGTCGTAGTTGCTGTCGTCGTTGTGGTTGTCGCTGTCGCTGCTGCAGTAGTTGTTGTCGTCGTTGTTGCTGCTGTTGTTGCTGTAGTCGTCGTCGTTGCTGCCGTCGCTGTAGTAGTTGTTGTCGTCGTCGTCGTTGCAGTGGTCATTGCTGTAGTTGTCGTTGTCGCTGTAGTCGTCGCTGTCGTCGTCGTCGTTGTAGTAGTTGTTGTCGTCGTCGTTGCAGTGGTCATTGCTGTAGTTGTCGTTGTCGCTGTAGTCGTCGTCGTCGTCGTCGTTGTCGTAGTTGTTGCTGTCGATGTTGTCGTCGTTGTGGTGGTGGTGGTGGTGGCAGCACAGGGGTCAGAGAGAGCCACGGGGGGTGGAGGGGTGGGGGGGGGAGTCTCTGCTGTGACCAGGGCCACAATGGCCACCAGGGGCAGCCCAGGTGTCTGAGCAGCTGCTGCAGGGAGGGGGGAGGGGGCGGGGCCGGTTGCCGCGTCCAGTTCCGGGTCGAGGCGGCGTTGCGGGCGACTGTTTCCGGGTCGGGGCGGGCGCGGGGGGGCCGCGGACAGTGCGGGGGGGCAACATGGCCGCCGAGGAGGTGCAGGAGCAGGTAGTCAAGCTGCAGGGCCGCCTGTCAGAGGCTCAGGAGCCGCGCAAGGTAAGGTGGGCAGCCCCGGCCCCGGCCCCGGCCCTCACCGCACCCCCCCCCCCAACCCCACCCCACCCCACCCCCCGGGGGGGAGGGGCGAGCTGATTGATCTTCTTATCGATCGATAATCGATCAATAATCGATCGATTTAGGCCCATCAGTAGCCGCCCCACCCCTCCCCCCCCCAAGGCTGGTCGGGGGCCCAATCGGATTTTTATATTTATTTATATATATATATATATTTATATTTCTCTCTCTCTCTCTATATATATATATATATATGTGACTCTCCTGTGGTCAGTTTGTGATTTGTTGAAAAAGGTGTTAAAGGAGAGAGAGGGAGAGGGGGAGAGAGAGGGAGAGAGGGATGAATGGCCTCTCTGATTTGCTTCAGTGACTCTCAGAAATCACAGCTGTTTTTTTTCGTTAAAACTATTATAATTGTGATATTCCCTCAGGTTCCTTATTTTTTTTTAAAAAAAAAAGAGCCATCAAATTACCCACGAACGACTGTGTTTACAAACTCTCTCTCGACACCATCCAGACTCTTCCCTGGAATACATTCAAAACAGGATGTTATTTTTGTTATGAAGTCAGGGGCCTAATGGGCAAAGAAATATACATTGTTGCTCACTGGGTCTTCAGTTTCTATCACAGTTGTGTGTGAAATGACCAATATAGGTAAATATTTTTATTATGATAGGAAATTTACTTTCCCTTTGGCCGCGTTCGGGTTTGTTCGTTCCATTTTACCTGTGGTGCGCTGAGGCACATCCCTTAAAAGTGCTACCGGTTTGCGTTCATTGCACACCTTCCCCTGCTGGGTTTGAAGGGGCGCTGGGTGCTCATTTAGGGACAGGGAGAGGCAAACGTGATCAGGGCAGCAACTCGGCATATAGTGAGTGTTTTTCCTGTGTAAAGGCCCCTTGAGCTCGGCGTTGTGGCCCGGCTTCTGCGCAAAGATCACAACTTCTGAAATTGGGAGTTTGCCTGAACAACTCATATGAACCTGACCACTTGAGCCCCCTGTGAAGTATGAGAACCTTATTTGATTTGAAATGAGATTCACTTAAGCAACTTTACAGTTGTATGTGAATTGGTAAGATTTATTTGAATTGTTCGCTTGTTTTGGGATGCAACCCCCACTCCCCCCCCACCCCCCACCCCATGATCCAACTTGACATGTGTGTCAATGTCTCGTATTATAACAACAACTTGGATTGTATTATCACCGGATACTGTGTAAAATTAAATCCAATCTAATCTGGATTAATTTAATCATCTGCCGAGGTAACATTTGATCGTCTCATGTTCCTGCTGGTGCTTCTGGATTCCAAACAACACAGATCAACTGCGAAACTGTAAATCTCACAACTAAAGCACACTTGCACAGTGTGTAGATTTGAAGATGTCTGTACCTGTGTTCTGACAGGCAGCCATTTTGAGGATGATCAGTACTTTATAATGCCTCCCTGGTGCATTACAGTTTCTTTCGCAGGAAAACCTAAGTCTGATAATCCTTACATTTGATCTAACCCTTTCATGTCGGGGTGACATCTCTGTGATGTGACTTGTTTACTTTTACTGGTGGACAACGCTGGAGATAGATTTTTTTTTGGTTGCAATATTTTCGTCGTAAATCCTTGAATTTACATTAGTCAATTTATTTAACAATGTTATCAGATGGATTTCTAGAAATGGGGAGTTCACCGGCCTAGAAGGACTGTGCTGAGTTAACTGTTCTGTGGGAGTGATGTTTCAGGCGACAATTGACCCTCGGGCCTTGAGTTTGGGAGAAGAAAATCAGCTCGGATTTCAAGTCAATCTGGCAGGAGATATTCAAGTGTGGGTGTCTGACGAGGACAGGGTTTGTTTCCCGCAGTTGAATAAACTGCTGACACTTGCTGTTGAGGATCAAACACGAAGAACAGTCAGTCAGTTGGGTTGAGGGATCAGGCGGCATTCATGGAACCAAACTGACGCAAAGGAGTCTGTGCCTTCAGGAGAGGTTGAAAATGGTGGGATAAAAAAAATTAGCAGGAAAGAAAACCCAATGTAAGGTTGCCAGCCAACTAACTCAGTGATGCAGCGCTTCACTGCTCTCATGTGCAGTTGTGGTTCGTGCTGACTCCCCTCTCCCTCTCCCTCTCCCTCTGGCTCGGGGTCAGACTCTGCCACTATTAAGCCCTCCGGGACCCTCCCCGGCGCGAAGGGCACTATATAAATGCAAGTTGTTGTTGGTTCTGGTGGGAAGCAGCTTCTTGTGCTTTGCTTTTCCTCTTCACCAAACTGATGCTCATCGTTGATAACTTGTGGCCACTGGTATCAGCCTTGACATGTGATGCTTTACGTAGAACGCAGAACGCTGATTGAGATTGGAGATGCGCAATATGGTATCAGCTTGAAGTGGTTATATACAGTTTGCCACAGTGCAGTATGTTTGAGATCGGAAGCCTGATTTCTTCGAGCAAATTTCTTCTGGTTTCCATTCAGACATCATGAAATGGGAAAGGTGACAAGAGCTCCCAATCAAACAATAAATAGTTCCATCTCCAAAGGAAAGCACGCTCTTTTGCTGGTGTTTATTTTTGGGTGTTTAATCTTTCGAAATGTTGCAAAAAATAACGTTTATATGTGTGCAAAAAAAATCCTGACTTTGCAAACAAAGTATCAACGGGAAAATTGTATACAAACCATTCTGTAATGGCCCTGTTTTCGGTAGTGAGAAGTAGTAGTCAGTAGCATAACTGGGGCCCTTTACCTTGTACACTACTTGAGGCTGATGGTGAGTGCCAGAATAGGAAAGTATTTCTTTCCACAGTGCTAGAATCATTGGCAGATCGCTTTTCCAGGGGTAATAATCCCTTCAAAAGAAATAATTTAAAAAATAATGATAATTTGGACACTCAGTCCACGACTGTTTGGCCGCCGCGTTTCGCCCACACAATATACAGTCAATTCACTTTACAGTATATTCTGTGAAGCGCTTTGAGACGTCTGAAAGACGTGATGAGACGCTATATCAAATGCCAGGATTATTATTATTAATAGTAATAGTATAATCCTTATATTTGATAGAACGCCTTATCATGTTATTGAGGCATTTCAAAGCCCTTCACAAGATATACAATAAAGTGATGTGGAGCAGTGGTTGGCTCCTCCAGTGGCCTGGATAATAAGGTTAAAGGCACAGATGGGCTGTTACATCACTGAGCCATTCAGACCAGACATTTACTGGTTGAATTGCTGCTCGCTGTGCAGCGTCACTCATTGGTTCAAAATTGCTCAGAACTTAAGAGTGTTCTGAAAATGGTTTTAATCAATTGCACAAGGTCAAGAAAAACCCTTGGGAGTCATGGTTTATAAACTTTGTAGCACAAATTTGTTCAAGGGGGCTTGCATTTTTTGTCTAAGGATTTAGATAGTCTTGACAAGAGGAGCTGGTGTTACATTCCTAGAAACTTGAACACGTTATCAAGATCAAATGCATTTCTGTAGGGAGAGAAAAACAGGAGCAATACTGCCAACATTGTTGTAGCCCATAGCAGCCCTGTTGTTTGCTGTGATCTATTGCACCAACTGTGCCCAATCTTGTGAGAATGCTATGTAATAGGTTATTAAAGAGCCAGTTATGTTTTTTGATTTGTTAACGTGATTACAAGCTTTGCTCACTGGTGTGAGTCCTGGTGTCAGGAACTGGTGTCAAAGCCCTTCTTCGCAGGATATACTGTACAGTGTTGTGGAGCTCCAAAGCTGCTCAAATTTGACACCCGTGGAAGCTTTGTTAGCCATTTTATTGATATTTTGTTAGCTGGATGATTGGCGAATAAAGAGGTTTGGATTTGTTTTCTTCTCACACTGGAAATGAAAGTATTCTGTGGCCAGAACCACTTCACTGAACACAGCGCTCAACAAGTGGCTGCTTCCCGAGCCAATCAGAGAAATCTGGGTATCAAAAGAATGTACCGAGTGAGGCAAGCCAACAAGATATTTAGGCAGAGGAGCCATGCAAGGGCAACGTGGCTGTGGCTGGCTGGTGAGCTGAGAAGTCAGGCAGACCTGGGAATGGCAGCGTTAACAAGTCGCACGCACACACAGTAAGGGCAACCCTTGTGCTCACAGGGCACGTCACTGTACAGAGCAGCAGGTCATTCATCCTACAGCAGCAGCAGCTGACAGAGGATCGTGACTAGTGTAGAATCCCACCCTGTGCTGCAAGAGAGATAACGAACCCGAGGGCAATGCTACCGTTCCTTAGCGCAACAAACGGGAAAGTCATGGTTTGTGCTGTTTGACTGTAAGATAGTAAAATGTTAGGCATAGGGTCGTCTTATCAAAAAACAAGAATATTCTACAATAAACTGCGGGTAAATATATCAGCAAAGGGAATTCACCACCAGGCTCAACTGACGTTTATATAGTGCATGAAGGGCACTGTATAAATGCCAGTTGTTGTTGAATATCTGTAGAACCCGGTAACTGTTTGTTTCTCTGCTAAATATCCTGGTTGATTCTGTCTCTTAAGGCCTTCTGGGATAGAGGAATCCTCCCTGACCTCAGTTTATGTGTGATTTGAAACCTATTCATCTCTGTAATGGTGCCCTCTGCCTTAGAGAAGAGCCATCCAACCTGTCCGTTCTTATTATTATTTCAAGTACAACTTGTGGACATCCTTCTCTTCTAAGGAATGTAACAAGCCTCTCATCTCATCACACCTAAACCTTTTCAGCCCAGATATAAGAGCAGTGAATCATTGCTGGACACCCTCCAAGCCTGGTACACCCTACTTAAGATTGGTCTGCCCAGACCTGAACACAATACTCCAAGTGAGGCCTGACCAACACTCGACATGAGGAGCGCCTCCTCCTTTTACATCTGATAAGATGACAGTGTCAGGTGGCGGCTATTTTTATCAGTTAGGCAATGGTGCTATATTGGAGTGACCTTTTATAGCTGGTATCAGCTCCCTCCCGGTTTGGAATTCCCATAGACTGAGGCTGATGTCAGTGCAAGTTCAGCCATTCCAATGCTCTCTACGCAGGCTCTGGCTGCTTGCTATACATGGTACCAGAGCAGCTGTGCTCCCGCCCGCACGCTCTCTCCTCCCTCCACTCTCTCCCTCCACACACTCCCTCCCTCCACACTCTTTCACTCGCCCTCCGCACACTCACTGCCCAGCGAGCACCCCACAAACTGACAGCTGCTGAAAAGGTCAGGCTTCAGCAGCTGGTCCCAACACGTCTGAGGATTTTATTTTTGTTGAATTCTTCGAGAAAGGTTCCCAGGAAAGGATGTATAATAACTCTGCACAAGTTCCGATCCTTTGAAGAGAATGGTGCTGATCTGACTAAAGTTTAAATAAATGCATTTGAATCATATACTAATGAATATTATTATCATAACAGGAACAACTTGCAATTATTATAATGATAATGTGTGTTATTACAACTATTATATTATGACAAGTCCTAACAACTTGTCTTTCACATTGGGAAGACATTGTGGGAGTTGTTGTTCTAGCTGTTATATGTAATAACTGTATAGTGGTAGGCAAACATGGCAGCCAAGTTACACACAGCAATGTCCCAGAAACAGCCATGAAGAGTCAGTGAATTCTGCATTCTCACTGATCCTGACTGGTGGTTTTACAGTAAGGATGCCTTGTCTTTATGTTGCCTCTTCCTACCCAGGGCCTTTGGATTTTAAAACCCAGATAGTGTCCATATTCAAAGGGGCAACTATTTCTAGTATTGTATAATCAATGATATGTACAGTTACCCTCAGAATTGCATTTCTGTATTTTTCCTCCAGCTGCTAAAGACACTGAAGCGCCTGAACGAGCTTCCCATCACAGTGGACACTCTCGCGGTAAGTTGTGAAGCAAAGCAACCTATTTTCCCCCAAAAATGTGAAGGAGAAGAAAGGGAAGTTCAAGACACTTTCTGCCATGTTTGAATCCCAGGCAGATGGTTCTCTTTCCCATCACTGCGTTTCGCCCACAAAATATAGTCAACTCACTTTACAGTATATTCTGTGAAGCGCTTTGAGCTGTCTTGAAGACATGATAAGGGGCTGTATCAAATGTAAGGATTATTATTATTATTAATAGCACAGTGTGCTTCCCCAACTCCCCTATTTCCAGACTGGAGGCTGATGGCAAAGGGAAGAATTTTGAGGGACAAGGGGTAAAGGAAAGAAAGCTGGTGAGAAGCTGTTGCCTAATTTTTTCACAGGAAACAAAGGTTTAGTTTAAATAGACTTTTTTGCTATTTTTTGTGGGAGCCAATTGCGCACAGCAGTGTCCCACACACTGTCACCTGGCTTTACCAGACAAATTTACTGACACTAAAAAATTGACTTGATAATCATGTCTAAACAAGAACTGGGTGACCATACAACCACACCTTTTCCTTTGCATGGGGTGATGCAAGGTGAATTGAAACTTACATTCACCTTGTCGTGTACTGAACACGGAGATACTGTGAAATGTACAAACTATTAAAAAAATAGTTATATACAAGCCATCAAAACCTCTAATGCTAGGGGAAAACATGTCTGAGGATGAGTGAGTATTTCCTTGTGTCTGTGATCCAGTTTGTAAGGTTACTTGGACTATGGTAATGTTGATTTTGATGTAGAGCTATTCACTAACTGGAAACTTGCTTTATAATTTCCTTTATTCTTTCTACAAACAGGATACAGGAATAGGCAAGACGGTAAATGGATTCAGGAAACATGATGTGGTCGGAGAGTTCGCTAAGAACCTAGTCTCAAAGTGGAAGAAACTGGTACCACAGGAAGTAGAACGGTACTGTTTTGAAGGCTGCCTCTTATTTTAATGTTGAGTGTATTTTTTTAACCCGTTGTATGTATGTGAAAATATTTTCTTTTATTATTTTTGTGTTAACGATCCTTCTCTGCCAGATCAGGTTGTGCATATTTCTAACGTTAATTAATGTAGAGCTCTTTCTGCTGTGCCGAAACTACACGATCAAGGTGTTGACGAACCAAAACTTTTTATGATCTTTATTAATTGCGTGTCTCGTGCAGATCCAACACTGAGATTGAGGAAAGGGATTTTAGCTACAGTCAAGGGAGCTCGAAGAAGAGACGAGAGGACACTTCCCCAGAAGAGGACAACAGACAGACATTCCAGGGCTCACATCGAGAGCGGTACGATCCCACATTTGAACACAACGAGAGACACAGACAGCCGCTCAAGGATGAGAAATCTTTCAGCTACAGCTGCCAGCTGCAAAATGATAGCTTTAGTGAAGAGGAGGAGAGATGGACCAAATCCCCTCCTGTGGAGGACTCTGACGGAATCGAGTGTTCCGACGAAGAGCTTGAGGAATCTGTCCCGCTGTCTAAAAACTTACACAGATCACACAGGGATCATCAGAGCGCGGGTCGTGAGAAGGAACACAAGTCTTTACACAAACAGAAGCAACACACGGTCATAAAGGGGGACGAGAGATACAAACTGCCCTCTCTGCCTCCAGCACACGACAAAACACACAAGTCGTCCTCGAAGGAGCAGCATAACCATAGAGAGAGGGGAGAGCTCTCGTCAGTGAGTTCCAGTCAGAAGAATCCTAGACCCCAGCCTGATGAGATGTTAAACGACAAAAAACACAAACACAGAGACTCGGAAAAACGGAAATCTGACCGGGAAGAGACGAGGAGTATTTCGGACAAAACCAAAGAGAAATCCGTGTCCAGTAAACAAAAAGAACAGGCGGAATCCAAAAAATCTAGAACAACTGAGAAACCGCAGCCTGTGGCTGTCTCCAAGGACCCGGCTAAACCCCGAGCAGACGATGTCTTCGAGGAGCCAACCATGTCCTTTGAGTCTTATCTCAGCTACGATCAACCACAGAAGAAAAAGAAAAAGATTAACAGGCCTCCCGTTGAGAAGGTGAAAGATATTCACCAGGAGAAGCTCAAAGTATCGGATAAACACAGTTCGAAATCCGTCTCGAGGAGCTCAAACTCTTCCTCTCTCAAAGAGCCATGCCCTATAGAGAAGGAGGAGAAGAAATCAAAGCGACGGGCTCGTGATGACGTGCCGCGGGTTAAAGCCAAAAAGGTAAATGCTGATCAAACAATAACAACAGCGACTTGTATTTATACAGCCCCCCACTGCCCCCGTACCCCCCCCTCACGCAGGGCAGAGTTCCAGAGCGCCTGACAGTGGCAGAGCATGACACCGAGCCGGGGGAAGGAGGGAGGTGACTGTAGGCACAGTCTTCAGGCGCGATCTGAAGATGGGAAAGGATGGAAGGAGCAAGGCGGAGGGATAGAGGAAGAGTGTTCCAAAGTTCCTGGGCGTACTACAGATATTAGTAATAATAATAATAATAATCCTTGCAATTGATTCAGTGACTCATCACGTCCTCGAGATATCGCAAAGCGCTTCACAGAATATACTCTAAAGTGAATTCACTGCATTTTGTGGGCGAAACGCAGTTGGGCAAAATCCTATCTAATCAGTATTAATAATGGTGGAAAATGTACCCACTTCCTGAGGAATCTCCATATTAGGTTGGACTGAAGGAAATTAGGTTGGGAAGAGGATTGATACATTGTCCACAAACAAAAAAAACTACCCTGCGGGATATTGAGTGAGTGAGTGATGTTCATGACAGAGTAGCTTTTGTGGGGTCTGGAGATGGTGTCGGCTTGGTGGGCATTCTACCCTTTCTTATATTTTTATTCTCTAGTTTTGCTTTTCCTTTTCCTTGTCCGCCCACAGCAGATGATGATTGACGTGGTGCCTGTGCTGCCAGATATCCCGTTACCACTCATCCAGCCCAACTACAGACCCCTTCCGTCTATGGACATGACCCCATTATCACCCCCCAAAAGAAAAGGTGAGTTCCACAGGTTAACATCTGGAATCAGCAACTGCAGGTTCTCGATAATATACTGAAACATGTTGGGTTTTGTTTCCAACTGCTTTTAAGATTGATTTCCATCCAATTACTGACATTGCATCTTTAATGTAATGTAACCTGAGATTGTGTCTGCGCTTTAGCTGCCTCTGCCATGTCTGAGGAGGATCTGGGATTCACTGGTCGTCGGTTTAACTCCAAGATGCAGGTCTATTCTGGCTCCAAGACATCTGCCTACCTCCCAAAGATGATGTCGCTCTACGATCAATGTATCCGGGTTCTGCAGAACAACGTAGATTGTGAGTAAAGCCGATCAGAGATGAGTGTTTGCCGAAGATTGTCATTGTGCAAAGTCTGGACATCTGATTCTGACTTCTGTCCCCAAATAAGTACTTTGTAAATCCTCTGAAACCATTCAATTACCGTTCATTTTGCAACCTTAGAACATCAGAACATAAGAAGTAGCGAGATGAAAGAAGACCAAGGTTCTAGCCAGTTCGCCTTCCACCATCATCATGGTAGTGTCTTGCCGATGTCATGTCCCAAACTATATACTTTATCCCAAGATATTATTTCATAAACAATATCTAGCTTAACTTGCTTTTGAAAGAATCAACACTTTCTGCTTCTACCATCTCCCTCGGGAGCCTATTCCATCTTGTGTTTACAGTCTATTTAGGACACTGCAATCTCTCTTAGGAGCAGGACTGATTCTAATTTAGGGATCACCCACAAAATACACAGTCAATTCACTGTACAGTATATTCTAAGAAGCACTTTAAGACGTCTCGAAGACGTGATAAGACGCTATATCAAATGCAAGGATTATTATTATCTGCATTTTAGCCAGTGTAAATTCTTTTTATTACAGATAATAATATTAATAATCCTTGCGTTTGATATAGCACATCATTACGTCTTCAAAACATCTCAAAGCACTTCACAGAATATACTGTAAAGTGAATTGACTACAGTTTGTGCGCGAAACCAAGCAGCCAATTGCACACAGCAGCGTCCCATGTTTTACAGTTGGTTGTTCAACTGGTTCTCCAGTTTGTGTGTGGCAAGGTTATCTTGTATTCTATTGGGTTTTTGGTTGGCTATTTACTATGCTCTCTCCCAGCTATCCATGAGGTGGGAGGTGTTCCGTATGAAATCCTGGAGCCTGTGCTGGAGCGATGTACACCTGAGCAGTTATATCGTATTGAGGACTGCAATCCAGTAAGCTTTTGTGCCCTTCTTAGACAAAACTAATACACAGTCACAGAGCAACCCAATATGTCGATATAGGGTTGTTTGACACAATCCTACTTGTTCAACACACTTGTTTGAGTCTCACAAATTGTTTATAGACAAATAGAATTAAATGCAACATCACACTGATACTATAAGGCAGCTTTCTGATGGGGAGGACTGTGTCATAAATATTAAAAATAGATGTTTTGTAACTAAAATGTAATGAAACTCTTTTAAACGGAATGGAAACTGTGAAGCCAGAACTAAACGTTAGGATGACCAAGACAATAGAACAAGAGAATGTTGGTTTTGAATTACAAAGGGCAATTTTATTTATATTGAGTTTATCACGTCAGGACGATGTCTTTAGGGACACACAGGAGATGGATTATTAATCTCTTTCTATTGTCGTGTGCCTCTCGAAATTGAGGTAAATGGAGCTCTAGCCATGGGGGTGAAGCATAAAAGAACACGGGTGGGTGGGTGTGGTATCTTGGAACAGGTTAATTTGGTAACTGACTGCAGTGTTGCGGCAGTTTGTCTTGTCAGGATTTCTTTCCTTGAACAATTGCTCATCACCCGCTGGTAACCTGAGCTACAGGTGGCTAATTGTGTGGACCTTGTGTATTCTCACCACTACAGATCTTTGTTGAGGAAACAGATGAATTGTGGCTGAGACACTGTAAAAGAGACTTTAAGAACCAGGATCCGCAGGAATATGAGTCGTGGCGAGAGATGTACCTGCGACTGCACGACGAACGAGAGCAAAAGCTAAGAGCTATAACCCAAAGCATTAGTTCAGCTCACGCCAGCAAACCAAAGGGTAAAGAGCTATTTATACTTTCAGTGTTATGGCAGTTACATTTAGTGCACACTCTGGGCTCCCCCCCCAAGCCTTGGCTCGCACCAACCTACACTTAATGCTTTCCGGAATTAGGTGAGCAGCGTGCGACCCTCCAGGGAGAGAGAGAGCGCATTCCATTCCAACAATCTATCTCTGGGATTTCCATGTGTAGGTGGGATGCCTGGAATTCTCCGCTTGGTTTGGATAGTCTTAGCCATGGCGATGGGTTTCAGACACCTGTCTGACCAAAAAAAAATTTACTTTTCTGATTATCTCATCTAATGTTTGAGGAAATTATGTTTTATGGTTTAATTAAAGCACTTTTTTTTCCGATTCCAAGTTGAAACAAATATGTTCCATATTGCGGAAGAAATAATGTCTGCATTATATGGTTCATGACGTCATGTGACATTGAAATGTTCAATACTTTTGAAGTTGCGTCACCTAACGAAACATTAAAGTTAATATCAGTAATTAGCCTGTGTCCTCTCCCGCAGATAATAATAAAGATCTTTGCAGTGTCTTATCACATGTTTGAGGCGTCTCAAAGCGCTTTACAGAATATACTGCAAAGTGAATTGACTGTGCATTTTGTGGGCGAAACGCAGCAGCCAATTGCGCACAGCAGCGTCCCCACAAACAGTCGTGGATTGAATGACCAAATTATTATTATTATTATTTCTTCACATTATACTTTTAAAAGAAATCCAGTTAGTTGTATATTCTCAAGACTAGAAGCCGAGTATATTTTGCTTTGGTTGATAAGGTTGTTGTAGGATGTTCGGTTGGAATAGGCAAATGTACAGTTGCATACAGTAGTTGAAGGCTTTGATGATCAAACTGTTGGCGGTGTATACACAGGGCGACAGGCTAAGCTGGCTTTCCTGAACACAGAGGTAAAGCCACCACGAGATGTCAGGCGCAGACAGGAAAAACACGGGACTGGAACACCGATTATCGTGCCTCCCAGGTAACGTCTAGTCTGAGAGATAACTCGATCATTGGAATAAACGTGAATATAGCTAACGTATTTCTCTGAACCTTATTTCCTTTCAATCTTGAAGAAGTTATATGGATTTCATATTACAAAAGCACAAAGGAAGGTGGTGTTAAATGTGTTTGGAGGGTGGTCAAAACGGCCTATTTATTTTTTAATATGGCTTTAATTTTTGTTAAAACATTTTACTGTCATAATAATAGTAATAATAATAATGATAATAATGCAAGGATTATTACAACAGGGTAAAGGTACACAGTCACAGTCACACAGGAAGCAGCAGTGCAGGAAATCGTTCCTTTGATGGTCCCAGCACCAGCTCCAGCTCTAGCCACGCGTCGATGGCCAGTCTGACTCCCCCCAGCAGCGGAGGAAGCTATGAATCCAGGAAACCCCAGGTCAAAAGTAAGTAAAAGAAAGCAGAGCAAATTGGGAGGGAACTGAACAAAGAATCACTTTGGAGACTTCTTGTTTCTGCTTATTGCTATTTAACGCTGGCTCGGGATCCCTCCTGTCAGTACTTATTTTAATGATGCTTTCAATTATTTATATAAAAAGGTAAATTCACTGTACAAGTGGTTCAACGTGTTGGTGCCAACTCACATACAGTGACTGGCCAGTGGGGTGTGGGGGGGGTGGGTAGTGGGGAGAAAGAAAAGTGCAAGGATTGTTTGTATTATCTCAAAAAGTGTTTTGTCAGAAACCCAGAAGCAAATGGGCTTCCCATCATCTTCGCCAGAGAGTGACAGTTGTTCACAGACACCTTAACGAGATGCAAAGAAAAATCAAGACAACAACAAATGACATTTACACAGCACCTTTCATGTAGGGAGGACGTCCCAAGGCGCTGGACAGTCAGGGGATTTGGATCCGAGCATGGAGTAGCATTCATGGCATTTGAAAGACGTTGATATTTTTTATAAACCAATTAAACCATTGTTGCTCTTTGTTTTGTTTACAGAAATTGCGCCAATGATGGCAAAAACGATAAAATGTTTCAAGAACCGTTTTAGTCGAAGATAAAAAAAAAAACACTGAACGAACGATGAATTGAACCATCCTCCTAACCAGCTCCTGGCACTGAGCTGCCTGCTCCCATTTCGTGCTCTCGCTCAGCTAATTGGTGCAAATTGCATTACCAAGAACTTTGTGTGGGCAGAAATACACCTTATCTTAAAAAAATATGTTATTAATTTACATTTTAGATTCAGAAGTATCTGTTCAGCTCTTTTAATTGGAGGTGGGGGGAGGGCTGGCTTTACAAATGTTCCCCCCCCCCCCCCCCCCCCCGCCCCGTCCCAATAGTTTTTACTTGTATATAACACTCTTGGAACAGCCTGTCTGCCCAGAATTTTAATCATTCTATTTTAAAAAGTCCTTTACCTTTACAAATGTGCTGACACCCTAAGAATTAGTTTTTTTGTGACCACAGACCCCCCTCACCCACCCCTGGTGATGTTGACATTGTTTTTAAAATGTTCTTACCCCTATAATTACTGCGTTCAGATTTTCTCTTTTGTTTTTCTTTCTGCATTATTCCCCGGTGCCAAAGCTTATTAGGCTTTCGCACTTCATGCTTTTTGGAGTTCACTGTGGTCTCTGAACTCCGTCGCCCCACAAGGGTAGAAATTTATGGTTCGATAGATGCCATTTTTACTGTGCAAACACAAATGCAGTCGGAGAAATAATTAGTGCCATTCTCATCAACTATGACTTCTGCTAATAAAGTATTGTCCTTGTACTGTCGAGTAAACATTTGACATCGATATTGGTTAAATGCAAATCTGCCAAGAGAAGGATTGAGAATCGTGTTCTTTGACAATTGGGTATGAATGTTTGTGAGGTGGTGGAGAAAGACGAGAGTGAAACATGTGAAATTGACTGCCTGAATGATCAAGAACTTTCGGGTTGATCTTAGCTGCTCAGATGATTGCTTCAAGATTTTAGCTCTTCTTATCCCTAAATGTTGCACCAATGGGCAGCTGTGCTTTTCCATCCCCGTCAGTATTTTTTTTGTTCCTACCATCAGTGTGATTGGATTGGTCACCTCACTCACTGCAGGGTTAATATTTAATTCGTGCAGAGTAAGAAATGTTTCAGATCTGAAATTATGCTCAATATTCAACTAGCATTTGAGAATTTTAAATATTTTGAGATTCTGCTGGGAAACACAGACCCGCGGTAGAGAAACTAAATATCTCGCCAGCAGCGCAACCTTCGGTTTTCTTCACCTGTCGGGAAAAACTGCCCTAACTCGCTCGTGCTGGGTTAATCAAAGTCCGTTGAGAATGGAGCAACCGTACAATAAACTGTGCCTGAACTTGCTCTTTCTTGTTGGGCTTATTACTAAGGTGATGTTCTTTCAGGCAGTGGGTCGTGGAAATTTCTTTGCAGATACGTACCTGGTGGATGGTTCATGTTCAGGCCCCATCACAGACAAGAGCCACAAAGCAGAGCACATTGCGTGTGCATCCGAAACGGATAACTCAAAAAGATTTCCGTTTGAGTCAAAACAGTTTTGACACGAGCAATGCTGCCGATTGACAAATGTACTGTATTGGGTGGGGAATGAATAAACACTGTCCTGGTGAACCAACCAAGCAAATGTGGACAGGCACAACTCCTGTATTTTAAAAAGAGAAATGGGGGGGGAAGGAGGAGGAGGAGAGAAATGAAAAACATTTTGAACTCAAATGGGTAAATCTTTATTTTAAGGGAACATGAGCAAATATTTAACAATGTAATAAAGTATCTATTAATGTACCACGGTGTTAATGTATATATCTGTACGTAGTTTCCTCATAATCAACTACAGATTATTACATGATTAAATTTGCAGTAATGATGACCGAGTCAGTGCATCTTTAGTGTTGACCCTTTGTGTGCGTGCGTGTGTGGTGCAAGTCTTCGAGACACCTCAATGCACAGAATGTAAAGTGTAGTGACTATTTTTGTGGGCGAAACGCGGCAGCCAATTGCGCCCGGCAGCGTCCAACAAACAGCCGTGGATCGAGTGACCAAGTTATAATTCTTTTTAAAAAAAATTGATACGACTCGTACTTCGCATGAGTCACGTTTGACGCACGGTTCCCAACTGATAGACTTATACGTGAGGTTTAACAATCCCTCAAGAGAAGGAAAAAAAAACCCAATTAATAACTCGGTCGCTTCGAGCCACGCAATCGGCTGCCGCGTTTCGCCCACGACATATCCGGTCGCTTCACTCGAAGCGCTTTGAGACGTTGAGGAGGCGGCGTGAGGAGCGCTATATCAAATGCACTAATATTATTATTATTAGTAGTAGTAGTATTAATTATTACTGTTTGCAAAGGGGATTGGATTGGGGGCTCCCAATGGCACACACAGAGAGAGAGGTCCCACAGCGCCGCCTGTGGCCACGTAGTGAAACAGCGAGAGAGGGAGAGGTGTGTGTGTGGGGGGGGGGAGTTGGAGTTGGAGCATGCGCAGTGCGAGCACGGCTGAGGGGCGGGAGGGCGCATGCGTCAGTGGGGCTCGGACTGGATACACTGGCGATTGGATACATTGTCGCCGCGACACAGACACAGAGAGAAGGTGAGTGACTGTGAGGGCTTCTGTACCACTTACTTTCCCGGTGGGGTGGGGGCTCTGGGTGGGTGGGTGGGGGTTGTGGGTGGGGGGTGTAGGGGCTGTGGGTGGGGGGGAGGTGTGTGTGGGGTGGGGCTGTGGGTGGGTGTGTGGGGTGGGGCTGTGGTGTGTGTGGGGTGGGGGCTGTGGTGTGTGTGGGGTGGGGGCTGTGTGGGGGCTGTGGTGGGGGGGAGGTGTGTGTGGGGTGGGGGCTGTGGGTGGGTGTGTGGGGGCTGTGTGGGTGGGTGTGTGTGTGGGGTGGGGGCTGTGGGGTGTGGGGTGGGGGCTGTGGGGGTGAAGGTTACCTGGCACCAGGTGAGCGCTGGGAGGGGGTTACCTGCAGCTTCAGGTGCTTTGCTCTTGAGGCGGGTCCAGAGTGATTGAGGAGTCCTCGCCTCCCCCCGAGGGATTTCCCCCTCTCTCTCTCCCCCTCCTCCCCCCCCCCGGGGAATCCCCCCCCACCCACACACATCTCTCCCCCCTCTGCGTCTCCCATGTTTTCAAACCGGTCTCTGTGTAGATTCAGTCCGGATCCGGTGCCACGTCGCGGTGCAGGTGTGGGTGTGTGTGACAGTCACTTCCTGGAGGCTCCCCTCCCATACACACCCCACCCCCCACACATACTCCCCCCCCCCCCCCACACACACATACTCCCCCCCACACACATACTCCCCCCCACACACACATACCCCCCCCCACACATACTCTCCCCCCCCCACACATACTCCCCCCCCCCCACACATACTCCCCCCCCCACACATACTCCCCCCCCCCCACACATACTCCCCCCCACACACATACTCCCCCCCCACACACATACTCCCCCCCCCCACACATACTCCCCCCACACACACATACTCCCCCCCCCACACACACACATACTCCCCCCACACACATACTCCCCCCCCCCACACACACACATACTCCCCCCACACACACATACTCCCCCCCACACATACATACTCCCCCCCCCCCCCCCCCCCCACTCACACACTCCCTCCACCCACATATACACATTCTCGCCCACACACACAGTCCTCCCTCTCCACACACACACACACACAGCCACACACTCTTTCCCCCCCACCACCACACACATTCTCTTCCCACATCCCCCCCACACACACTCCCCCCATAAATATACTGTTGCCCCATATTCCCCCACCCCAACATCCACTCTCTTCCCCAACCCCCCCCCCCCCACACACACACCCACACACACTCACTCACTCACGCACAGACAAAGCACCCATTCATCCCACAGCCAATGGCACTGTGTCCGCGCGGCCCGGCGGTTCCCGGGCAATTTCAGCTCTTGGCAAATTTCAGGGAATTCAAACTGAGCTCTTATTGTGCTTACTGGGCACTCGCGGAACATTTGCAGCCAGTTTAAAGAGACAAACTTAAGAGTTTGTGTCTGGGAAGGGAATGGAACATAGTGGAAACTAGAGGAGACACATTCCACACGTTGGCTAAACGTCAAACTCCAATGTCCACCCGATTACGCTGCCTTTTCATACCTCTATTGCCCAAGTGTCCATCAATCTCTGTTTTAATTATCTCTTGTATTTGACAGAAGACGTGATAAGGCGCTATATCAAATGCAAGGATTATTATTATTATTGTAACAAGAGAAGTGTCTCCTGTTCCAGGCTTCTTGTAATAAAGGCTCGCCTCCCAATTTCCTTATTGCTTCCATAGACTTGCAGAGAATTTGATTAGATTCCTGGATAATCTTTTGTCATTTTATAATGACAGTTATTCAATTTAATGAGAATTAAAAATCCTTGCATTTGATATAGGGCCTTATCAGGTCTTCGAGACACCTCCAAGAGTTTCAGAGAAAATACTGCAAAGCGAATTGACTGTATGTTTTGTGGGAGAAAACATGAATTGTCAATGGATTGTGTATGTGTCACAGGTTTATGTGAGCTTTGGCTTCTGTCACCGTCTTTTTGCTGTTGACCTAAGGAGTTGATGTTTGCTTTGGTTGTGAATTCACTTCCTTTATGATTTCTAGTCCTGCAGAGAAATGGCAGCAAAGAAGATCCTGGTGACGGGAGGCGCTGGTTACATCGGGAGCCACTGTGTGATTGAGCTGGTGGAAGCAGGATATATTCCTGTTGTGATCGACAACTTTCACAACGCAATTAAGGGTAGCAAAAACTTTAGTATTTATTGTATTTTCTGATGAAGTTGATCTGTCAATTATTTGTTTCTGTGCATATATATATATATTAGTATTGCTTTTCTTCCTCACTGGGCTTTGTGGCACTGTTATCTGAGGGGAAGGGAGGGAGGCTGCTTTAGCAATACAGTGATTAAGAACTGTGTTAACTAGGAAATGTCAGTACTTTTGAGTCTTCTACAGCAGTGTAGAGCAACATCCAGTAATTACTAGTGACTATCAGGGACGTGTGCCTCTGGAGCAACTAAAGTGTCTTGTTCAGTATCCCAAGTGGAAAAATAAAGGAAAGTTTGGAAAAATAACTTAATAATAATAATATGCTTGCATTTGATACAGTGCCTTATCACGTCTTCGAGACGTCTCAAAGCGCTTCACAGAATACACTGTAAAGTGAATCGACGGTAGATTTTGTGGGTGAAATGAGGCAGCCAATGGTATTTTTTTTCCTGTAATTGGAAGTTCCAGGGATTGTGTAAACTATTAAAAAAAACAGCTATTTTATCTGACCTCAGTGATCTCATTTCCCTAATGAATAGTTTGCGATTGCAATCACTGTGAGAAATGTAATGATCCTCTGTGTCTCTGATCCCAGGGGCTGACGGAGTGCCCGAAAGTATTCGCCGTGTGCAGGAAATCACGGGGACCGACATCGCCTTCCATCAAATCGATCTGCTGGATGAATGCGCTCTGCAGACCCTCTTCAAAGAGGTAAGATGCTGCGTATCTTCAATGCCTGGAACAAATTAATGCTTGTAAATTGCTGGCAGGCAGGCAGATAATAATAATAATAATAATCCTTGCATTTGGTTCATCGCGTCATCGAGACGTCTCAAAGCGCTTCACAGAATATACCGCAAAGTGGAGCGACTGTTATTTTGTGGGCGAAACGCGGCAGCCAGTTACTTAGTTCATGTCAATAATTGAATGTGCTCCTTACTTTCCCAGCACAGTTTCTCGGCTGTGATCCATTTTGCGGGATTGAAGGCTGTTGGAGAGTCAGTGCAGCAGCCTCTACTCTACTACAAAGTGAACCTGAGCGGCACCATTAAACTGTTAGAGGTCAGTGTTGGAGATTAATGGTGACACATAGAATAGCTTTGGGGCAATGTTGCTTGTTGTTCTTATTATCTGTCATCAATGCAGTAAGTGAGTAACTATCCTTTATACTATTTCAGAGGATAACTGAGCGACTGCAAGAAAAACTCTGAATGAATGAACGGACTGTTGAATGGAATGTGTTTTGTTTTCACCACAGACTCCGAAGGGAGTTTCTCTCTCCCCGTGTCCTGCCCCCAAATCCCTGAAATAAAATCGCCGACCAGGATGCCAAAGATATTCTCGTGATTAATTCTTTCAAAAATGTTACATTAAGTTTTTAGTGTTATTTCTGCTCGTGGTCAGTTTGATCCTGCATATTGCTGTTGTGCGTGTGTGTGTGTGACTTTTATTCTGGAGCTAAATAATCCTAATTGCTGCCCATTGTATTGAAGAAAATCCTTGTTGAGCAATGAGGTGCAGAACAGCACTGACCACAAACGTGACTGGTCTAACCTTCGAGGTGGTGACCATTCGCACCATTTTCAAACGGATTTATTCTTTTTTTGCTTACAGACCATGAAGGCACATGATGTCAAAGACATTGTGTTCAGCAGTTCCGCCACCGTATATGGCGACCCCAAATACCTGCCGATAGACGAGGCCCATCCTGCAGGTTGCTGCACTAATCCCTACGGGAAAACAAAGTACTTCATCGAAGAAATAATCAAAGATCTGTGTAGTGCAGAGAAGGTAAGTTCCAAGCAAATAACCTGTTTCGATGTTCAGCAGAACACTTGTTATCAGCGGGTTTGCTGATGTGGATTGGAATGTGGCCCCTGACAGTCTACCCCTATAATGCACTTGACTTCAGATTGTGCTTCAGTTCCTGTGGTGATGTATTATTGTGATAGGAAGTGCGCCTGGGAAGCAGCGTCCAGCCGGTTGCCCTTCCCTTAATCCTACAGTCACGTCAAGTGATCAATGGCTTAGCTGGTCAAGCGATTGATTGGATTTCTTGCTGGTTGTTGAGTGAGTGAGGTAGTGTCCCGGGACTCTAACCCGGTGTGAGGAGCGCTATATAAATGCAAGTTTTTGTTGTTGAGTGTGCGTTTGCAATCCTGACAGTAGACTCGAACCCACAGTGTTTTGATTTCAAGGCGAGAGTGTTCCCAGCTGAGCCAGGCTTACACACAAGAATGGGATACTTGTGTGAGCTACCCAAAAGCTCCCGATGCCAGTGGAATTGAATCCCATAGGAGTTTGCCTACAAATACCCATTTCATTTCGCAGTAAATCTCATGGAGCGCTTCGAGACATCCTTCTGACGTGATAAGGCTCGATATCAAATGCAAGAATTATTATTAATGTTTTCGTTTTAAATTGGATGAGAAGTTTTGAGCGCTACATCAACTTGGGTGTTTGCTTGGACTGCATTCCCACAGTTGGTTCCTATTTCCAGGACCACCTCTCGAGTGTTTGAACCCAAGAGATTCAGATACATGTCTGGAAGGATTAACAGACTGCTTTCTGTTCAGGGTTGGAATGCTGTCCTCTTACGATACTTCAATCCCATCGGAGCCCACAAATCAGGGAAAATCGGCGAAGATCCCCAGGGCATTCCTAACAATTTGCTGCCATACATCGCGCAGGTGAGTTTTCTTTTTTCCTTTGATCAGGGTCTCCTGTGTACATCCTGACTGTTGGTGGCTGATGTGATAGTCAACTCTTAACTTAGAAGCAGCAGAAGGTTAAAGTATCTGGATTTCACTCAGTGTGGTTTCACTTCCTCGCAGGTTGCTATTGGACGCCAGCAGAGCCTAAATGTATTTGGGAATGATTACCAGACATGTGACGGGACAGGTAATATAATAATAGTCCTTGCATTCGATACAGCGCCTTATCACATCAATAAAACATCTCAAAGTGCTTCACAGTGCTGTAAAGTGGGAGTGACTGCGTGTTTTGCGGGCGAAACGCGGCAGCCGATTGCGCACAAAATTAAGATTGGGTTTGGGTGTGCGTGGTCATTTGCCTGATTGCAAACCATTATAAGGACTTGTTCTCTCCCGTTTAAGGTGTCCGGGATTACATTCATGTGGTCGATCTTGCAAAGGGACACATTGCTGCGTTGAAGAAACTTAAAGAGAGATGCAGCTGCAAGGTTTGTTACCCACCTGTCGCAGTGGACGATTTACTTCCTTTGCTCTCAAGTTTCCGACAGTGGAACAATTTCATTTTCTGTTCCTTAGAACTGACGTTAAGTCGATGCGTCTTCACGGTGACCTGTTCCTCTTTCCCTACAGGTATATAATCTGGGCACTGGGACGGGCTATTCTGTGCTGCAGATGGTGAAAGCGATGGAGAAAGCTTCAGGAAGAGAGGTGAGTGTCTTAAGCACTGTTGAATCACCGGCTTCTGTCAATGCGTCACCTTGTGGTCAGGTTGAGAATCGACACGACATCTCCAATGAGTTGTAAAAACCTTTTTTTGTGCGCAGATTAAATACCAGATTGCTCCCAGGAGAGAAGGAGATATTGCTTCCTGTTACGCTAACCCAGCTCATGCAGAGGTGGAGCTTGGCTGGAAGGCACAGTATGGACTTGATAAGATGTGTAAGTACTCAAATAATTTACATTTGTGTCACGTCTGCTCACATTTTATTCAATAGTTGAATCGTGGAAAAATGTATTTTATTTTTAAAGTCGCGAGTCTCAGGCTGGCTCAGTTGAGCTTGAATATTATGGGTTCCAGGTCCAAGTTGGGACTTGGAACTCTAAGCTGACTCTCCAATGCAGTGGTGGGGGGTGTGTTGGTTGTTAAGAGGTGCCGTCCTTCAGATGAGACGTTAAACCGAGGCCCCATCTGCCTGCTCAGATCCCACCGCGCTATTCAAGTAGAGAATTAAGTTTCTCTCAGTGCCCCGGCCAAATAAAGCATGCTCACTCACTGCATGGCCATTTGTGGACGCTCCTGTGCGTAAATTGGCTGCTGCGTTTGGCCCACAAAACACACAGTTCATCCACTTTAGAATAAAGCGCTTTGTGATATCTTAATATAAGGCGCCATATCAAATGCAAGGATTATTGTTATTATATTTAATGCGATCTGCCTTTGCATGCGGTCATAGTTGTTGGGAGTGCCTCCCAACATGTAAAAGTATAGGTTTGAAAGATTAATAACCAGGGGCAGGGACTTGATGGTCTGAATATCTCCCGTTTCCTATCGTGTCCCGAGTAAGTTTCTGCCTCAAAGTAATTTTTCAAAACATTCTTTCTACTTTAGGTGAAGATTTATGGTGTTGGCAATCACAAAATCCTCAAGGCTTCAGCAAGACTGCGGCATCCTAATACCTCATCTGTGAACTGTTCTTTTTTTAAAAAAAACTTTTGAACATTAATATTCATTTATTAAATTGTAATAAGAGCAGGGATAGGGAGCGTTCAGGGAATCGTAATAGATTTGGGAGCAGGAAGTACTTTTTAGAATGTAAAAGAAAAAGTTCCTCTTGAAGCGTGTTGGGACCAAATTCAAATCTGATTGAGGAGCAATGGGAAAACAGCATCAGTCCAATATTTACTGGATCCAGTCTGTTCATCTGAAAACAGTCCAGTTGGGAAAAGGTTTAATCGTGATTAAAACAGTTTAGTCGGTTTCAAGAAAGTGATTACAATCAGTTTGCATTTTCAGGATACAATAACTTTGTTTGCAGCTCAGTTTAACTAGTTATTGCGAGGTTACCTGGGCTGTCAGACCACATCATCTGATATCCAGATTGGGGGGTGGTTTCTGATTATTCAATGATGTTTTTATATTTCACTATAAGGTTTGATCAGTCACTTTTACACAAATACGGTGTGGGGTTGTGGTAGTTTGAACTTTTTTTAAAAAAAGGAAAAATGTCATTCATTTGAAATAAATACAACTAAGTGTATCTGCACAATGTCTTTATTTGCTTCTAGTCTTGACAAAGGAAAGGAAGATAGAGCAGTTACCCCCGGAAAATGAGTTAATTTAAAAAAATCTTCCCTCCACCCAAATAACAACTGCTTCGTTCTGCATTTTCTCACAGGTACCTTCTGGTCATTACTGGGGGAATGGCTTGGGGTTGAGGGAGGAAGCAAAAGTGGTCAAGTGTGAGATTAAAGCTAAAACAAACCAGGAACCGTTTCATTTAATGCACTAAATAAATCATTCTCCAACTTGAAATTAAAATGGAAGTTACATTTTTTTAAAAGGATTGTCATGAGACCATTGACTAAATTAGAAATATGCTGAAATGTTACAATTGTACAGACTAAACTATTTCAGTGATTGCTTTGTTCCTACTCTTTGTCCCTGTAACTGGAGGAAGCTGAAAAAATCTGGTGTGGAATTCCACTGAGCTGTTGCATAAGCCTATTTCTCACTAGGATCAGCATTTAAACAAGTTTTCACACCCATTCTATTGAAATATTTCAAGTATCTTTTACCATAATAGCTATTGTGAGCAAAGCCACATTGTACAGGGAACAAAATCTCCTTTTAGGAGCTAACAAGTCAGGAGATGGTTAAAAATAGAAAACATGGAATAAATAAATTAGATTAAAGGTAAGAAAATCACACCAGGGATATGTAACTCCAGGCACAGCTTAGGACCAACACCTAAAATCCATGCCTTTATCGGTATTGAAGCGATCCTCTGTCAGAATTCAATAGATGCCACGTTTATTCAGTCTCGCATTAAATAGAAAATCATGAGAAAATTAAAACGCTGAATTAAAACAAATCAAATTCAGCTGCAGGAGATTAAACGGAACAGAATATCGTCAGACGGACATCATTTTACTTTTTTTTCCAAAGGGCTTGCTATGCAGGAACACAAAATGGATTCTCTAAATAGGAGTCTCCCTCAGACAGTTTAGGAAATCAGCTGTAACGTAATTGCCCTGCATCGCAGCCAGACACTGAATGAATGTAGTTAAACCCAAAAACATTCCACTCAAATACACCGGCTTATTATTTCCACCACATATATCACTGCGCAAAAATAAATATCAAGAAGTAATCAGAAAGCAGATTTAACTACTGCCCCAGCTGTCCACCCATCATCATTATTTACCATTAAGTACACACAGCATCTCTATTCTTGTATCTGAAATGCAGATCCTTCAACACACAGCTGACATTGTATATCAAAAAAAATGTGAGAAAGCCAAACCCAACCAGGTTTTGCCTTGATCTGATGCGAGATTAACTTGAATATGTATTCAGGATATCTGGAGAAATCTCCAATAAATGGAGGGTAAGAGTTGGATGCAGCATCAATACATTTCTGAGCTGAAGAACAGCAAAAAAAACCTAAGTTAGCTGTTTTAGGCAACATCTTACTGTTATAAGTACATTGAACACCTCACTGTCAGGCACAGATTGTAGTTAAACCAGAAGATAACGTAAGTGAAAATAACTATGTGATATGTCTGTTTTGGTTATGATTTGTGTCTCAACTTTTCAAAGTAAAACTCATAGCCTCGAGGAAAACCTAAATGATCTATTGGCTCTTACAAAATGAATTTACTCCTCAGGTTAAAAACAACTCGATCCCCTTCTCTCTCCCTTGGTCATTCTGCCCTAACAGGCAGGCAAGGACATTGCAACCAACGACTCAGTGGTTTTGACAGACATAGGTGTCTGAATGTCCTGCTTACGTCCACCCCTGCAATAAAATGCCTCGCGTCTGCTCAGAACCTCTGGCTAATCAGCAGTTGGATTAGATAGAAGTTTGTTTTACTTCGCATACGGAAAATAAATATAAGATTCACATTAAAATGGACACCACATCTCTAAATGTTTACATCAGAAGGGGACAGAGAAAGACAACATCATTATAACAGAAACCCGGCCGACGGGACATTTACACAACAGAACCGCTCCATCAAACATCAAGCAGACAGCGATCTGCCAATTGACTAACAACAATAAATGTCATCAAATGGACGCTTTGCATAACTAGTCAATTGCAGCGCACTGAAATACTCAGATCACAATATGAAAGTCAGGAAAACAATTGCATATAAGTATTTGCATAAAAAACTCCCAATATTTTCTAGCCAACTGGATTAATAATCTCCCAAGTTTAACAGTGGCTAAAATGTGGTGCTGTAGGAACCAGCCTGTGAATATTGTGATAGATTCCACAATAATCAGAACATGTGCATATTCAGTGGTTTGCAGTTCTTTAGCTGGTCTCTGTACTTTCCCCTGTAGTAAAGATAAAGCTATAAAGTTAGACACAGCTATCTATATCAACAGCAGCTTACACTTATATAACGCCCTCCATGCAAGGTAGCGTCTCAGAGCACTTAGAATATCGCTGACACCAAGGCCAATTCAGCCATTGGGGATGCTCCAGCACAGTGACAGGTGCTCTGTCTGACTAAAGATACAGAGGTCACAGCTATAATCAACAGCACGGTTAGGGTCAGGAAGGATAAACAGGATTGACGTCATGGGTCATTTCAACAGCTGCACCGAAGAAGATCCACAGTCACAAAAGAAAAATTGTTGTGATATTAAAAAGAAATGAAATCGTTCTTTCTGGAATTCGATGAGAATTAATGGAAGACAACCACAGTGACAAAGGTCATTCATTTAATTGGTTTCATTTTCCCAACATTCCCCGATATTACTTTACATTATGATGGTTTCACAACATATTTTTTAAACTGAATAGGGGATATGCAACAAGCGAGGCGGAGATACAGCGATGATTTGTCAATCGAACCCATGTCAATTTGTGCAATTTGACTAAATTTTTAAATAGAATTGCTTATACTCAGGAGGATTTCTATAATAATATTAATGACAAATATGTCGAAAACTATCACAATGTACAATATTGCTCAATACCTGTAGAAAAACCCATAAAAATGTTGTCAGAATTGGTATATCAGGATATTATTCTGAACTAACTCAGGGCTTTGCTGGAAAATTTTCCCCAAAAGATGTTGCCTTCAATAAATAATAATAATAATCCCTTCATTTGATAGAGCACCTTATCCATTGTTGAGATGTCTTAAAGCGCTTCACAGAATATACTGTAAAGTGAATTGACTGTATATTTTGCGGGCAAAATGGAGCAGCCAATTGCACACAGCAGTGTCCCACAAACAGTCATGGATTGAGTGACCAAATTATTATTTTTTTTGGGGAAGGGATTATTACCTCCAGAAAGCAATCTGCCAATCGACTAATATCAATAAATGTCATCAAATGGACAGACACTTTTCATAACTGTAGTCATGCAGTACTGAAATACACAACTGACTTAGATCACAACAATATGGGAGTCAGGAAAACAATTGCATATTTATAAGTATTTGCATAAACTCCCAATAGTATCTGAGGAAACTGGATTAATAATCTCCAAGTTTAGCAGTGGCTAAAGGTAAAGCCGTTGCCTTAAAATAAATTAGGGTTAAAAATAAAGTAAGGAAGCAACAAAGACAAATGAGATTATTTTGTACCAATGTCATTTACAATTCATCAGTGACGGAGACACCATCACGTAACTCTCCTACTTTACTTTAATAAATACCGGTGATTAACCCAAATGATCCTCCTTGACAAGAAGAGTATGTTGGAGTGCTAAACAATGCTGAAGTTTAAATAGCTATTTACATCTCTCTGTGCTAGTCTACACCCTTGGTACATACTCCTCTCTCCTGGAGTTGAACCCAGCCAACAATGATGTACAAGTAGCTTAATCCACACCTCTAACCTTGATGCTCTATTAAAAGAGCTGCTCAGCCACATTGCTCAAGGTGATTTGTTCCCTTTCCTCCTCCTCCTCCCCACCCCCACAGGGCCTGGCAGCAGTCAGCATAAGAACATAAGAATTTGCTGGCGGAAGAAGACCAAGGTCTATCTAGTTTGCCTTCCACCCTCCGGCCAGTCGCTTGACATTTTGTATGTTTTCCAAGGACACCAGAGATGCCATTCTGATAAAGGCTTCAGGGGAACACACAGCGGAGTAGGCTAACCATTTCTGCCATCTGCCCTCACACTGTATCTCTCTACAGTGATACACCTGAGAGAACTGACACTCGGTGTGGATCACTGTGGGGGCTAACAGCAACAAATTACATTTGTAAAGCACCTTTCACGTCGGGAGGATGTCCCAAGGTGCTAAGCCAGATCTTCTCATTCTATAGCACCAAACTGAAATCTGCCAGGCCATCAATGATCAAACCTTAACCAGTCGAATAAATAAACCTACCACTAAGTTATTTCTACACATCAATCTTATTATTCAAAGCAGTGGATAAGAAGTTCCTACCATCATCTTTTCCTGATCCTTACTGAAGTCCTGTTTAGGAGTCCTGTAGCTCAGTGGTTAGAGCACTCGCTTTGCAAGCGAGAGACCTGAGTTCAATTCCAGGCAGAGGGCGAAACCTTGGGCAAGTTTCCTTACTCCACACAGAGCCTAATAATAATCCCTCCAAAACCAAAAACAATAATAAAATTGGTCATTTTCAATCCGCGACTGTTTGTGGGACATTGCTGTGCGCAATTGGCTGCCGCGTTCGCCCACAAATATACAGTCAATTCACTTTATAGTGTGTTCTGTGAAGCACTTTGGGACGTCCTCCCGACGTGAAAAGCGCTATATCAAATGCAAGGATTATTATTATTATTGACAGCTCCAGTCTTTTTCCAAAACACATCTGTTCTTCATCCCAAATTGGAGGTGGGTTTCCCTGAACAGACCAGTCATGTTCTACTCTTCCTTGAGAAACAAAAGCACCCAGTGTCCCAGGATTTACAATTGAACGCCTCGCAAGAACTGGAAAGAAGATCACAGAGGTGGAAGGCATGACCTAGAACCCTGTTTGGTGGAGTTGAGAGTTCAAAGCTGGATACTTTGCTGGGTTTATTGCAACCTCATCAAATTCCAGTGACATGTCCCGTTTTAATAACGTGTGTTAGATTATCGAGTCATTGCTGTACATTAAATCAAAGCTGCCCAATTCTCCCCACTATATGCATCTCAGCAACTCCAGACATACACTCAAGTCCCCATGAATTTGGTCAGAATTTGGTGAAAAGTACTTTAACCGTTTTCAATTCAGTAAGTCACAGAGAAGAAAACGAACAAATAAGTTAAAAAAAAACGATTTGATCAACAATATAACTACATCCGTCAAGAGACTATATCTGCACTCGAAACACCGATCCCATGATTCATAAATGAGGTTTGCCGACTCGACAATTATTTATTGCCAACGTGGCCAGGTTCTCAACAGGCCAGTCTGTGTCGGAACTGTTGATTGAGCAAAAGCCATTTGCAATCAGAAAAGCAACGCTGGCCACTTTACTCACTGGTTATTAAAATTATGACATTCATTTGACCTCCATCAATTTGCAGCATCGATCCAACAACATCCCAGAGACTCAAACACAGCTCCGTAATCCTCAGAGATTGAATACATGTGTGACTTAGACACATTTTTAGTAAGGTTTGTTTTGGAGCCCTGCAGAAATCTGCAAATGCTTAATTTTGCTGCAGGAATATTTTATCGACTGCTGTACTATCGCTGAAGAGGTGAAATAGAAGCTGTGCTTGGAGTCTACAAGGGCATGGATACATACTCATTGAGCAAGAAAGATCTAAAGTTCCAATAGGCGCTTGGCCTCAAAAGCAGCCATTAGCATACTGATAACAAGACACGACCTTCTGAAGGGACTTCGGAGTATGCCTGTATAAGAAGTCCCGAATACGTCCATCCTACAGTACTCACAGAACTCTATTTAAAAAAACTATTACAAATAAAATGGTCCATAAAAGAGCTGAGGTTGTTTGCACATGGCTTGGTTTCAGTTGAGAGTTGAACACAGGGTCTCAGAGATGCGCTGCTCTCTTGAGTCAGACCGGTGGGAGTTGACTCTCAATGAATTCTTTCACAGCCATCAATTCCTGTTTGTGAGAAATATTACTATTAAAATGGTGCCTTTAGAAGGTATATACAGTACTTGTTGGCTTTTCTGCCCCACACTCTCTCACATTACATCCTGGTGTCTTTCCGACTCGCTCGCTCCTCCCTCATCTCAGTCAAGGCCTACCTCTTTGTCTGTGCTTTCAGTCAACTATACCCTCCCTATGCCCCTTGGCCTCCCCCCCAAGCTCACGTGCCCAGCAAGTAGTATTAAACGCTTTGGATGTATTGTCCATCCATTAAGTTATTATAATCACCAACCAGCTAATGCACCAATCTAGTCTAAAGAACACACCTCAAATTCACAACACATCACCTTTAATGAATCCACCCATTTACAGGAACTGATTAAAGTCTTTCCTTCACTTATAGCATGTACACCATTGTAAACTTCTTGACGAAATGCTACCGGGAGCAGACTAGGTTGGATTAAGTCAACTATAAATGAATAGAAGCAACGCAGATCACTGACCGAGGAACAGGAACTGTGCTGCATCCCTTGATATGTCTTGAAATTAACTCTTGCAGGATTGATAATAGTTTTCAGTTTCTCTGCTGTCATCATACCAAACTCCATCGGCACCAGGGGATCTCTGTCACCATGGCACATCAGGAAGCTGACGTCCTTGTTACCACTGATATTTGCTGCCTAAATCAGGGGAAAAGTTACATTATTTGAAAGCTTTGTTTTAAAAAAAGTTACATTTTATAAGAGAAGAATTTAGGAACTAAGTGCGGTGAGACGTGGAAGGTATAAATGTAAATTTCTATTTTGGGGATTGGCTATGAAATGGGACATTATAAAAAAAATCATAATTTATTGAGTTCCTATTTTGGAAAGTTAGAAGGAATTTTTGTTTAAATTGTTTGAATATCAAGACTTGAGTGATTACCATATTGAAACAGCAATGATTCGGCAAGAGGGGAAGATGGAAAAGGGAGGTATAGAAACAAAAGATTTTGTTTGAATAAAATAAATCAATTCAAATGGACAGACTTACTTTCACAGGTAAGTTAACAGCTTAGCAAAATATGACTCTGTGAGTTCAGAAAAACACCTTTGTGCTGCCCGGCAGAAGTGTTACGGTACCTGAGGGAAGGTTTTATGAAGAGGGAGCCAGCAGCTGAGGGCTATAACACCTCCCAGCTTGTGATGAGAAGTCAGAGCAGTGTAGAGAGATAACGCACCTCCCTGTAGAACAATGAAGACAGATTGATTATTCTTATTGATAACCATTCAGACCATGAAACAAAAGTCACTCAAAGGAGAACAGAAATCACCAAAGGAATTACCTGTGAAAATCCTCCTAGAATGATCCTATGTGAAGGAATTCCATTTTTGATTTCATGTTCAATAACTGCTTTAACTTTGAAAATAACAAAGTTGTTAGTTTAGTGACATGTTTCATTCCCATCCCTTTTGTTCACAGTGTCCACTATATTTACACTTTTATAATAATGCTTATATTTGATACAGTGCTTTACCACGTCATCAAGACGTCTCAAAGCGCTTCACCAGATTTTACTGTCAAGTGCAGTCATTGTGTGCATTTATGTGTGAACAAGGCAGGCAACAATGTCCCACAAACATCCATGAAGCCATGCAAATTGAGAAGATACACAGCTTACAAGTGTTTAGCTAATCAATACAGAGTGGTCCTAAAGAAACCTTGTCACGTACAGAGAAGAGTGTGTAGCAAAGACTTACTGCTTTCTGATGCTCTCTTTATACCAGGGTCATCCTCTTTGGCATCCGGGGTTAAACCCATCAGGTTAAACCTAAAGAACATGAGGGATCATTGACAGGGCACACTTTCAATAATGCCACATGGTTATAAATAAAATACCTGAACACTGACATCAAACTTTAGTTAGAAGGAAATTGCTTTCTGCATGAGGGTGGGAAGGAGGGAAAATAAGAATTTGGTTCAAGCCAAATTCAATGACAGGGGAACCCCACAGTAACAGTGTTCCTCACTTACACTGTGGGCCTGAAACCTGGCCTGTGACACTGACTAACTCGCTTCCTGCGCTAAAGATGGCAAACTTCTGAGTTGTTAGGTCGTCACTGACTTCACTACGGAAGCCAGGTGCAGGAAGGAAGCATTGCCAATGTCACTTCCCCTGTCCTGAACTTGAAAGCATCACAAAAGAAGTTCCCCGTGGTCTGGTGCTGTTTGCTGAATCTTTAGGCTCACACAGGAAAAAACAGGCACCAAAAGGGCTCTCACGCACAGCTCCTGTGGAATTTCACCACAATACGAGTCACGGACTATAATGGGGTAGAAAAAAACAATCTGAATCTTGAAGACTTACCAGGATGGCATGATAAGTCCTCTGTTCAGTTCCACACGAATGCTCGGCCTGAAGAAGTAAAATGAGCTATTAATTTTCTAAAATGTCGGGATTTTTTTGGTCTAAATCATGTTGGTTTGGGCCTAACCAGTTTCCGGTTTTGATCATTACACCCCAGGACCAGATTAGGCCAATTTTCCCTATTATAATATCACACAAATTCTATCAAACAGCTGATAGAATTTCAGCCTTTGACTGGTTACCCGATTGTAACTACTGTTTCCGACTCCAGTCACATTGCTTAATGTTCTGAGCGCTCTTTTTATTTCTGATATTTGCAAAACTAAGTTTAAAAGATACAATCCCTGCAACAACATGCACAAGAAATTCACCTGATTTGGAGACTGAAATGTAACATGTCATCTGAATACAAACATCAGACGCATTTGAATTGTTTGTATTTTCCAGATTGTATCTTTGTTGTGCCACCAGTGTTGAGTCTCTTTAAGTTAATCCTCTTGTGAAGCCAGGCTAAAACACCAAATTTTACATAAAATGGTAAAAACTACACAGTACTTACGCGTGAGGGCAGATGTACTTCACATAGGGAAGTCGAATAGATGACATTGTTTCCGCCCAGCCACGACTGAAAAGGTAAGATTTCACAGCTTGTTTAGCTCACATCCTAATGCAAAGATAAGGTGCCCGTGCAAACCAACTCCTATTCTAAACCAATCTGCACTGAATCTACACACAGAAATATTCAACCACATCCTCCAGTTATCCTCTCTGCATCAACATATTCTATGTCTGACAAAACCACACCAACACCTCTGTCTCGCGCTATCAAAACCTCTGACCTCATCATCTTATCTCCTCCACCTAATTAATTCCTTTGTCTTTCTCTCCCCCACCGCTCTGCTTCTCTGTTTGTCTTTATAATCTGCTCCCTTCCAACAACCCCCAGTCCTGCTGAAAGGTCATCGACCTGAAACGTTAACTCACTTTCCTCTCTCCAAAGATGCTGCCTCTACATTCCTTTCTTCGGATTTTCGCTTTTGACGGATTTCGGTTCAATTAAATGACGAATTTTGCTCAAGCAGTTTTCATGAAATGAGCGTAAGTTAACTTACCCAGTGTCTCCAAGCCCATGCAGGAAAATAACCTGTAAAACACAACAAAATCACAACTACCGTATAAAATTACATCACACTAACAACTGAGGCAAAAGGCTGAGGGGAAAAATAATATTTCTTTCGAGCTATTTTCCGCTATCAAGAACAAGATATAAATTTAATCACAATATGAATACGGATAAGAATATTATCTTCAAATTCTCACAAAGTGGATTTAGAAATCTCGCCACCGCTGACTAAACACCTGCACACAGAATAGTAACAATATTCCTGGATTCTTCACGTGGCAGGAATGGTCACAAATGGATAGTGCCTCTGACTGCTTAGGCTGGAGCTCAGAGTTGCTAAGCTTGAGGAGTGGCTGGGGACACTTCAACAACAACATGCAGTTATATAGCGCTCTTCAGGTGGGTAGTGACTCAGAACGCTTATGACTTCATCACATAGGGGAGGCTGAACAGTCTTGGAAACCCCACTCCTCTTTTCGTAAGTTTGAAACCTATTTCACAAATCAGATAATAATCCTTGCATAAGATATAGCGCCTTAGCACGTCTTCGAGACGTCTCAAAGCGTAGTGACTGTGTACTTTGTGGGCGAAGCGCGGCAGCCGATTGCGCCCAGCGGTGTCTCACAAACAGTCGTGGACCGAGTGACCGAATTATTATTATTATTAGTAGTAGTTTTTAAAATTTACTTTGATTTAATTTGTTTTGACAGGAGATGGATATAGAAAAAGCAACACCACGAGCACATTTTGTTTACTTACCGCTGCCGTCTCCCGTTCTGACCCAGATACAATCGCAGCCTCAGAGAGCAGCGGCACCGACATGTTGTTACCACACATACAACGTCACATAGAGCGAGCGTGGAATCTGTAACACCAACAGGATTTGGATCAGATTAATCGGACTGTGTGCCTCCACAAGCTTCTTCCCGAGGAGGACTTTGAACACAAGGACATAGCAAATGAGCTTATGTCAGAATCCAGAAGCCACAAGGTGCAGGCGTGCAGACATCCAACAACAACTCGAGTTTATATGGTGACCTTCATGCAGGGTAGCAACTTTGGGAGTGCTTAATTGCGGCAGAGCTTGACGCCGAGCTGGGAGAGAGTGGAGGTGATTGTAGGCACGGTCAAAGAAGAAGGTCTCGACAAGTGTGATCTAAGACGGGAAGGGAGGAGGCAAGGCGTTGGCGGGGAGACTCAAATCTTTTAGTAGAAGTCAACAAATGCCTGAACACTAGGAACAGCAAGGAAATTATCCTCAGAATGCCATCTTCCACATGTGAAGCAGCTAATGGTCTTAGGGTCTGGGGACTTTGTTGGACTTTATACCCCTCCCACCACACACATTATTTTGGATTCAGAGCATCTGTGTAAAGTCAGGGATCTATATTATCCTTATCCAGATTGCTAGGTGAGCTACCTTCACAGATAAGGTAAGGTATTGCTGGAAATGCACACAAATGAAAATAAAATTTGCTTTACTAAAACATTAATGGTAAGCAAAGCGGAAGAGTTTTGCTAATATAAATACACTATTGCATCCACTTCCAGGGCCACTGATGTTCTGTCTGCTTGTCCCTTTTCGAGCGTTGCCATGGAACGTCCACCAAACAAGCAAACCGGACCTCGGTTTCACGTCTCATCCAAAAGACGGGGCCTCCAACAATGCGGTGCACCCCAAGCACTCAACTGGAGTGTCAGTTTAGACGCACCCACAGCATTCGTCCAAAAACATTGAATCAAGAAAATTTATTTGGTTGAAAAAGATTGGCGGTCACCACTGGTTTAGACTACGCGAGTTCCAAGTTCCCAAGTGGAGTTTGAGCCCCACGACCTTCTGACTCCGAGGTAAGAGCGATACCAACTGCAACCGGGCTGACACGAAGTCTTCTTCCTTGCATAAAAATTCTAAGCTCGAGATGAAACGTTGGCAGCCCTCGTGCAGAATCGTCGGATGACAATCACTCCGCCAATGCCATTCATTATAAATGCAAAAGCACACCCCTGTTTCACAGACACTCTTCATACATTATGCAGAGATAATTGATCCGATTACAGACTACAAAACGAGCAGTCCTTTTATCACAACAGTACTGCTCCTGAGGATTCCTGCTACATTAGCAGCAAAACTGGGCGGATCGCTTTTCCGCGGGTAATAATCCCTTCACGAGCAAATAAATAATTTGGTTACTCACTCCACGACTGTTTGTGGGCCACTGCGCAATTGTCTGCTGCGTTTCGCCCACAACATACACAGTTTTGCTTCAACAAATAAATACAGCAGACACTGAGCACTACCATCGTCACCATCAACAGCAGCAGCAACAACCTGCATTTGATACAGCGCCTTGTCTCGTTGCTGAGACGCCGCAAAGCGCTTCACAGGATAGACTGTAAAATGTAGTGACTGTGCATATTTGTGGGCGAAACGCGGCAGCCAATGGCGCACAGCGACGTCCCCACAAACAGTCGTGCATTGAGCGACCAAATTATCCAACCGTGTACCCACCGATCTGTCTATCTCTTCTCTGTATTTCGCCCACAAAACACAGAGTCAATTCGCTTTACAGTATATTGCCAGAAGCACTTTGATACGTCTCGAAGACATGATAAGGTGCTGTATCAAATGCAAAGATTATTGTTGTTATTATCTCCCTCTCCCCATCTCTCTCTCCCTCTCCATCTGTCTATCTCTCTCTGTACCCCCCTCTCCACCTCTCTGTCTATCTCCACCTGTCTCTCTCTCTCTCTCCCCCACCCCCTCCATCTCTCTCTCCCCCTCTCCATCTGTCTATCTCTCTCTCTCTCCCCCTTCTCCACCTCTCTGTCTATCTCCACCTGTCTCTCTCTCTCTCCCTTTCTCTCCCCCTCTCCATCTCTCTCCCTCTCCATTTCTCTGTCCCCCTCTGCATCTCTCTCCCTCTCCATTTCTCTGTCCCCCTCTCCATCTCTCTATCTCCCTCTGTCTCCCCCTCTCCATCTCTCTATCTCCCTCTCTCTCCCCCTCTCCATCTCCCTCTGTCTCCCCCTCTCCATCTCTCTCCCTCTCCATTTCTCTCTCTCCCTCTCCATCTCTCTCTCCCCCCCCCCCCCCCTTCATCTCTCTCTCTCCCTCTCCATCTCTCTCTCCCTCTCCATCTCTCTCTCCCTCTCTCCCCCCTCCCCCTTCATCTCCCTCTCCCCCTCTCCACCTCCTCTCCACCTCTCCAGTTATTTCAGTGGAGGGATTCTGGGCGCCGCCCGGGAAGGTGAGCGGCCACTTGATTGACAGGCGTTAAGGTGGCCGCCGGGGGGAGGAGGGAGAGTCGGGACACACAAAGGGCCCGGAGCCGAGCAACAGCAACAGCAGCAGCGCCGCCGCCATGACACCAGCCCCGGGCTCGGGGGGGGGGGGGGGTCCCGGTAACAACCGCCAATAGCCCTTTACCTTCCCGTGACAGCCCAGCGGCCTCTCCTCTCCTTTCTTCCTTCCTTCCTTTCTCCTTCCCTCTCTCTCTCTCTCTTTCTTCCTCCTTCACACACCGACACTTCCGGCCGGGGGTCACGTGCCGCCGCGCCCGCTTCCGGCTGTCACGGGGGAGGGGGCGGGGCCTCGGTGACGTCGCCGCGCACAGTTCAGTTCAGTTCGCACCTCTCTCTCTCACACTCGGTCAACTGGCGGCCCGCGGGCCGCACCTCCCAGAACCTGACACAACAGCCAACCCCAGCACCACCCCACCCACCCACCCGACCACCCACCTCATTGCAAAGGTATCTCCCCCCCACCCCCCACCCACCCCCCATAATGCCCTTCTCAACAATCCTCCGCTTCCAGTATATTCTTTGAAGCGCTTTCGAGACATCCAAGAGATGTGATAATAAGTCGCTATATCAAAAGTCACTACCATTATTATCTAACACCCCCCGTTTCTATTCTCTTTCCTTTATACTGTACTCGGTTTCATACTAAATGTCAAACGTATCGTGAATTGCTTATTTTTGCAATCGTAATGACACTTTTTGAGAACATATTTTGTTATCAGAATCCTTACCAGCAGATTCACTTCATTATTTGCATTATCTTGAAAAATATCAGAGGTCCAGACAATAGTAATCTAATGTCAGCCATATTTTATTTTTTTTCTTCTTTTCCCAAATCCATGGTTACACTCTCCACAATCATCTTGGCAAATTCAAAATCCAGAAAATATAATGGAAAGGACACTTCAAACACAAAATTCCAGCAAAGTACACATCAGAGTTGAGTTAGAATAATAAGTTCATATCCCAACACCAATTCTATACTGTACAGCCATTCATTGGGCTCAAAGGACATCTGAATGCATTGGCAGTGTTATACTTAAGATTTGTCACACTGGATGATGCTGTGTGTTTGGTTCCTACCCACACACTCACACAGCAAGTTTCAGCAGCTGAGACCAAAACTATCAGCCTTGATGTCAGAGACATATCCGGTTAGCTCCTTCTTCTGTAAAATATATTTTTAAACTTCTATTTCATTCCCTTCTCTATTTCCACTGTTTCCACTCTTTACATAGAAGACTAGGATGATCTGGGTCACAATAACCATCAGAGCTAATCCACTTTCATACAAAACTCATTCATTGAAAGCATCATATTACAGTTCTTCAATTCCATTTGTTTCTTATATAGAAAAAAATGAAAACCCCTCCCCAGTGAGGTTTTGATAACCACAGATCTTTTATCCAGCAGGAAATTGTGGTTTTGATTCTCAACCTAACCCTCACCTCTGTGTACAAGTTAATTAAATACTAAAGTCAGCCAGTCAGGTCAATCTATTCTTAATTATCTAAACACAAGGTCACCCTGAGCACAGTACTCTCAGCTGATGAGCAATGGTGTAGGGGAGAATCAGTTTGGATGGAAAAGGGGAAAAAACATAACTGAACAGCTTACACAGGATAAACAGGATAAACAGTTCTAGTAAGATCATTGAAGACCAAGAGTTTTTGAACTCTTCTCCGTGGCTCTATTCATGGCTTTGTATTTGAGAAGGAGCTAAATATTATAATGTACCATTGCACCTCAATGAAAATTTACTGTCCATCCGTACTTTCTCTCTAGGAGCGCAGTCTCTCCTTGTACTGTAGGCTACAGCATCAGCTGCCAGGCCTTATGAAATGAAGTGTGTCTGGGAGGTAATGCGATCCATTTTGTGGTCTGTTGGATTGGCAGAAGCTTCATATGTGCAGAGCGTTACTTCATGCCTGTGGGCCTGTCAGACACAAATAAACAAGTTATCCTTCACACATAGACACACAGTTGCTTTTCCATTCCTTCTGACGAAATAATGAAGATGAATAAATACTTTTTTAAAAATAACCAAAGAAAAAAAAAGGGGTAAAATAAAGTTTACCTCTGTCTATAGCCCAGTTGATAAAAGTCCAACTAGACTATGTAATTCAAGAAAATGACAGTGTTTAAAATAGTGAGGTGCCAAACTAGGAAGATCCCAGGTTAGGTTAATGGTTTGTGCTGAGTTGGTTGATATTAGTGAGGATTAAACTACATTTGGCCTTAATGAGACACTGAGTGTAAAAGGTTTCATTATTCAGAAGAAAACAAGGTTTCCGTGGGTTTATTGTGTTAGGTTTGAGCGCCTTGGGACGTCCTCCCGATCGTGAAAGGAGCTATACAAACAGTGTTAGTAACATGCTTGCAGATTTACTTACCTCTGACCATTCCCCTCTCAATCCAATGTAATAGATTTTCGAAATCTCTGCTCCAAAATTCTTTGAGATGTGAATGGAAAGATGGTGCACATTACAGAAACGGGCAATCCTGGAAGAGCAGAGTAAAAGTTAAACATTTCCAAGCATTGTAAAAAAGTTTCAAATAAATATCGAATGTAATGCAAGTTAGGAATTGGGACACAACAGAACATTCTAAGGAGTTTAATGCATCACTCTTAACAGACATTCTGGGCGAGTGAAGGGTTATTCCAGGGTATATCCTGTAATTAGTATCAGAAATTGATCCAAGACAGGCGTCAACAAATTATTCAAATAACAGGGCCCATGTAACTGAAGCACATTGTGTCTTGTTTAAAACCAACTTCATCAGTGATTGTTTGGTAGTTATCAGGAACTGGGAACCCTAACTGATTTTCCTCTTGCCACATACTCCAAAAAATCATCAGTATAATTCTGGATCTTTGTGCGAATTGAGAAAAAAAAATTGCTCTTTTTCCTTTTGTCCACTACCAAACTACCAATACGTCTTCTAGACATCTCAAAGCGCTTCACAGAATATACTGCAAAGTTTGACTGTATGTTTTGTGGGCGAAATGTTAACATTAGATACCTACAATTCCTACTCTAGAATTAACCCAGGGATTTAATTGTTTGCTTAAAGCAGAAATGGACATACTTTGTGGTGTATTCCAGCTCCCCTGTGACATCCCGGTTCAGCTGAAACACTTGGTCAGGTTCTCTGCCCGTGTCATCAAATGACATATGTGGGATATTCTTATACCTAATCATAAAGAGAAAAGAAACAGTTAACACACATTTATCATTCAAGTGATTATATTCAAGTGATTATAGAAGGAGGAGGGTGTTGAAAAGTCAAGCCTGGAGGTGGCAAAGGCATGGAGGGTTTTGACTGTATTGGGAGTGACGTAATGATGGAGGTGTGTAATGTTGTGGAGAGGGAGGAAAGTGTAAAGCAGTCAGAGATAAAAAGTTATCAGGTGGTTCACAATCGGAGGATATAATCAATCTCTGCCAGAACTGAGCCATTTAGTTTCTCCCAGCGTATATAAAACTTCCTGAATAAAGAACTGAGTGTTTTCCAACAGCCATTTCCATGCTTGTTATTCAGCTTAAAAAAAATCACCGATGGAGGACACTTACAGTCTCATTTCTGATGGATGAGTGTTATCATCTTCTCCCATTAGGATTATTCCCTTGAGCTTCACATGCCCTGTGAAACTGAAACAGAGAAGGATTATAACTTGTATACTGCAGCAGCTCAAGGGTACGTGATGTGCAACAGGTTCAGGTGCTGACAATAAACACAGGGCTTGTTGTGTTGTGGTTAACTTTACAGTAGAGCTGTTCCATTATTCCTCTGTGGGAGCCAAAGGCATCTACACACATTAGTAAGTACCACTGATAGAACATTACAGCACCTGCTATCATAATCACACACTGGTTATTTTGCATCTTTTTAACAATGTGAATTTTGCAGGACTTTAAACTGCCCGTTGCACTGTGCGTGCATGTTCAGTGGTGAGATGTAATCTTTTTGTGCAACTTACGGAATATTAAATAGCAGTTCCTCATCGTCATCGCTTTCTACAAACTGCAACGGGACAAAGAAAAACATAAATTAGACAATCAAAAATGTCTCTTCGTTTGATAACAGTTCTATAATAATAATAATCCTTACGTCTGATACAGCACCTTAGCGCGTCTCCGAGACGTCTCAAAAAACGCGTCACGTTATATACGGTAAAGTGAATCGACTGTGTATTTTATGGGTGACGTGGCCAAAGTTGATGACAATAATAACCAAAATTGATGCCAGCAGAGACCCAGGGCTATGCTGAGCCTGTGTTACCAATGGCCTGTGTGTATATATGTGTGTTGCCCAGTGCCTGTGTGTGTGTGTTCCCCAGGGCCTGTGTGTGTATGTGTTGCTCAGGGCCTTTGTGTGTGTGGGGGGGGGCAGGTACCTGAGGGTGTGTGTGTGTGGGGGGGGTACCTTTGGGGGGGGGGTGCCTGTGTGTGTGTGTGTGGGGGGGGGGTACCTGTGTGGGGGGGGTACCTGTGTGGGGGGGGGTACCTGTGTGGGGGGGGGGGGGGCAGGTACCTGTGTGTGTGTGTGTGTGGGGGGGGGGGGGGGGCAGGTACCTGTGGGTGTGTGTGTGTGGGGGGGGTACCTTTGGGGGGGGGGTACCTGTGTGTGTGTGTGTGTGTGTGGGGGGGGGTACCTGTGGGGGGGGTACCTGTGTGTGGGGGGGGTACCTGTGTGGGGGGGGGTACCTGTGTGTGTGTGTGTGTGTGTGGGGGGGGTACCTGTGGGGGGGGTACCTGTGGGGGGGGGTACCTGTGTGGGGGGGGGGTACCTGTGTGTGTGTGTGTGTGTGTGGGGGGGGTACCTATGGGGGGGGGTACCTGTGGGGGGGGTACCTGTGTGGGGGGGGGTACCTGTGTGGGGGGGGTACCTGTGTGTGGGGGGGGTACCTGTGTGGGGGGGGGGTACCTGTGTGGGGGGGGTACCTGTGTGTGGGGGGGGTACCTGTGTGTGGGGGGGGGTACCTGTGTGGGGGGGGGGTACCTGTGTGTGGGGGGGGTACTGTGTGGGGGGGGGGGGGTACCTGTGTGGGGGGGGGGGTACCTGGCTCCTGTCCTGTCTCTCCTCCCAGGGCTTGAAGACCAGCCGCCCGGAGCCCTCCCGCGCCTCGTTCAGACACTGCAGCCGCTGGTGGTCGATCTTCCTGTAGAGCCCGAACTCGATGCCCCTCTCGGCGGGGTCGTGGTCCGCCTCGGCCTCGCAGTGGCCGTGTCCATGGCCGTGACCCGCCATCTTGTCCCGCTCGGTCTGCTGGGAACGGCAGCTGACGGCCAATCACCGAGCGCGGCCCTCGTCACGTGACAAGGGCCCGGCGTCACCATTGGAACCTCCCCCCTCCGCCATCTTTGTCACGTGGTTTAAATCCCATCCCAATGCTGCAGCTGTTGATGATGATGATAATAATAATAATAATCCTCGCATTTGATATAGCACTTTTCACGTCGGGAGGACGTCCCAAAGCGCTTCGCAGAACACACTGTAAAGTGAATTGACTATATTTGTGGGCGAACGCGGCAGCCAATTGCGCACAGCAATGTCCCACAAACAGTCGTGGATTGAAAATGACCAATTTATTATTGTTTTTGGTTTTGGAGGGATTATTATTAGGCTCTGTGTGGAGTAAGGAAACTTGCCCAAGGTTTCGCCCTGACCTGACTGGGATTGAACTCAGGTCTCTCACTTGCAAAGCGAGTGCTCTAACCATTGAGCTACAGGACTCCAGATGATGATGATGATAATAAATCCTTGTATCAGCACCTGGAAATCACTACATATGAAATTCTCAAGAGATTTTTGGTCACTCAATCCACGACTGTTCGTTCAGACAGCGCCGCGCTCAATTGGCTGCCGCGTTTTACCCACAAAATGCACAGTCGCCATACTCGACAGCATATTCCGTGAAGCGCTTTGAGGCGTCTCAAGGACGCGATGAGGAGGAACGTCAAATGCAAGGACTGTTATGAGCAGTGTCATTTCTTTAGAGAGGTTTGAAAAAAAATCGCAAGTGCGCAGATTTATCCGCTCCACCATCGGTGGCCGTGCCTTCAGCCACTAATCCCCGAAGGGTGGTATATAAATGCAAGTTGTTGCTTGCGCTTTATTGATAGAGCCCTGACCACATACATTGCCTAATCGCTCAAACAGCAAGTGTTGTAATGGCCCGAGAATGGAGAAAACAACTTCACAAAATGAGGGTGGGCATTAGATAAAATTTTTATTTGGGGATTTCTCCTGTCATAATAAATATAAACACCACAGATTTTAATCCAGAAATTCTATCCCCAATTTAAAATAACGCAGATAATTCACATACAAATAGAAATATACTGCACATAAAATTGTCAGCTTTTACAGTTGCAATGTACGTTAAATATAAAATATTGATTTATTACATAGCATGATATGCAGGTAGTGTTTTTTTTTGCCTTTAGTACTTTTAAAATAAGACAAAATTACACAATTGAAATAATTAGTTATTTTAATTTACACAAATAAAGATTATTTTCGTTCGTCCTTCCCATAACCAGCTTTCTTCTCCAGGAGACAACCATTGTGGACTCTACCCAGCAGGAAGTGCGGTATATAAATGCAAGTTGTATTTTCAACGTCATTGTGATCAACTCACCTGCCACTTAATATGCATTTGGGATGAATACATTCCATCAGGCAGATTAAATGTAGATTTAGGAAAAGATAACCTGTGACTGAGCAAAAANTGTAAGAGATATCCACTAAGTGGTTTATAAGTGCGAGAGAAGGCTGTGGTGATGAAGTTGACAAGTTTGCACAAAAGTCATTGTCTACATTGTCAGGCTGTGCTCTGGACACAACAGCAATATACTGTGCATTCGTTATCACAACTTGCAAGAAGCCTGAGCAACTTTAGAACAGGTTCTTCTGTTTAAGGCCTGGGAAATATACGCACCAGCATCCAATACCTTCTGCAGGTCCACTCCCTGTAAATATAAGACCAAGAACATTTTACTGAATTGCCCTAAGATCTAATCACACAAGGTTAACTCAAGGGGATACATACAGTAGTGTTTAATTTCAATTAAGGACACCTGTTATCATCAAGTCTTCAGGTTGCTGCTGACATCAGTTCCTCTGTTGCGCTTGTATTTATATGCCTGGCCGCATTGCATAGAAAGTGGCATTGCCAGGATCTGATGACCTAGAAGTTGGCCATTGTTTTAGCGTGGGAAGACAACCATATCTGCACACGTCACCAATCAAGTGATCAGTGACGGCGTGAAGCGCTGACCAGCGATTGTGCCCTGTTTTGAGATTTTACTCCCCATCTACTGCATAATAAGAGCTCTATTATATGAAGTATATATTAAAAGCAGTCTATCGAGCGGGCATACTTACTGTGTGAATTCCCAACCCGTTTAACATGTACACTACGTCCTCGGTTGCTACATTCCCAGATGCTCCTTCTGCATAAGGACAACCTCCCAGGCCAGCCACTGAGGAATCGACTGTACTGATTCCCATCTGGAAAAAATGGTAAAAGGACATAACTCACACATATCTAAGGCTGTGCTGTTTGATGGCACTGACATTCATTGTAGTCTTATTTCACTCTGGGTATAAATATGAAATGAAATGTCACGATGTCAATCAAAATACTCAGGCGCTTTTGCTAATGCTGCTTTTGTAGCAGTCACCTGGAGATATGTGAAGAGAGACACAGGTCAGTGCTGAAACAGATCACTATAATTTGCTGATGGATGTCAGTGGATGTGTGGTAGGTAGATAAATAGAAAATAGTGTGTAAATCTGCAAGTTATATAGTACTCGTCAGGTATTTGATTCATTTTTTAAGGCAATTTTACTGATGCACTTCTTCACAATGAATAATTCAGTTAATTATCTTCACTATAAAGCTAAGTTTTAAATAAACAAACTTGCCTGCAAAGCTACAAAGATATTGGCTAGTGCCTGGCCATATGTATCATGGCAGTGGACAGCCAGTGCACTGACTGGGACTTCTCTGAGGACAGCAATCAGCATTTCTCGCATGCTGCCTGGGGTTCCTACACCGATTGTATCTCCCAGCGATATCTCATAGCAACCCATGGTATAAAGTTTCTTGGCCACCTGCACAAAGCAAAAAAAAACTCCCATTAACTGCAGGTAGACAGCGGTCTTTAATAAGAATTTTGTACAGTTTTCCCGAATATGCACTCCATTTTAAGATTCACTGCATTACAAACGAGCATAAGAATTATCAGCACAGGAAAGAACCAAAAATCTTTTGTTTTAATAAAAATATATATATATTGTGCAAGCAAAGTGAAGCCAGTCACCTCTTAAACCCACTTGCACTGTTGGCTTGAAAGGGACCCCATAGTAACATTACATTGCCATTCAAATAATATTCCTTGTACTTGTTATAGTGCCTTTCATGTCAGGAGAATGTCTAAAAGTGCGGATATGGCAGATAATTTGTGGATAGCAAATACAAGTATTATTATTATTAATATTATTAGCAATGTACCACAAACAGCCGGAAAGTGAATTACCAACATTATCTAGGGGAGTTGTTGTGAGTTAAAGACTAAATAAAACACAACATTACTTACCTCTGCAACCTTGTCAGGGGAAACCATCCCTTCATAAGGGCAGCCAAGCACACAGGACACATACCTGAAAAAATATGAAATTAAAATGTAATGAACTCAATTTGATAAACCTGTAAAAAGAACATCTATTATGATCTATATGAAATATATTTAATTTCACATATCTTGAAACTTTTTTTAACTGTAAATATGCGGTGATTAAGGGAAATGAAAATGTAATCTTTGTAAATACCCTCGGACTGGAATATCGGCATCTTTTGCTGCCTTCGTGACCTCTTCGAACCGCTGCAAGCTTTCAGCAATGGAGCAGTTAATGTTTTTTTTGCTGAACATCTCTGAGGCAGCGCCAAAGATGGCCACCTCTTTTGCGCCTGCTTTGATCTGTGAAATTAAAAAAAAGTTAAGACTTCTCATGACAGAATAGAATACATTTGAAATTTAATATATTCACATTTACATATCACCTTTTATATTGGGCGGATGTGTCAAAGTTTTTTTATTTAGACAAATTAGTTGTTCTCCATCCATACACACAACAACTTGCATTTGTACAGCGACTTTCACGCGGGGTAGCGTCCCGGAGCGCTCGACAGTGGGGGAGGCTGACACCGAGATCAGGTGGAGAGGGAAGGGGGAGGTGACTGTAAACACGATCGAAAAGGAAGGTCTTTAGGCGGGATTGACATCCTAATATTGTTATCTATCTATTCTGGAAGTGGGAGATCACAGATGTGAGATAAGCACTTACTGCTGCCTGAAACCCTCTGAGATTTGGAGTCAGCACTGGGTAGCTGACATTTGGATGCATCTTGATTCCTTGCATGACTTCCACCTGATCAGCCATCTGCAGGGGAAAAAGAGAACAGAGAAATTGTACCATTCAGCCAGCCAACAATCAATCCCACACAAAAGCAACCAATTCCTGTGAAGCCCTTTGCAAGGCATTATACCAAATGCAAGGAACATTACTACGAGTGTCAGGACAGGAAAAACAAAAGCCAAAGAAACAGATTTAAGGCAGGGAAAACAATCTCCTCTGCCTTTATTTTCATTCCTATCTTAGAATATTACTGTACAGAAGGAGGCCATTTGGCCCATTGTGCCTGATCAGACTTGCGACGTCTTTCAATGCTTAGCCTTCAGATTTCTAACCACTAGTATCTTACCTGAGGCACCCATTTTGGAGACACAAAGCTTGTTGCTTCAACCACAGACAATCCGGTCTGAGAAAGGAGGTTAATTAACCGAATTTTCACTTCAGTTGGAACAATGATCTGTGAAGTGAAAAAGGTATCTTTAGTCGTTAGATTACACCCATTTCAGTGAATAATACAATAAATAATCCTGGTTCAGGAGATCTTGGAATAAATAGGCACAAACTATGGTTCTAACTTTCAAAACAAATATTAAATAAAATGTTTTTAAACAATCAGCCAACATCAACACCATATTTTGAAGCTACTTGGGCTACAGCTACGTTGGGCTGATTGAATTCTTCCATTAGTGTAAAGAGCATTATATAAATGCAAGTTGTTGTTGTAGTGCTACGTTGTCAGGTTGGTAGCACGTTTGTTAAACCAAGGTCTCGGCTGCCTGTTGAGATGGACATGAAAAATCACGTGGCATTATTCAAAAACGTAAGTCTTTGCCAAGGATTATTATTTGATTATTTATTATAAGGAAATCGCTGCCTGAAGCGATGGTTGAATCAGATAATGTCGATGAATTCAAGAGGAAGTTAGCACTTCACATGAGGGAGAGGGGAATAGAAAGTAATGGGAGGGAGTAAGTAATGGGTGAAGACTCATGTGGAGTATAAACACAGGCACCGAGTTTGGCCGAATGCCTAGTTTTCAGGCTGTACATTCTTTGCAATTTTTTTTGAAACTGGTCACTGTGGTTAGAAAGTCCACTGGGGGAATGTGGGACAAGGTCAGGGTAAAGTTCAACCTCAACCCAAGCGATCAAATAGTCTGAAAAAAATTCAATAACTGAGATCACAAATGAAAAGTCAAGACACACAGATATTTGGGTAAATTGTGATTTACCTTCTCATTTTGCAATCCATCTCGCGGTCCAACCTCAACAATTTTCACTCGTTCAGGAAGAGATTTTGTTGCCATTCCAGCCTACATAACAAGCAGAGAAAAAAGCGTAATAATAATAAAACTTCAAAAGGTTTGAAAATGTCATTAAAGAGAATATAAGACTCTGTTGGGGAGGGGGATTCCTACTGACATCACTGAACCCCACTGTACTTGCGCAGGAAACTGGCCTGACAATGGCTGCTGAGGGAAAGAGATTGGGGGGAAAGCTGCAACAATTGTTAGGTTGGCACTTTCCGATTGTGCCAAAAACTTACGGTCTAATATCCAAACCGGCCATATACTGAAGTGCATTATGAGAATGCACTGTAGATTATAAAAACTCAACCACTAATGGTGTCTGGAGTCCTGTAGCTCAGTTAGAGCACATGCCTTGCAAGCGAGAGGACCTGAGTTTGATTGCTGGGCAGGGCGAAACATTGGGAAAAGTTTCTTTACTCCACACGTCTGGTTACCTAGCAGTAATTAGGAACCCGGTTATTAGTCGATTGGTGGATCGCTTTTCCGGTATACTTTTACAGCATATTCTGTGAAGCGCTTTGTGATGTCTCAAAGACACCATAAGGTGCTCTATCAAATGCAAGTAATATTATTATAATGATGGACAATCAATTCTATTTAAAATGGATAACCTATCTCTGAGCGCATCATATTTCAAATCGACAGGAAACAAAGATGTGTACCGGAAACGGTGAAAACAGTGACCCCAGTATTTATACGCCAGAAAACCTTCATCAAAAGAAGCGTTGTGGAACCCAGGTTTGTTCTGAACCACACATAACAAACTTAGCCATGGTTTCTAGCATTTGTTAAGCAACAATGCCCTTTTACCTGGAGTGGGCTCACTGGGCAAAGATTATAAAGCTCCAATCCTCTAATGTGTTTGGCAAAGGCACCATGACCTCCTGAGAGTTCACGACCGATCAACCTTCGACATGTATGAACACCGTGTCAGACAACAAGAACGAAAAATGACCCCTCGTCTGCAGGTTGTGCGCGTGTGAGCGTGTGTGTGTGTCTGTGTGCGTGCGAGCGTGCGTGCGTGTGTTCCTCTTAACTGTTAACAAGAAACGGGGTATCTAATTCTGTTCAGCGTGAATTAAAGATATACGCAGCAACACTGCAGTTGTAACGGGATCAGCTGGCCGTTGTCAAATATTTCACGCTCAATTCAAATTTGCAGCGATTACCCCAAAACTCGTTAGTTTTCACGCGCGGCTTTTGTCAACAAAGCCATTGACGGCGGCACGTCGCTTGCGCTTAACTGACACGCATTCGCTTTGTGCCTAACGCGGGACACGTAGTTGGGTTTAAAAACCTAATATGCAGTGAATTCCAGTGGGGGCTTTCTTAAAAAAAGTGACCCCGTTTGGAGATTCTATTGGACAATAAGTTTCGCCCACAAAACACGCACAGTCAATTCACTTGACAGCATATTCTGCGAATTGCTTTGAGACGTCTCGAAGATGTGATAAGGTTCCCCCCCTCTCCCCTTCTCTCCCGCCCACCCCTCACTCCCTCTCCCCTTCTCTCCCCCCTCACTCTCTCTCCCCCTCCCCTTCTCTCCCGCCCACCCCTCACTCCCTCTCCCCTTCTCTCCCCCCTCACTCTCTCTCCCCCTCCCCTTCTCTCCCGCCCACCCCCACTCCCTCTCCCCCTCTCCCCCCTCACTCTCTCTCCCCCCTCCCCTTCTCTCCCGCCCACCCCCACACTCTTTCTCCCCTCCACCCCCTCCCTCTCTCTCTCCACTTCTCTCCCCCCCTCACTCTCACTCTCCCCCCTTCTCACTCTCCCCTCCCCTTCTCTCCCCTTCTCTCCCCCTCTCTCCCCCCTCCCCTTCTCTCCCCCCTCACTCGCTCCCCCCCCTCTCTCCCCTCTCCCCCTCACTCGCTCCCCCCCCCCCTCACTCGCTCCCCCTCCCCCCTCCCTCGCTCCCCCTCTCCCCTCCCTCTCTCGCTCCCCCCTCTCTCCCCTCTGCCCCCTCACTCGCTCTCCCCCTCTCTCACTCGCTCCCCCCTCTCTCCCCTCTGCCCCCTCACTCTCTCTCCCCCTCTCTCACTCTCTCTCCCCCTCCCCCCTCACTCTCTCTCTCCCCCCCTCTCCCCTCCCTCCCTGAGGCCCCACTCACCGCCGGGGCCAGCAGTAGCCGCTGACATGCCGCCGTGACGGCCAGGGGCAGCCGCCGCCTCACAGCCCAAACGGCCGCCATCTTTCCTCACCAACCGTCACTGTGTGGGGACACGTGACACCGCGCCGCCGGCAAGATCTCGCGAGATCTGCCGCGGCCCCGCCCCCCCCATTGGTACACAGGGGCGGAGCTATCTCAGTGCTCAGGGGGTGGGGGGGGGGAGGGGGAGATATGTGGTTAATAATTAGTAATAATATTAATAATAATAATCCTTGCATTTGACGCAGCGCCTTATCCCGTCTTCCAGACGTCTCAAAGCGCTCCCCCCGGACACGCGGCAAAAGTGAACGGACTGTTATATTTTGTGGCATTTGCATTAATAATAATAGTCATAGTAATAATAATAATAATAATAATAGCAATAGTAATAATCCTTGCATTGGATGCGGCACCTCATCGCGCCTTCGGGACGTCGCAGAGCGCTTCACAAATACCGGCACAAATGAGGCCGGTCGTAGCCCCCAGTGGGACGGGGCGGCACAGCAATCGCCGCCGGTTCTGCGCCGGGCAGCGCCAGGCTTCCCCGCTGCTTGTCCAGCCGGCCCCGGCCCCGGCCACGGCCCCGGCTGGACAAACCCGTCAGGGCTTCAACTTGCAGGATTAACAGGAGCTGAGTGGCTGGTCTGTCCTTCCAGGTCCTGCTGCTAAGCTGGACTGGGCTGTGCTGCCACCAGCAGTACCCTGGAATACTGTGGACCCACCTGCTCAGGGACTGGACTGGGTGGGCTCGATTCCGACATTCCATTGCCAAACATATCACCTTGGAGCTCTGAGGAGACCCTACTTGTCACCTCCGCCAGCCCCCCGCCAGCCCCCATATCTCACATGAAAGAGCCTCTGGGGGAATTAAATTGAAGTAAGTCTATGTGTGGCAGTGCCTAACTCGAGATTCTAACTCCCTGCAAAGATTATCATATCTCTCTTATTCTGCTCTTTCACCCACAAAATATACAGTCAATTCACTTTACAGTACATTCTGTGAAGCGCTTTGAGACGTCTTGAAGTTATAAGATGCTATGTCAAATGCAAGGATTATTATTATTAATGTTATATATACAACTCCTGCCACACAGAACCATAAATTAGCAACAAGTGACTGAAGGCTGAGGTGACAGATGAGATGACTCCATTATCAGAGTCAACTCAACAAAGCAACCTCTCAGGCAGAAACTCTATCCTATTGCAGGAATTCATTCACCTGGAACACGTCAGCAGACAACCAAGTGAACACACTCTGTGCCCACGCAACTTGCAAATCCACATTCAGCCTCGCCAAAAAAAAAAATTGATCCTCCATACGATGTCTGAATTCTAAAACAATGCACAGACATTGCTCTGGAGTTAGTCAATGAGTGAGTTAGTTAGTTGCACGATTGCCAGAGAAATAAATAGGTGAAGGCAATTTGAAGATTCTAAACTGTCATCATAAATAAATAAATACATGCATACATAAACGCATAAATAAATTAAACGTATAAGTACCCAAATAAAACTTTGGAGCCGGATTTGCTCCTTGTGACACTTCAACCATCGTGAAATAATTTCTCAGACTGTCAGAAGCCCATAAAATATAAAAATGAGCAATTTTCCCCTGTGTGTGTGTGTGTGTGTGGGTGTGTGTGGGTGTGTGTGGGTGTGTGTGGGTGTGTGAGAGCTCGTTTAAAGTCCCTGCATTGCACGACACTGTAATGATAAGCGTATAACGTATCTATCTTCCTGCAGGAATTGGCTGTATCCAACCCCGTGTATCCCTCTCCTGGAGACACTCACCTGCTTACAGATTGCTTCCAACTTTCTCGGCACATAATCCCGGCCCCAAATTAAATACCCTCACAGAACCCGACACCCAAACTGACCCAAAACAACACGAAAACACCCCAACCTGACGTCAGCAGCCAAATTATGCACTTCCTTCTTGTTTCTCTTTTGATCAGGCGTCATTGACTGCGTTCCTCTGTGTGTGTGTGTGGGGGGGGGGGGAGGGGGCAAAGGCTGCTAAATAAATACAGTACTTTATAATGTTTTATTTGCATTTCCCTGTCAGTTCGTTCAAAAGACAACAGAGTAAAAAAAAGCAGCAGGAGCTGACTCAGGAACCAACCAGCGTTGCACAAACTGTATATAATAATAATAATACTTGTATTTGACACAGCGCCTTATCACATCTTCGAGACGTCTCAAAGCGCTTCACAGGATACACTGTAAAGTGAATTGACTGTGTATTTTGTGGGTGAAGCGCGGCAGCCGATTGTGCACAACAGCGTCTGTCCCACAAACAGTCGTGGATTGAGTGACCAAATTATTATTATATAGATGAGTTTGACCCATATTTTCTTTCTTTTGCCCAGTGCTGTGTATACTTTAACCCTAGCAGCTACATAAATGATCTTTAAATGTTCCGATGTCACCCCCTTTGACAAAATGTTGTTCACCTGTGAAGATTTTTGTTAAATAATAAGAATCATCCTTGCATCTGATATAGCGCCTTGTCACGTCATTGAGACGTCTCAAAACGCTTCACGGGATATACTGTAAAGTGAATTGACCGTGTATTTTGTGGGCGAAAACGTGGCAGTCAATTGCGCACAGCAGCGTCCCACAAACAGTCGGGGATTGAGTGAGCAATTTTCTTAGGACGGTGTCAGAGGTTGCAGACTAACGTATTTGTTGATATTATCTGAATGATTCAAAAAATCAATGAGGTTGAGAACATTTAATTTATTTATTTTTCTATCTGTTCCTCCCAATGATCTGCCCTGATCAACAGGACTAAAGGTCTAAAGGGCATCAGCCTGTCCTCTGCCACAGAAAGCTGTTGAGGCAGAAATAATGCAAGGTATTTTAAAAAAAGAGACAGATATTTGGATAGTAGAGGTATTAAGGTGTATTGTGAAAGAAAGTGGAATTGGGATAAAAACATCTGTCAAGGTCGAAAACTGGTTCAGTGAGCTGCGTGGGCTCCTCTTGTTCCTATTGTTCTATATTTCTAATTATTTGCTGGTTTATTATCTATCGATTGATTAAATTTACTCTTAATTTTATACATTTTGAAATTTTACTTAGACTTATTTTTGTTCTTTGATTTTTTTTTATCCTCGTATTTGATACTTCATCGTGTCTTCGAGACGCTTCACAGAATATACTGTAAGTGTAGTGACTGTATATTTTGTGGGCAAAGCATGGCAGCCAATTGCAGTGTCCCACAAACAGTCGTGGATTGAGTGACCAAATTATTATTTTTTTGGGGGGGGGTTTACAGATTAGTACAGGTTACTAATTACACTTACCCTAAACTATTTGGTTATTCACCACTTTTACCCAGGGATTTTCTCAGAGCTCAGATAGCAGCACAGGAAGTGTCCAACGCTAATTCTTATCTGCTGTAGAAGGGATCACTTATACTACAAACGTTCCTTTCACAAGTGTGGCGACAGGACCAGTGATCTGTTTATCGTCATTTGGTTTCCACATGGATGTCACTTCTTTGGCAGCGCATGACCTTGGGATGTTTGTGGTGAAAAACAATAAATATACAGTAACCCAGTATCCCTTTTGGTAAGAGCCGGCAAGGGCTCTGGGGTGCTACTCTCTGTGTGAAGGGCGCAATATAAACGCAAGTTGTTGTTGTTGTTGTTGTACGGTCAGGTGGAGGAGAAAGATAATTCCCCACAGTGAGGGAGAGAAAACACTAGGCTTATATAATTTCTGAGATCTGAACTCAACTGGTTTGGCAATATATATGGCTTAAGTCCGATTAGTTTGTTTCCTCCCTGAACCAGCACCATTGGTAACTACCAGGGTTTACCAGTGTCACTGAGCACTCGCTGTCTGTGCTTCAGAAGCGACCGAGTCAGGAGCAGATTCCGAGCCCAAAATAGCAGCTGTCTGAAAAGATTCAATCAACTTATCGTCCGCTGAAGAGACTGCGGAGGATGCGAAATCACAAGTCTATGAGTGTGTAGGGCTGTGTGTAGATTGAACTACATTACCTCTCGGAATTCCTGACCCTCTGTGTAAGGTGGCAGCTGTTGAGTTTGTTTTGTTGGACACGTTGTTTGGCTCCTGACAGTTTGGATGTATTTAGTTCCGAGATAAACGTCCACATTAATATTAGCCTATTAAGCGCTGCGAGACGCTGTCCGGTGTGATGGGTGGGCGCTCTATAAATGCAAGTTGTTGTTGTTGGTGGGATGGGGGGGGGGGGCGGTCAAAACTGTACCACTGTAGTACTCCATTGTGATCACTAGATGTTGCTATCCAACTATGTAAACATCCCAGCAGTTGCTTGTGGGGCAATTGTTCAGTGTCAAGAGTTTGATTCATTTCTTTCTGTTCTCCTTTTGGGTTAGAAACTGGAATGTTTAAATCCTGGACCAGGATATGAGTTCATAATCTAGGCTGAGGGAGATCTGCATTGTCAGAGATAATCAATCCACTTTACGGTGTATCCTGTGAAGCGCTTTGAGACGTCTCGATCAAATGCAAGGATTATTACAATATTGTTAGACACTGTTTTTTTTGGGATGAGCCGTTAAACCGAGGCTCCACCCGACGATTCAGATGGACGTTAATGATCCTACGGCACAATTTAAAAGACGAGTGTGGAGCTTTTCCTGATGTCCTGACCAATTCTCCTCTCTCACCTAAATTCACAAAGAAAAACGGATTCATTGGTCATTGCTCTTAGTTGCCGCATTTCCTTGCACAACAAAAGTCACTATATTTAAGAAAGTATTTCAATGGGTTTACTAAAAACATTGATCACTAGAAACAATGAGGCTTTTTCTTTATACGGGGGGGGGGGAAAAACTAATATAAAAACCCAGCTACTTTTTTTTGCTGTCATTTAAGTGAGGCCTCTCATTGTGTGAAGAGGAGTAAGATGATTCAATAAGTCACTAAGTCAAATAAATGGCAGAACCGCAATACAGTGCTACGAAACTAAGCATTGGACAACAGTGATAAACTAGGGTACTTTTGAATGGTAAATGCTTTTAGCTGTTACTGAAACAGGATGGAAAGAAATTGCAAATTCACACAAACCCAGTGCTGTTTTGGTTGGGCCTATTTGCAATGCGCTGCTAAGTGGAATGCTGTGGTATGGAACAGGATGTGGGTTACCCAGTGTGATAGTGAAACCAGCCCAACCTTATCTCAGGAGAATGGAAGTGTAGCTGAAGTATTTGCAGATCTCAGAGGACAAGCACTCTGAATGTTTCTCTCGCACCCATACGGAGCGCTCAACAACAAATGACATTCACACGGCGCCTTTCATGTCGGGAGGACATCCCAAGGTGCGGGACAGTCAGGGATTTGGACCCGAGGCTGGGGGTTGGGATCAGGAGGGGTGGAGGGCACGGAGGGTGGGGGTAGGAGGGTGACCGAATGTACGGTCGAAGAGGAGGGTCTTGAGACGGGCCTTGAAGACCACAATAGTGGACCTGGGAGCTTGAAAAATACGTCTCGCAGTAACCCCAATGTTGTGGTATAAAACTGAAACAAATGTCAGACAATTAAATACTGTATAACTAACTGAGCAGCATGTTTTTCCTCGTCTTGTTCCGGGAACTATTATCCCAGCTGCACAACAGAGTTATGCCACAGAGTAGAGTTTTTCTGCTGCTATTGACAGCCGCATGACTTTGCCACCATGTTCCGATACTTTTTTAATATCACGTTGTATTTATCGTCAAAGTAGAGCACTGAGGTGGCGCTGAGTTTGGTGGGAGCGCAGCATGGTTTGGGAACTGCGTCCGGTTTCATTAGATGAACCTTTCAGAGAGAAAGAGAGAGAGAGAGAAAAATAAATGGTTATTGAATAACTAACTCCCTTCCTTCACATTTTAGCCAAAAAATATTGCGTCTATCGAACCTTTTCATTGCTCTCAGATCAGGAAGGTTTCGAATGGCCTTCAGAATATTTCTTTAGGAGATACACTTGATCAGATTGGGGAGGGAAATGCTGGAGAAATTTCCCTTTATGCATGTTCCGGCTAAAAATGGCAAAATTGATGTGCTGAGAGAACCCGAGTACAAAAACAACGACAAATTACATTTACACAGCGTCTTTCACATCAGAAGGACGTCCCAAGATGCTGGACCTTCAGGGATTTGGATCTGAGTCGGGGTTGGGAATCAGGAGGGGTGGAGGGCAGGGAGGGTTGGGGTAGGAAGGTGGCTGAAGCCACGATCGAAGAAGAGGGCCTTGAGACGTGCCTTGAAGGAGGCAAGGGAGGTGAAGAGACTGTGGCCTGGTGGAAATACTTACCAGTGCCTGCACAATGGCATGGTTGGAGGCATTCATGTGGGATCCAAGGGGAAAGGAGCAATCTCCGTCACAGTAAAATGCTTCATAGCCCTCTGGGGCAATTATCCAGTCCTAACATTGACAGACAGAAAGCATCAATTCATCATCATCAACAACAACAACTTGTATTTATATAGTGCCCCTCACAAAGGGTAGCGTCACAGAGCTCAGGTCAAAACACTATCCCAATTCCTCAGTTGGAATGAGTTTGGTTCAACAAATAAAACACTTGTTTGCAAAACACTTTCTGCAGAAACTCTATCCGTCATCATAAACTCACATCTAAATACTAGTCTAAATATTTAGCGAAGATCCCCAGATTGAAAATTAACCTCCAAAATACCGGTTTTAAATGTGTTCGCAAAGCTGCGGGTTTCCTTTGAAACAACCTGGAATAAATGAAATAAAATGGATGATGCAAGATGATTTTAATTCTTGTTTCCGTTCTTGAACCTACATGAAAGTTGTTAAGTATCCAGGCAATGGGAGATAGGCTTTGGTATGGTATGGTACGGGCTTGATGATGGGAAATGTTGTAGACTTCAGAATGGTGAGACACAGAGAGGTCTCAATCTCAGCCAGTCAACCCAGAAGGGAAGCGAGTGAGAAAACCAACTCATTCTATTCTCAGGAGCCTCCCAGGTTTAATGCCTCCCCAGTCACTACTGTTAGATGTGAAACAATATCACTTTCATCAATAAAATAATTAGGAGTGGGATGGGACTTGTACTTCCTGCTCTTACTCACGCTCGACAGGGCTGAGGACAGTACTCCACTCCCTCAACCGAGTGTGACTAACTCTTTAATTAGACTAACATTAAGAAATGGACCACCCAAGCAACAATAAAAGTCTAATTTGTGGCATTTCTTATTTGGATTCCTTCATACTCTGTTAACAATGGGATTCCTATTAGATGTGTCAAAGATGAATTCCCATGGATGTTTGTCCATAAAATATACAGTCAATTCACTTTGCAGTGTATCCTGTGAAGCGCTTTGAGACATCTCAAAGGCGTGATAAGGTGCTATATCAAATGCAAGGATTGTTGTTGTGATTTACTTCTGGAAACCCCTATTTACTCAGCTCAGACTTGCTTACTAAGGAACCCCATTAAGGAATAATGGCCATAATTTAGACCCAAGTTCAGAGTAGAGTCCAAATCAATTCAAACTGGGATCATTTATGTTATTGAGCTGCAAGTTAATGCATCCATTGACTATTGAGATGCAAGTTAATGCAGAAACCATTCCTTCGGGGTAATCTCAAACATGAATTGTTTTGGATTATGATAATAACAATCATAATCCTTGCATTCGATATAAAACAGCAACTAGCACTTATACAGTGCCCTCCACCCAGGGTAGTGTCTCAAAGCGCTTCTCAGGATATACTGTAAAGTGGAGTGACTGTGTATTTTGTGGACAAAACAATGCATTTTTAATGTAGCTGTACACCTTCTGAGGACATTACTTTTACCGCATTTTACCTTACCTGCCAGTCCAGTTCTCGGAAGCTTACATACAGGTCATGCCTCTTGCAAACTTGTGTCTGCTCTCTGCCATTGTAACCTGCTGGTTCATATAAAAAAAACAATATTGTGTAAACCTAAACTGAGTGATTGTTTAATTCAATTTAACAAAGAGGAATTAGCGCTAATCTCGGTGAAGTGTGCATTGGTCTCGTGGTCTTTTGAGTCTGGTAATATATTTCCCCTCTCCGCTTCATATCTTGTCCCAGGGAATAATGAATGAATCCTGTAATTGATCCAGAGGCCGGGAGCTGAGTTTAACTGAATCTGTTTCTCATTTTCCCTCAGAGGCTGTCTAAACTCTGGTAACTTAGAGGGTTTGGAAGGCACGAACATGAATTAACTTGTATGAGTGGCTTTAAGGAGTGGTGTGGTGTGGTCCCACACATTGTTCCTTGGTCAGGATAGCAAATGAGGATGTATTTCCAGGACTTCCCCCTCTACAGGCTATAAATCTGCAAGGATATGGGGAGAGAGCGGGGGAGTATGATTGAATAACTCTTCAAAAGAGCCAGCGCAAGCATGATGGGCCAAATGGCCTCCTTCTGTGCTGTAATATTCTATACATTGGTTTGTAGCTGGTCTTTGCTTGTAAACCTTGGCCAATTTAATGCTGAAACTCCACATCTGCCACTGTGTGGTATAAAACCTCGGAATCGAAACTTTCCCTTCTCGTGGACCGTATTCCAAGATTAAATCTTCAACATGGGCTTCAGTGTCTGTTGTGTCGACAACACAATGCCACGTATCCACATGTGACTGACTATCCGCACGATTGCTTGTCTGAAATCAGGCTCCATTTGCAGAATTGTGGTGATAACAAAAAAACAGTGCTATATTCCCGGGATGTGAATGACTGGAATGCTAATTCTTAACAACAACAAATGACATGCCTTTCACGTCAAGAAGACAGGGATTTGGACCCGAGCTGGTGAATTGGGATCCAGAGGGGTGGAGGGCTGGGAGGGTGGAGGGGTAGCAGGGTGACCGAAGGTGCGGTCGAAGAGGAAGGTCTTGACATCTTCTGTCATTGATATCCATTTTTGGTAACTTTCGATGTTTTTCACAAAGTTTTATTCCGATTCACTGCTCGCGAGAGGGATCAACTACAGGTTAGTTGACTTTTTTTTAAATTAAAAAACTAGAAGTAATAATAATGAAAATAATCCTTGCATTTGATACAGTGCCTTATCACGTCTTCGTGACGTCCGAAAGTGCTTCACAGGATATACTGTAAGGTGTGGTGACTGTGTATTTTGTGGGCGATGGACGTAATGATGGATGTACAGAACGGCTGAGTGAGTTACCGAAGGTGCCAGGCAATCTCTCGCACGAAGGTCGTTCACCGTATTTCTTCCGGCCTTTTCTCCGGTTGGCCGCCCGTATGGTACGGACGGGCGCCTGGCTTGCTCTGAAGAAGGTCACCATGAACGGTCGCTTTGTGCGAGGTCCTCGCCGGCCCACCAGCCCAGCACTGCCCGGGTCCACACTGCCTCCTGGTAGGGAAAAGACACACTGGATAAGCGATGGAACTATACTAATAAACCAACAAGCGCTCTGAGACGCTACCCTGCGTGGATGGCACGACATAAGCACAAGTTGTTGTTGTGATTGTTGTGGTAATATCGTTCGATTCCTAAATGGTAATAATAATCGTAATCCTTGCATTTGATATTCAATCCACAGCTGTTTGTGGGGACGCTGCTGTGCGCAGTTGGTTGCCACGTTTCTCCCGCAAAATATACAGCCAATTCACTTCACAGAGTATCCTTTGAAGTCCTTTGAGATGTCTCAAAGATGTGATAAGGCGCTGTATCAAATGCAAGGATTGTTATTATGATTTTGTGCCGAGGGCACAAAGCGCTGGGACCCTGGCAGGAAAGAGAACCTTACCATGGCTTTGACCTTGGTTAATTATTGGGAGCGGCAGACTGAGTTATTTTTACACAAATATTTAATGAGATAATTGTTAGAGCAATTTGCTGGATACTGCTTGTGACAGGCTTTCCACGCATTCAATAATCCCTCAAAAGAAAAAAATTTGGCCACTCAATCCACGACTGTTTGTGGGACGCTGCTGTGCGCAGTTTCTCCCACAAAATATACAGTCAATTCACTTTACAGTGTGTCCTCTGAAGCGCTTTGAGACGTCTCGAAGATGTGATAAGGCGCTGTATCGATTGCAAGGATTATAATTACTATTAATCATGATTTTGCTCCAACCAAGTGAAATGCTTTGCAAACTTTCACGCATCATTTGTACTGTGGGACATCGTACCTCCCTCTGTCTCCACAAAAAGCCTCAGCCCCAGGTTATAGTGAGGGTTCATCAGCCAATCATTACTTGTCGCTGTGATATCAAACTCCAGCCAGCCTTCCTCCATCGGCCACATTTCTTGACTGTCCAACAGCAGCAGATGGGGTTCCCTGAAGGGAAAGAGACATTTGAGTATTATTTTTTTTGGGGGGCGGTGGGGGGGGAGAGTGGGTGTGGGAAGCAGAGCAAAGCCAGTTATACACAAACATCAAGGTCATATAATGAGGGACTTCAAAGTAACCTCAAAGTTTAATCTGTCAATATATCAGTCATTTCGATTTACGCTTTGGCAACATTGGCTGGTGTCGGTTTGGTTCAGTCAGTAGATCTCTGTCACTCTCTCCCTCAATCCTTTCTCCTAGCCCCCTCCCTACTTTCAAATCCGCCCAAAGACCTTCCTTTTTGATTGTGACCTACCGCCTCCCTCTCCCCCTGGCTCAGGGTCACACTCCATCACTGTCAAGCGCTCCCTTATATGTTCCTTTAATTAACCATTCGAGAATGCAGCAGCATTTAAACGACACTACTACTAATAATCCTCGCATTTGATAGAGCGCCTTATCACATCTTCAAGAACGTTTCAAGTGAATTGACTGTATATTTTGTGGGCGAATCGTGGCAGCCAATTGCGCACAGCAGTGTCCCACACACAGTTGTGGATTGAGTGACCCAATTATTATTTAATTTTTTTTTTTTTTAAATTCTCCTTAACCAGTGTTAATGTCCTACCCAGAACCTTGGACACTGACCTATCATGGAACTCCTGCAGCACCTGGTAAACAGTCACGTGGAGAGTCAGGTTTCCCGGGAAACTTTCATTCGACGTCTTGTAGATCCGAAACTCTGCTGCCGTTACCATTTCGCCTCGAGGAATCCGAGTCAAGTCAAACTTAAACTCTTTCCACTGCGTCTTATGGTGAAAAGTATCTTCGGTTTGCTCCACTGTAAGATGAGAAAGAAAGACCTGCTTAAAATAAGTTTTTCCCTTGAAATGTCTGGCACCTCCACCCCTGAATATAATTAAAAGTTAAATTATTCAGCAAACTTGCTGGACCTTGGTGTAAGAGATGGTGCTTGTGTTTGCTTCCTTGAAGGTCCCCATTTAATTTATAACCGTAGAACGCAGGTGGACGTGCTTTCAGCGAAGCAGATACACAACGATGTGGGATGGTGCAGTGAAAGGTTTACAAATGCCCGTTAGTTTCCATTTCCATTCAGTTCACTGTAGATTCTGCATGTGCAGGGGGGGTTGGAGTTGATAAAGCTTCGACTACCGTGTATGTAATCTCCAAACCTCTGAATCTTTTGTACCTAACGTACTCACCAGCCTTGTTGCTTTGCTTGCTAGGGTTTTGAGTGCCAATGTATCTATTGATGCCCAGTTTGTGAGGGTTTGGGCTTCATTGATAACCAATGGACCATAGGAAAGCACAATAACAGCTGACACCATGACTGTATTTTGGATCGTTGTGGCAATAAAAGCTCTGTTACACAGCGACAAAAGACTTTTCTGCATTAACAACCAACATGTGTTGCACAAGTGGTGCTAGAGGTTTGGAGTGAGTTGCTTGACTATGGAAGCTTCCATGCCCCTTCCTAACACTGCACATGTTAATGACATTATAAAGAAGTATATGTACTTTGATCTCCTTGATATTCTGGCTTACCAGCCTTCCCATCCCCTGATTGACTGTGCAGCTATGTACTTCATTAATCTAACGCACACTATGAATGGAATTTGCCCGATTGATACAAACATCACAACAGCAAACAGGACTTTACTCTGACCGCACTTGGCAGTCGGAACTGTGACCCCCCCACCCGTTGTATCTGTGATACGCTAAATACATTTAAAAACTCTTTCATAACATATTCACTGAGAACCTTAGCAGCCACATCTCCATGTTATGCAACAGCCACATCACCTTACGCTGCTCTTTCTGAACCAAAGCAGAGCGAGCGAGGGAGGGCACTGGCTCACAAGCCAGAATGAAATCCAGAGAGATAATTATAGGAACGTTCAGCTTTAAAAATAAACTCCTTTAAAGAAGGAATTAATTAAAGGGTGAAAACAGGGTGGGTTTCAAATGAAATGAAAATGTGACTGAAGGTTACTGTATCCTAAAGCCATGTGCTGAAATCCACTCTGAAATTGTTAAGACTTTTTTTTAAGAGTTTGGTTTCAGTCCAAAGCCAACATGATGTACTGGGCTGAAGGCTGGAATCTGCCATCCAAAAAGCTATTTCAATCTTTTTCTGATCTCCTGCTCTGATCATTCCTGGTTCTACCTCCCAGATAATACATACCCCGTAAGTGTATGTACATGTGCATTCATTCTTAAATTATATACCTGTACATGCATTTATTTACAAACGTACATTATATCACGAGGACCTATGTATCGTAATTATACAGAAAGTTCCGACTCGTCTTTTAATTTCAGTGAGAGGAACATGTGAATTATTTTATAGTCTCTGCCTTAATCTTACCAATGTTGACACGTTGATTAAACGCGTAGGATATTGTTGCATTGGATGTGCTGTGCGCAATTCTGCATTTCGCCCACGAAGTGTACCATCAGTTTTAACGCCACTTTCTAGTAAATTCTGCGAAGCGCTTTGAGACATCTTGAAGGCATGATAAGGCACTGTATCAAATGCAAGGATTATTATTATTATTATTATTATTAGATACTGCAAATGCTAACATGATGGTGAGGCCAGTTAGGCTGCACATGGATGTAAGAACATTTGTGGGATGTGGAGCTTCCCTGGCAATGCTGCAGAAACCCAATCCACAGAGGCCGAGTAATAAAAAAAATTGCCATATGCGTGACAGCCTTCTTGCTCCAGGGACCATGGTAAAGTGCTTACCACATTAAAAGGAATGAACTTACAATTACGCAGCGTTTCATCCTTATTTACTTCAAGTATCTTCTGAGATCATCTGATCTGAAATTTATAACTATCACGCACACGCTGGGATGGGCCTTTCCGACCCAATGGACCTGCCTCCTGCCTCCGCGTTTCGCCCACAAAATACACGGTCGCTACCCTTTAGTATGGTCTGTGAAGCGCTTTGAGACGTCTCAAAGATGTGACAAGGCGCTGTATCAAATGCGAGGATTGTTGTCCTGGCTGCAACCGCTCAACAACTTGCCGCAAAATACTACAGATGCTGGAAATCCGAAACAAAATCAGAAGTTGCCGGGAACACTCAGCGGGTCAGACAGCGTCTACAGTGAAAGGAAAGTAAAACTCAACGTTTCGGGTCTTTAACTCACTATCCTTTCTCCAAGATGCTGCCTGACCTGCTGAGCGTTCCCAGCGACTTCTGTTTTAGCTCAACATCTTGCATTTATATAGCGCCCCTCACGTGGGGTAGAGTCCCGGAGGGATTGACAGTGGCGGAGTCCGACCTCAAAATTCGAGCGCTGCTTTTTGCTTGCATGAGGTCTCTTCATACTTCAGACTCTAATTGCAACTGAAAGGAGGAAACAAGATTGAGAACAGCGAACAAAAGCAGCTCATTTAAATGAACCATTTTTCTCTGGATAGCACTGTTCTTATTGGCGTTATTAATAATAATAATAATCGTTGCGTTTGCTACATACGTTATCACATCGTTGAGATGGCTCACGGATTGTTATTGTGAAGTGCAGTGGTAAGTTACCAATTATCTTTACCGTGCTCAAACCACATTGCTCCAGGATAGGCTGGAGTAACACATTTGAACCGTGTTCGGCAGTTCGCAGGAATTGTACGATAAGATGAATTAATTAAATGAATCCCAGTTATGTCGTAAAGCCTTTCTGGTCTGAGTGTTGAAGGAAAGCATCACCGGTGCTGGAGGTGTGAAATGAAATTCAAGAGAGAGAAAAAAAAACATTTTATCAGAATAGTTTCTAATCCAAGCTTTAACCAAATTAACTTTAACCAAATAAGCTCTCTGAGACACTACCCTGCACGAGAGGCACTATATAAATGCAAATTGTTGTTGTTGCATTCAGGCACTTGTCTACTTCATGTTCCCCACCCTGCCCCATAGCGCCTTGGGACGTCCTCCTGATGTGGAAGGTGCTATACAAATCTTAATTTTATATTGTATTGTATCTTACTATCAGTGGTTGAGGTTTCAACCTATCTACCCCCACACTCTAGAACTCCATCCTGGAGTCCCTTCACTTTGCCTCTTCCCTCACCGCCTTTCAGGTCTGTCTGAAGACCTCTTTGGCCAGGCTTTTGGTCATCTTTCCACGAGTGCTCAGCCAATCATGTTAATATTGGCACTTGCACTGAAGGGTCCCACTGGTATCAAATAAATCCAGACAAATTGTTGGAGATTTTTTTTTCTTGTTTGAATAGTTGTTTTCCCTCAGGAAGCAATCAAGAGGAAATTATCAGATGGGAACTCCTAAGATAAGTTCCTACAATCGTCCAGTCAGAGACGTGAGCAACCAAGGACTTGTGACCTGAGCTGTCGGTGTTTTCCCACCAAAAGCCAATCCAGAAACCACAACAACAACAAATTACATTTACACAGCGCCTTTCCCATCAGGAGGACCTCCCAAGGTGCTGCTCAGTCAGGGATCCGCATCTGAGCTGGAGGGTGACCAAAGGCATGGGCGAAGAGGGGGGTCTTGAGATGGGTCTTAAAGGAGGAAAGGTCCTTCATATCCCATCAGCAAGTGACTGGAAAATCAAACTGTTAACTATTCCATCTTCAAAATCACAGTTCTAAATGACATTGTAAATGAATAAAATGCAAGTCTCAAATGAACTCTTTAAATACTGACATCTCCCTGTAGCTTTGAGATACAAACATTTCTTAGTTAAGAATAAAAATGTCTGTCTTATTAGTTTCAGGCAGAATTGGGATTACCTTATACTGGGACTTGGGTTTTATGGCAATTCATTGCTGATTATTTCCCTCTAAATGTTCAGTATTGTCACAATGGTTTATGTTCTTGTGCAACAAAGAAGAAAGAGCTGGTGAGATACATTTTCTTCATCTGTTAGGACTGGGGTTAAAGGCTGACGCAATGAAATTTCTGATGCACTCGCCAGGACTTTCCTCAAGTAGTCATTCTTCTCTTGGGAACCAAAGCATTGGATAATAATAAATATAATTCTTTCATTTAATATCGCGCCTTATCACATCTTAGGGATATCTCAAGAGCTTCACAGAATACAAAGTGTAAAATGGATCGTATATTTAGTGGGCGAAACATGGCAGCCAATTTCGCACAGCAGCGTCCCACAAACAGTATGTCAGCAGACACTAACCTGAGCATCATAGCCCAAAGTAATGTTAACCTGGGCCAATAGATCTCTTTATGCTGAAGGCTGTCAAACAGCTGGAACAGGTGACCAGGAAGAAGAACGGAGACTGGGACTCTGGACCTATTTGATGCTGTATTGGGCAGATGGTAGGGTTGGGATTCTGGAAGAGTTGAGATCAAATGAGCCAAAGAACCTTCTCCATCCGAACCCATGTTCTAATTACAAGGAACAGCAACAGTGGGTGAATAAAATGCAGGAAAATGAGGCCCACAAACCATAAGAAAGGGGGCAATGTGTTTGGTATTATGGTAAAAGCCGTGTCGATAGGGCTAGACATATAGAGGCACAAGAAGAGAACTGCAACCCTAAACCTATGCTCTCTGCACTGGCTCCAGGACCTGGGGCTGTGCAGTTTATGCCACGGCAAGAAATAAATAAATATAAAATATAATATACACAATACTCCAAGTGGGCCTGACCAGAGAGAGCACCATAACAGCTGACGTATGACTTTATAATAATAATAATTCTTGCATTTGATATAGCGCCTTATCACATCTTCGAGATGCCTCAAAGCGCTTCACAGAATATACCGGAAAGCGCAGTGACTGTATATTTTGTGGGCAAAAGGCGGCAGCCAGTTGAAGATCGTATTTTGTATTATTATATTTTGTTAGGGTAACAGTAAGAGGATGGTGAACACAAATAAAAACTTTAAAGAGGCAAAAAATAATGAAAAGCTCTGATCTCTCGTTCTCAGTGTAGAGCTGGATTCTACATTTACACTGAATGATATTCCGCAAGGAAGTGAACAATCCTGGAGTTAAATAAACTTCGAAACATTTACCTTTTATATTGAAGTCCTTTCTTTATCGCTTGCCACAAACCCATTTACAAGAGCTCATGACGACAGGTCACTGTTCAGTGAGCTGACACAAATGGAAATGTACATGGATTTAATGCACTGTCAGAGATCACATACACTTCACATGTCACAGAAATGTTTCCCGCAGCATTGACTAAATTCAGTAAAATCTCACTGTTTGGTTTTAATAATAATAATAAAATAATCCTTGCATCTGATACAGTGCCTTATCTCCTCTTCAAGACGTCTCAAAGCCCTTCACGGAACTCACCATAAAGTGAATTGAATGTATATTTTGTAAGTGGCAGCCAAGTATTCCGATGCCCTTAAGGGACACTTTGAGATGGCTCAAAGATGTGATAAGGTGCCATATCAAATGCAAGGACCTCACCGAACAAGAGGTCAAAATAAATCTATGTCGTCTTTCCAACGAAACGTATAGACTTTCCAAAGTGTAATGCACACAATGCTGTTTGGTTTTGAAACTTACCTCCATTAACAAAGCTCATAATGGTATCTGCTTGACTGAGAAAGCTCTCCTCCAGGGGTCTGTGATGAGCACTCGGGAGCATGTGGAAAGGCAGGGAAGCCCCTCTCACTCTGCCTGTTTCTTCACTGGCCATTGTCCGATAGAGGTCCAGCATGAAGACTGGGGCGGAGGCCGAGCGTTTGAAGGAGAGCAGAGGTCTCGGACGCCTTGACAAACCCAGAATAGACAAGATCTCTTTCTGCATCTCCCGTCTCTCCCTGCTGTTCAGCCTCCGATGGATGAAGTTTGAATGATGCTGATTCATCAGACTCCCATTCACCAGATCCACGAACAGTAACAACAAACAGAGCAGAGAAAAATCTGTCCTGTTACATCTCCTCAGTCTTGCCATAACCAATACCTTCACTTTGTTTCGATTGGGTTTATCTCATTTAACGTTTAGAGCCAAAGCCGTACTTTTAAAAGCATCAAAAAATTGTTTCCCCCCTCCCCTCCCCTCCCCCCCACCCACCCCCCACCCAAAAAAAAGTAACTGTTCAGAAGCGCATAATTAGACGGCAGCAGGAATCCGAATTGTGGTAACGAAAAAAAGCAAAAAATGCCTCGCTTAAATATAAACCTTTATGTCGAAAGATGGCCGGATGAAATAAAAAAAATCTGCAGAAAGTTTTACTGTGGAGATTTGCTAAGCTTAAAGAGATCCATAAGTTTTAATTCCTTTCTGAAAATCGGAGAAGTGGAATTCGGTTGCAGACTGTACTTAAGACTCCAGAGGCTGTATTTATCGAGTCGCAGACTGTTGAAGTGACTCAGGCTGAATCCCCTTGGGTTTTCTGCTATCTAACTGGTTTGGCTGTTGCTAGATGATAGGTACAACCCCAGGCCATGCTCCAGACTTGAGCCATCCTGACTATATATAGACTAATCACAGCATATTCACAGAACATTGAGGTTATGCATTGACCATATTCATACTCCCATGCAGCCTGTCATTTAAAATAAGCTTAACCCTTTCATTTATTCGCTTTAAAAGCCGCTTCTTCACTTCACGGCAGCTCGATTCGGGGGCATTTTCGCTTTTTACTTCAAAACTTTTTTTTTGTGTGGATTCGACGTGTTTGGAATTCGAGTGCTGAAATTGTTTTACAAGTTTCCCTGAAGTTCAAACCGAACTGTGTTTGTTTTACAGCGCTTCTTCTAGCTTAGAAAGCCCGCAGATACAAACATTAATCAACTACGCAAAATTATATGGGACACAGAGAACGGTAAATATCAGTTAGCATTGCTCCAGAAACACATTCTGTGACCCTAAATATCTATCTCCAGCAGGAAGAATAGTAACTATGGGGAACTTTTATATTCATCTCTCTCTTTCCGTCTTATCTGAATATATATATGTGTAATAAATCTGTGCACATATGCCTGCTGTCTTTATGGAATCCAACTGATTAAAAAAATACTTCTGTCAGTTATTGTGTCAAATGGGATCAGATCAGGCTAACTCACTTGTGTTCCAACAATAACATCAAATCACATTAGGCAAGTTTCCTGACTCCACACGCCTGTTTACCTAGCAGTAAGCAGGAACCCGCTTGTTAGTTGTTTGGCGGATTGCTTTCCGGGGGTAATAAACCTTCCAAAAAAAAATAAAAAAATTGGTCACTCAATCCACGACTGTTTATGGGACACTGCTGTGCGCAATTGGCTGCCACGTTTTGCCCACAAAATATACAGTCACCACACTTTACAGTATATTCTGTGAAGTGCTTTGAGACGTCTCGGCGACGTGATTATTATTTATTTATTTATCATTACATTTGTATTGGGGCTCTCACGTCCCAAGGAGATGCAGGTTTAAAACTGATCTTAGGACAAGGTGGTCTAAAGTCAGGCTGATTGCCTGATGTTTATCACATTGTGATTAACAACTGGGACAGACAGTCCCCCCTCCCCCATGTCCACTGACAACACAAGTCTCCGGTCAGAGCAAAGAATGGAACTGAGGTTGTGGAGCAAACAGGATGGGTGAGGCAGCAGCAGTAATAGTCTTTCCTTGCCTATCTCGGCTGCCAAATCTGATAAAAGTTTAGATTTTAAGTATTAAAAAAAATTGTTCTCTGACTCAAATGTCCTAGTACCTCTCTTGCTGAGATCTCCTGCCTCCAACTGTTCCTGAGCTTCTGCTGTGAGCGTCATCTTACTTTAGGCGACTTCAACCTCTTTCATCTTGCCTGTCTGCGCCCTCTCCTCCCCTGCCCTCCCTCCCCAGCCTGAACCTCACCCATTGCCTAAACTCCTTCTCTACACCCAACCAATGCCTTTGACCTTGTCAGCATCCGAGATCTCTCCTTCACTGACATCTCAGCCGTTGACCAGGCTTTCTCTGACCATTCCTTCATCTCCCTCACGTCCCTTACTGGGGTTTTCTCTTCTTAAGAATATCGTTGCTTTGGAAGCCCTTGTACGCTTTCGTCCATCGTCCATTTTGAAGTGATTACAGTGTGGTTCAACATAGCTCTTACATGTGGCTGGGTGGCAAGCGATGGATACTTCACATCAGCAGAAGTGTTTGCAGAAGAGTTCACAACGGTTGGTTCTTCAGCTGTTTATTACAGGGAACTCAACACCACGAAAGAAACAATGACAGTGAAACCCCCTAATGGCCTGCGTCTGTTGTATATGGTCTTCATTGATATAAGCCGCATTGGTTGCCTTTCTTCGACCGAACCTTGAAGCTAGATACAGATTCACAATGTTCCTGACCCAAAAACTTTTGAGCTGAGACTTAGCTAAAGGCTTGCTGCAGTCAAAAGGGAACCTTCACTGTTGACGTGCGACATGTTTGTCAACGAATTGAGTGAATCCTTTGAGATGGTCTTTAGTGATCCCATTTCTTAGCCAGTCGGGACTGCAGGCAAGTCAGTCTGATTTATTGGCAGGATTTTGAAGGGGCAAACTAGTCATTGGGGGCAAGGATTCCTCCCACTCAACAACAACTTGCATTTATACAACTTGCGTTTGGCCCACAAAATATACAGTCATTCCACATTACAATAATATTCTGTAAAGCGATTTGAGACGTCAGCGATAAGGCGCTATATCAAATGCAAGGATTATTGTTATATTATTTGCAGTGTCATGGATCCTGTGTCGAGTGCAGCAGGGTTGAGACTGAGGAGTTTGGCACCGCCTAGTGTTCATATCTACAAAATAATCTCAACTCAATTTCTTTTGACAAATAAGACTGCAGAGTCTGGTTAATCGGGATTAAATGAAAATAGGAACAAACAATGTCTTTTTTTTTAAACAAAGATTCTCTGCGCTTCTTAAAAGGCCTGAAATTTATTGAAAACAGCAACAAATTACATTTGTATAGCGCCTTTCACGTCGGGAGGACGTCCCAAGGCGTAGTATGAATCTCTGGGACGGGAGGAAGTTTGAAACAACCACTGGGAATGGAAAGTTGCCCAAATTGTCCAAAGAAACACTTGCTGATGCATTGTTTGCCAAAAGAGCATTAACAAATAGCAATTCAGGATGCAGGGAGGCAGAGGGATCTAGCCCACCTGTGTTCCTGCACACCTGCATTAGATAAATTGAATGCAGAATATTTGTCAGAGAACAATGTTCGAGGTACAAGAGGATCTGGGACACTGTCGTGTGAGGGGCCCTATATAAATGCAAGTTGTTGTTGTCGTCTGTTATCTCACTGAGCATGTTGGAAACCAAAGCCTGCAGAAGAGAACCAATTCACGTTCCCAATGGGAATGAGCGCACTTGAGATGATGGTTAATGCAGACTCGTTCTGCTGAATCTGGATATTTTCAGCAGATAATCAGCAGAACAGTCAACACTAACAGCAGGTGAGATCGTTAATACAATCCACTCTGGGAGTCACTGGAGCCCAGTGAGGATGGGTGTCATGGGCTCCTGCAACCTGGTGCAGCAGAGGTCACAGACTGTAGAGTTCTGGATAGTCTCAGCTGGATGTCTGCCTCCGAGCAGAAGGTTGTGGGGTGCAAGACTCACATCAGGACTTGCAACCCACATAGTCTAAGATGACTTTCCAATGCATTGTTGGAGGGATTGTCCTTCGAAAAGACGTCAGGACATTTTGGGATGTCCTCCTGACGTGAAGGACGCTATACAAATGTAATTTACTGCTGTTGTTAACCCAAGATCACATCTACCTGTCCAGGTGGATGTTAAAGATCCCAAGGCTCAATTCAAAAAGGGAGTTTCTCTTTCCTGGTGTCCTGACCAGTAATCGCTCAAATAAAAGTATCAACTTTTCTCATCGAATTTCTTCTATTTGCGATCTGCACACCAATTTAAGAGGAATCTTAATTGACCAGATTAAAATTATTTGACTCAGACTTTTGGCATAAATTGAATGTAAATTCTATGCTTGGATTGAGTATTAGTTTGCCCAGATTGACCAGCAGTTGGGAGTACCAACTGTGTGCAATCGGCTGCCGCGTTTCGCCCACAAATTAAACAGTCACTATACTATACAGTACATCCTGTGAAGTGCTTTGAGACGCCTTGAAGCCGTGATAAGGTGCTACATCAAATGCAAGGATTATAATAATAATAATAATAATAATAATTTATTATCAGTGTTTGCCAGAATCACAGACACTAGGAAAGTGTAATGTAATGTCAGGCTCAATGGAAAATATCCAGCCACTTCTTTCAGTTAATGAACCACAAGGACAAAAACGCAGTACTTAATATTTCATTTAAATTACTGCAAGCACATTTGTTCTGAATACAAAAAAATGAATGTTTAACTCAGTTTCAGTCGGAGAATCACACAGCGACATGGTCAGACTAGCTATCCATAGAATATAAATACGTTGCTCACATAGCCCCAGTGGTCAGTTCAAATGAACGTAAAGCAGCATAAAAAAGTGAGAGAGAAAGGCCTCGCTAGCAACTGCTGGTTTTGGCCGTTTAACGAACATCAGCTGCTGTTAAAGTGTCCTTTATACCGCTTACAAGATAGCAACAGTCTTTTACAACTGGCATGTGCACTTTGTCATAATTATTTGCTAAACTTTCAGCAGGCAAAAAAACAAACGAATAATCTTAAAAATAAGTAAAACTGTACAGCACTTTTTTTTTCCCATTTTAAATTCTTTGTGAGGTATCGTGATTTCTAAACAAACACTGCAGCATCTTGCCGACTCGCCGACACAAGTCTTTTTTTTTTGTTTAAAAGGGTCTTATCTTAAATGCAAGTTTTTTTTTATTTTAAAAAAAAGCAGTAGTTTAAGTCTTCATTGGAACACAAACGCTTTTAAATTTCTCTCTCTTTAAAAGCATTTTCAAATCCCTGTTAAGCCACACAAGTCGCAGGATCAGAACGTGGGTGTTTTTATCTACATAAATATTCACATGAAGATCTTTTAACTTACAAAAACAAAAACAGATAAGATACAATGATAAGGCAGCATTAGACCACAATTATCTTTTACAATGGTTAACAACAGTACTTTTTTTTTGTAGAATATCATACATCTGGTGGCTTCCAAAGAGAATGTGTGTGTGTGCGCGCGCGAAGTGATTATCTTTTCCCAACTGTGTCTCGTATTATCGTCGAGTGCTTGTGTTTTTCGTCGCTGTGGTTTTCTTGGAGGGGGTTGGGATTTTGGAAGGTTTCGTGGATCCTCTTCGTGAAGCAGCGTGGGACCCGGGCGTGCTGGACTCCGAGATGTCCGAGCACATCGACTGCGTCTCTAACAGGTCAAAGTCCGAAGCGTCACTGCCCCTGCGGCTGCTTGCCCGGCTCCCGGCCCGGCTCCCGGCTCGGCTATTCGGCCGGCTTGGGGTTCTCTTGGGATCTGCCGAGGAGAAACAGCCCATCAGCGACCATCAGCTCTCGACGTTCCGATAAATCACACTCACCCCTAATAAACCCTCCATTCCAATCAGAAACGCGCCACAGTGAGGAGGCCATTCAACTCGTTACAGACAGGGTGAGGTTCGGCCGGTTCGACTGCTACAATGAAGCCCGTCGATCCGTAACCTGAATTGCCTGCTCTTTCCCTTCATTGTGATAGAACTTCAGTGCAACCGCGAACAAAAAAAAAACAACACAACGCCAACTTGCATTTACATAACGCCCTGCAGGCCGACCGGCGTCTCGGAGCGCTTAAGTGGTTGGTTTGCCGTTAGAATGCGGCTCAACATTGTGTGGCTCTGCTATCGCAGGTCTGCTTCTGTTGCTGGTTGGTGTTGATGCATGTTCTGATTACTCACCAGTTCGGCTGGGTTTGGAGGTGACAGGTGTTGTGTTGCCGTTGTCACCGGTCAGAGACACTTTACTGGAGTGGTAGCTCGGTCTCCGGAGTTTACTGCCCTGCACAGGAGTTACCTGGTTTAAAAATACAAACACTCGTGATGTTCTAAATGAACGCTGCTAAGAGAAGGAAGAGTGATGGTATATCAAATATGAAATTCCTCTTACCACTACATAGAGCAAATCTGATGAAGTGTATTTAGAATAATATAATAAAATACAATATTTGGCTTCGATACAGCACCTTGTTGTTTTGGAAAGCATCAATGCAGTTTACACAGTGAGTTACTTGTTCGTGTGTAGTCCCAAACACAGGAGCAAAGGAAATAAAGTCATCACAGTGATAAAAATCGTTGTAATTTAGCAGCAAGAATTTTTCAGTCCAGTATTTTGTCAAGTTAAGACCAAAATTCGCTTCTAGGACAAATATTGCTAATGTATAAGTCATAAAAGGCGCCATACAAATGTAATTTTGTGTTGAAATATCTCAATTTTCTTGAATATGGAAATAAAAAGACTTTTTTGTGGTTTATCCAGTCTAATACTTTACATGTTCCTGCACATTTGATAAAGAGTAAAATCTGCTTAACTTATAACTTATCTTATACTGTATCAGATGAGCAGGATGGTGATGATAATAAAGGCATTTAAAGAGATGATCTCTCCTAACATGGCTTCTGATGCAAAATGTTATGAAATTTGATAATCAAAATCAAACATATTCAGTCTCAAAGATAAATACAAAGTAAGGTGATCACACTCTATCAAGAAGTCAAACTGTATGGATTTACTTTGGATACTCATGTTACTAACCTAGAAAACACACAGTCACTACACTTTACAGTAAATCCTGTGGAGCTGAGATGTCCTCCTGACGTGAAAGGTGCTATATCAATGCAAGGATTATTTACTCACTAAACATTGGTCTATAAAATGTCAAATGTCTCTCCTTTCATTAGCTATTTATAGGTATTATACTGTACCTCAATGCTTGGGATCTGGAACACATGAAAGTCTAGGCACTTAGTGGGAGTGGAGGCTTTACTGTTTGTCAACCAAGGTTTGTCATAACAACGTGTGTAGGTCTGAGGTGTCTGCGAGATGGATAGGAGAGGAGGGGAGGGGGAGGAAGGAGGAGAGGGTTAGACATGAAATGGAAAATGGAATGAAATGAACCAAAGGAATCAAAAGGGTGGGGGTTGGTGGTGGGAGTGGGGGGGGGGGGGGAGAGCAGAAAAAGGATTGGAACAAATGTCAACAGAAATTAAAAACTCCACACAATGAAATGGTAAAAGTTGCAAATAATAATATACCCTCGGTTAATTTTCAAATGATAAATGGATAAGTGGATGTCATGTTAATGTCACGTTATCAAATGGAACACAAGAAACTGCAGTGTAAATGCATTTAGGCATTTCAAGGGCAACATACAGCCTTGTACGTAGCTATACTTGTATGAAGCTGTTACACCCATTATAGGTGAATAACATGTCTATTTAAGCTCACGCATGAAGCACGAACACATGCCAAAGTACCAAAGAATACCTCACAGGCCTGTATCCCAGCATTAACCCAGACCTTCAGGAGAGGAAGGGAGAAAATCATAGGCAGAATAGTGTTCCCAATAAATTCCCAACTCTCCCATGCAATGATCGTTGGAATATTACACTGTGGTCAGTTCCAGATTTTAAACTCGCACAAGAATAGTCTTCATAGGTCTGTAGCTCGCAAACTACCCACAGACTTTGCAGCTACAAAAACGATATAAACGGAGAGGAATTCAGATGCCTGCAGTTTAAATTTGGACTTCCTTGGTCGTTGCTGTGCCCTAGAAATTCCAGACATTTTTTCCAGTCCATTGCGAGGGTGATATCACCATTTTAAAATGAATCTACCAGAATAAAACATCACCTACCCCTACCCTCCCAGCCCTCCACCCACCCACCCACCCCACCGATCCCAAACCCCCAGCTCAGGTCCAAAATCCCTGTCAGTCCAGTGCCTTGGGATGTCCTCCCGACGTGAAAGACGCTGTGTAAATGTCATTTGTTGTTGTTGTTGTTGTTGAAGTACTCGTGTTTGTTGCTGAGTTACGGGATACACCTGTTACTCTTCCGTGTAAAGAGCATTTAGTTGTGAATACTCACAACTCACTATTGAACACGTGTGGATTGGTTGTGATCCCAGGCCATGTCCTCCTGTTTCTCTAGCGTGTGATCCATTGAACTTGACATCTCAGGTGCTTATGATAGGACACGAGTTAAGAGTTTTGACATCAGAAGCTCAAAATTCCACTGAGTACAAGTCTGCTCAGAAGACTTGCACTCAGTAGAAGGAGTAGAAGCTCGGGTGTGGATCCCTGACTGTCCAGCATCTTGGGACGTCCTCCTGACGTGAAAAGCGCTATACAGATGTCATTTATTGTCGTTGCAATAGCTTTTCTCCCATAACATTTCAGATCACATATGTAGACAGATGGGAAAGAGTGGGGGGGGGGGAAAAAAAAGGTCTACAGGCCCATCAAATTCACTCCTGAATGAACCCCGCCTCAATTTTACAATACACTCGACATATATTATATATTATTTATTATTACACATCTCTCCTGGATGTGGACATTTGGCCATGAAGGTGGCAGGGGGTTAAATAACTCAACTAACAAAATGCTGACTGACTCATCAATATCACTGGCATCAAGTCACACAGGCTTTGTCATCTCCGTGATGACATTTTGACATCGAAGACCAATTTGGAAGCCCCAAAGTTTTTATTTTTCATTCAAATACGAATGAAGTATTACAAAGAACACCGGAAGCTGTTCCATTAATTGTCAACGTCAGCACCTGACGTCTATGTTGATAATACCTGTATAATCACTCCAAAGAAAAAAAAATACACAAGTGAGGCCAATTATAACCTTCTGTACAATACGGTGCTGTTACTCAAGCTTTGTAGATGTTTGGATCAGCTCGTCGGTCTGTCTCACATGGCACAGCTCCCAAGTGTCATTAACATTCCCTTCATAGTATTATATTGAGAGGTTCCCAGCTGTAACAGCTCAGGTTCCTGACAGCTTATTTTCTTAATTTTCTTTTAATATTAATATTAAGGTCTGCAGTAAAATGCAAAAGTTGGAAAAGAAAAGCAGAGAAAAGTCTAAAGCATGGGTGTGGATGACTTGGGAAGCAGAGCGAGCAAGCCTTCCCCGATATGGGAGAAGTATTTACGTCTTGAATAAACTTGTCCTTTATTTAGTTAATTGTTTCTGAGAAGAACTGAAAGGTTGGTATAAAGGTAGAAACAGAGCTTTCCGAACTTGGACAGGACATGAAATGTGATCATGTCATTTGAGATCAGAGAAGACAGATAACACAGTCAGTTTATACAGGGTGACCAAAAAGTTGTGACACCAATACAATATCCAATAAGTCTGAATAAAAATGATGATTATATATATATTTTGTTTCAGATATCAGGGTAGATATCATGACTTTTTGGTCACCCTGTAGAAAGTAACAATTGCAATAATATCAAAATCCTTTCATCCAAGCGATTCTATCAGTTGTCCACGCCTTGTTGTGGTTTCTGCCAGTTGTAATACTGGAGGATTGATTGATTAATGATATATTGATTAAAATGGATTAAGTGGCCTGGGTTTTACACAAAGCTGACTCACCCTGCTGCCGCTGGCTGGAGTGGCAGGTGACGTTGGCATCGAAGTGCAGCTGTGGTTGCTGTGGCTGGCACTGGAGCTCGACCGAGTGGGAGAGGCGGCCCTGGAGGAAGGCTTGGACCTACGTCCCCTGGTTCTGAAGGCGGCCATGCCCTGGGAGGCTCCCTCTGGTAAGATGAACTTCTCCCGCAGTTCTAAGTTCGTTCGGCCCCGCGCTGAAGGAGACAAACAGAAGGGAAACACAACGATACTTTGAGCTCTGCACCAGCGCGCTGAAAAGCGAAGGGAACCGACCGGAATTAATTCACGGACAACTGATGTCATCAGCAACGTACGTTACATATCGCGACACAAAACAATCATGTAAATTACGATGCAACTGGTGACCCAAGCAGAGCCGTTAGACCCAGTTTGTTTCACAACAGGACCACACGTTCAGGCAGATAATGTCAAGTGGTTTGTTAAATTCGAAGCACAATCAAATGCAGTTGGCCAGTTAGCCTAGTGGTTACACCCTGGGTTCCCAACTGGGTTGGTTGTGGGCAAAAATAGCAAAGAAATGATTATGTCATTTATTCATTCACCATCAAATGGTAGATCCTAGCTACTTTGAGTAGAAATGGAATCAGTCATGGATGATGATACTGACACGAACACAAAAGCTGGACAGTTAAAAAAAGGACACAAAATAGGTTTTCTCCTACGACTACGGACGTCAATGCACTTTCCCACAAGCACAAAACCATCCAGATACACAATGCTTCACAAAATATGTGTCTGCGTAACAGCTCAAAACCTCATCTAACAAAAGTCAATAGGTGTTGAAACCCTGTTGTTTCTCCACCTGCTGAAACTGTGGGGGTTATAAACACAATAAATCTTCTGGAGAATTTTGACGACATTGATCGAAAATGGAATTAGCATGGAATTAACTCAAACGGATACGATTAACACGGTTATTTGCCAAACATACAATATTATCATGACTTTAAAGAAAGACATACATACACAGAGACAAACATTTAGCCCCGAACGATGGAACAAGTGTTCAAATTCATGGGGTAGAAACCGCAACAAGGCGAGATCACCATATTGAAGTCTGAACAGACACTGTTATTTAGAAGCCGGAGTGTGCAGTGCAGAGTTATGAACCACAAGCCGAGAGCAAAGTTAGTCAATCTTAACAGAAGGACAAACGAGTGCTGCACTATGGAAGGCAATCCAGTTAGACACGTGGCGCTAAATAGTAGGAGTGGAGGTAAGCAACAAACTCGGAACCTGAGGCTGAATTTTAATACGGTCTAATACGGAGATGAGTTTCATCCAGCATCCTCAATGCAGGACATATTTGATTCTCTTTTCCCTTCCTCGTGTCTGTCACTCCCGTAGCAAAGTTTTTAAATATTTCTTCTATCCATGCACGTTGCTGCACTTTGTGGAGGGATGAATCAGCTGTCAGCTTCGCAGTGACCTCAATATCACTGCTTAACAAGGGACAATAATAATAATTCTAATAATCCCTGATAATAATCTAATAATTTGATAAGGCGCTTTTCACGTCTTCGAGACTTCTCAAAGCGCTTCACAGAATATACTGTAAAGTGAATTGACTGTATTTGTGGGCGAAACTCGGCAGCCATTTGTGCACAGCAGCGTCCCACAAACAGTCGTGGATTGAGTGACTAAATTATTATTGTTTTTTTTCTTGAGGGATTATCATCAGGCGTGTGGGGTAAGAAAACTTGCCCAAAGTTTCGCCCTGCCGGGAATGAGCTGTATTATGAAATAATAATAATTTGGTCACTCAATCCACGGCTGTTTGTGGGACGCTGCTGTGCGCAGTTGGTTGCCGCGTTTCGCCCACAAAATACAGTCAATTCACTTTTACAGTTTATTCTGTGAAGTGCTTTGAGACGTCTAGAAGATGTGATGAGGTGCTGTATCAACTGCAAGGATTATTATTACTTTTACCTAAGATGAATTATTGTGTTACCATGGGCAGTAATAATATAATAATAATCCTTGCATTTGATATCGAGACGTCTCAAAGCGCTTCACAAAATATATTGCTTTATGGATGGATTTTATATTGATTATATTTTTTGATCCAGCCTTCGCTCTAAACAAAATTCTAAATGAAAGTTCCCAAAAGATTTAATATCATCAGAAAAGCAGTCTGGTCACAGATGTCCGTTATGATCCAGTTTAACATCACCTATCTGTGGTTCCCATTAAAAAATTGGAAATGATCCAGCCGTATGAAAAAGCCCCTCAGGTTCTGAAATCCACTCCTACTGAACTGAACAATCGAACAAACTGTTTTATTGTAATTTAACTAATTCAGGGGAAAGGAAGGAACATACAGCAATCAATCAGTGAGTAGCTGACATGCAACTGGGAGTTAGTGCAATTGGCAAACACACTTTACAGCTTGGCTCCAGGCATCAATTCAAACGGATGAAATGCTTTAAAAATGCTTTGTTTGATATCTATGACTCTGATACGTACCTTACGGCTGGGAGGGGAATGGGAGCCAAACCCCCCCCCCCCTAAAAAAAATTGGCTTTAAGTGTCTACAGTTTATTATTATAGTTATACCTTTTCCATCTTTGAGATGGATTATTATTCTGGCACACTCACTAGGTCTAAAGTTAGCCCCGATTGCTTCATTTAGTTGAAGAACGAGGTGCTTCTTGACAAAATATCTGAACACTTTCCTTTTTTTGAGCCTCTGTTTCACAATCTCTACTTGATCTAAACCTTACATTCTACTAAAAAAGAATCACTTTAACAACTGCTATTAATAGCAGTTTAGCTCAGGACTGTGTCAATAACAATCCTTGCATTTGATATAGCGCCTGATCACGTCTTCCAGACGCCTCAAAGCGCTTCACAGCATACACTGTAAAGGGAACTGACTGTATATTTTGTGGGCGAAACACAAAGATTTCAGACAACAGGAATAAGATAAACGGCTAAAAAAAAAAGGAATCCTGAAAGAATAGTGAATTCTGAGAGCCCGGCTGTAGCAGTGTGAGTGGAAGTTAGTCCATTAATCTCGATCAGGGAATAAAGCCATTCACAGAGAGAAAAGGGCAGAGTGAGGAAGAGACAGACAGAGAAGATTTGCCAACCTATCGGAGACTGACTGGAAATCGAAGAAATCGATTCTGAGCGTAACAGTTTATTCCCCTGATGGTGAACTAGAAAAGATGACAGAGAAATCTGAAACTGAATCATACAGGACTGCAAAAGAGCAGAGTCATTTACTCCATGGACTTGCACATGTCAACAACTTCTTGGCCAGTCTCTCGAAACTGACGTCTTTCCCTCCCCAAAACAAACATGGATTTAGCGGCACAATAGTGGAAAGAATCAGGGCCGAGTGGTGTGCACTGCAATGAGGTTCCAACATTGTGCATAAATAGGAAGCCACTATTCAGTGGGTTTCTAACCAAACTGTAAACGAGCAAATCCAAACAAGCAATATTAAAATAACAATCTTTACGTGCGTAGCTAAATAAGTGCAAGTTATTGTTGTTGTTCTTGGCCACAAGGTTAGATATTGACAGAAACAGCAAGTTGTATAGCGTGACCAAAAAATTGCAATACCATTCCAATGTCTAATAAATCTTAAAGAAATGATTTTTTTTGATAATAGGGTAGATATCACGACTTTTTGGTCACCTTGTATAACACCAAATTTTCAAGGTTGCCTTCAGGTCAATTTTAAACCTTTCCCGTGGCCACCCTGATTGTGCACATTGCTCAATAATGTTGTTAATTTTATAATCTAGAGGTCACAAGTTTGCGTTCCTGAGACTGGGCTGTCTCAGGCTCAAATCTGACAGTCTCAATTGGGATGAGGCTTGTGATTGATTAGCAGGGCAGCTCAAAGGGAGCTCCGTCAACCGTCACGACCACTAATAGCAAATATTTCTTAATCAATCACTGACATGCCGGTGAGGGAGAGATTCAACTTATCTAAATCTTAATTTGATTAAAACCAAATCTGTTTGGATGCTTTGAAGTAATTTCCTCAAATTTTCTAAACAATTTAGTTTTTACACGAGAGACACACTGTAAGTCTTCGAGTAAAGCCTCAGAGTGTGAACACAGGTATGATTTCAGCTTCACCAGTGTTGATAGAGGAAATCTGAATGAGTTCTAATTATAGGCGAGGAATCTGTAACCTGGTCTGTCGTGATCTTTTAACTGTGCAATTCTGAAGGGCACATTGTGTGGGGTTAACATTCGGGGCAGGGGATGATTGAGAAAGGTTTTTAGGTAAAAGATATATGCGTAATTAAAATCAATATCTAGGACAATGAGGACAGAGAGCCAATGCTGGAACCAATTCATTGACGAGGTTAATACAAACGTTGTTGTGTTGACAGATTTTAGATGCATGTGCAAGAGCATCATTGAGAAACTCGTCTTCACTCAAAACAAAAAAACAGATCAGAGCCTCAGAGGAGTGAATAAAAGAGCTTAAACAGGGTAAAGAATTAGAAAACAGAATTAGAAAACAGAAAGCCAAGGACATAACTAGGCAGAAAATTTTACCTGGGGTGACATTCACTCTGTTTATATAGTATTTGCTTGTGCAGAATATGGCAGGTTGTTGAATTCAGTCTCAACTTTGAAGTTTGTAGTTAGAAAATTTGCTTAAAATGTTTTAAAGAAAATCATTACACATTTGATACAGCACCGTTCACGTTGGGACGACGTCTCACATTGTTTTACAGGATATACTGTAAATAATATAATATATTATGTAAATAATATAATAATATAATAATAATCCTTGAATTTGTATAGCACCTTATCATGTCGTCCCAAAGTGCTTCACAGAATACACTGTAAAATGAACGGGGACTATATTTGTGGGTGAAATGTGGCAAGTAAAGGTTAACAACTCAATGTTTAGGTGAACACTTGGTGAAAAATTAAGAAATATTTTAAGAATTTGCCAGATTCTAGAGTCTCTGTGATGCTTCACAAATAGAGTAACTGCCGACCCAGGTAGAATTTCTGTTCATGTCTTAGGTGTACTATTTCATCTTGCTGGAATGTTATAAAGTACGGCCGATGTTATTCACAAATTTGATTTTTCATGCCCCTCTGACTTCTACAAAGAGGTATACTTAAGCACCCACCCACAAGACTGCTGGTTTAGTCTTGAGGACCATTAAAGTATTGTTTTAACGCACAAAATAAAAAAGGAACAACAACTTGCATTTATACAGCGCCCTTCAAGTGGGGTATCACCCAGAGCGCTTTATCTCTAAAAGCCGTCTCTCTCTCTTTCTCTCTCGCTCCTTCTCTGTGCCACCCTCCTCCACCCCTTTCTCTGTTTCTTGCTCATTCTCTGATTGATTGTTAACAAAAAAACCTCAGGTATTTTTTGGTTAAAATTCAGTATAAACCAACTTTAATGGTCCTTATTGCTTAGGGTCACCCCCACCCCCACCACTCCGGCTCGGAGTCAGGTTCCGCCACTGTTAAGCGCTCTGAGACTCTACCCTGCGTGGAGGGCGCTATGTACAAGTGCAAGTTGTTGTTGCTGTGGTGGTGGCAGAGTGAATGCAGATTGCCCCACTACTGTCGGTCTTACCTCTGCACGGGTCATTTTTCACCAGGAACTCATCCAATGCCATCCAGCCTCCGCCCACACGGACCATCACTGTGCTACGCAGAATACGCACCAGTCGTAACTGCTGAGAGTCCCCAAACTGCAGACAAAACAGACGAGACTTAACCCTGCGAAGCCAGTCATTCCCATCCCAGTTTCCCACAGGTTAACCGAAGAAGGTTCCACTTTATTTGGTCATTTTGTTTTCCTGCTCTAAGTGATCACAACAGCATTCACTTGCTGAGGGATCAGGGAAGTGACTGACTCCAGTTTGCTGCCGATATTTGCTCGAGTTCAATATGGAGTGGCACGAGAGTGGACAGAGGTATCTTTCCTTCTCAACCATATCCGAGTTCAGGAAGCTCTTTGAAGCCCAGCTCACAGTGTAGTGCAGAGCGGTCGCTCACGTCTTTGAGCCTGATCTAGACTGTACAGGTTTGGGAGGTGCTAAGTGTTTTTGTGCCCCGTGTTCCTCCATTGGGACACGAGAAAGAAGCAGAGAGGAGAACACCTTAAAGAAAAAGGTAAATCTTCTGCTCCAAAAGAAAACAAACGACACCATCAATAAGATTGTCGAACGCAGAAATGCGAAATAATACAAGGATCTTTCTGTGCAATGTGGGGGGAAAAAAAGGGAACTCCTTCTTCTGTTGTGCCTGTGGAAAACTTCGCTTCAACCGAATCACATTTCATAATTAGCAAGTAATCAAATGCCCCATTTGCCCAATTTAATTAGCTTTAAGATTATTGCGGATGTAATTCAAGAAATTATTTCAGCCACTGTATTCATGGTTCTGATGAATGGGCTAAGTTCATCCCCTTTTATTATCTGGGCGTGAATGGTAAATTTACTGTTCATGGAATAATTCTTTCACGTACTAAGATCAAAACAATTTCACACGTGGGGAAATGCAAGGGGCATGAAGTTGTAATCTAATACGAAGAGGTGATGACTATGTAGTGTATTTTATTAGAGCTTTAAGAGATGGGAATTTCACCCTATCTTTCAAAAATTGTGAATCTGTATTGTGTGTTAATCAGCCTCTCACTGAAACAAATCCTTGTGGTAATGTTTCTGAGGTGCATGCCACTATATTGGGTAGAAATCCAAATTGCAACACTGTCTTTTTTAATTCTCCACCAGTGTGAACTATTTTCTCATTGATTGCTTTGTGGGAAGAATTTCATCACTTGCGCTGTTAAGCTGTACGTTAAAATTCTCAAGACTGAGGTGGATAGATATTTGTTTAGTCCAAGGTATCAACGGATATAGGGCAAAGGTGGGTAATTGGAGTTGAGGTACAGATCAGCCACGATCTAATAGCATGGTGGACCAGGCTCGAGGGGATGAATGACCTCCTCCTATTCCTATGTTCCACTGGACTTTGGCCACTTTTGGGGTTTAGTTAAGGCCAAAATTCTCAGTTGATTTAATAGTGCAGACACAGAAAACAAACTGGCTGCACTGTAGTCAGTCTCATCCTTCCCACATAGGCTGGATGAAGTAGCAATGGCTATAATCTATTGGCAGAAAATTTGGGTTTGTGAACAAACTATTGACATTTAACTTCACTTTAAAAGAAAATAGGCTAGATGCCCACTGTACACCAAACACCAAAAATTGCATCAGAAGTGTAGGGTTTCTAAGATGAATTGACAGAAAGCCCACATAATAAACAATAACTGGTGAAAAACGACGATTGCTGAGATTCTTGGACTTGTTGTTAATCTCACTTAGATGCAGGCGGTGGAGGTTTGCAGGCCTGATTTCTGGTCCGTGCTGAGTGAGTGTATCTCAATTAGGGCACTATAATTGGCCTTTGTGCCCAGGTGCTGATCAGTATCTTGTGAAGCCATAGGGAAGTGTGGACTCTTTGGATTTCAGGTGACTCATGGACCTGTCTCCCACAGCCACATACAGAGGCTCACCATGGTGTATCATGTGCTGATCGCTAACGTTAAAACCCTTTTCTTTCATCGTTTATCATGGGATTTCTCCCAAAACAAATCCGCAATGAAAAATCCCCAACGTACACCACGGTGTAAGGGTCGTACATGAAGCACGATCACTTGCGTGAGGTATCTGAGGATTTCGAGCACCCAATGGAACTGAAACCCAGCATGAACCAACATCTTCTGAATAAGGTGGCAGTACATTAGGAATCAAGCCTTAATCAGCCATGCAGGCTTAAATGCCACAAGCTTTCACATGCACAAAAGAATTCAGCAATCGTAAGTTCTTTTAAGTTATTTTCTAAAGATTCATCAAACCACAAATCAACCCAAAGCCCCAGGAATCTGTTCAGTATCATTAATTAGGCATGAAAGAAAGGGAACCATTTTCTCCAAGGCAGAAATGAATGCTCTTCCCAACCACAGTAACAAGAGATGAATAGAGATGCAACAATTAATTAATTCTTTCCAGCTTGCACACTTCAAAATGGATCCTTAAACTAGACCACCTTTACTATTTATTTAATCGGTTAATAAATGGCGACGTAATTCACAAAACTGAAGCCCACTCTATGGAACAGAAACAAATGCAGCTAAGAACAATCAATGTATACAGGTTTCGCCCACAAAATACAGTCAATTCACTTTGCAGTATATTCTGTGAAGTGCTTTGAGACGTCTCAAAGACGTGATAAGGCGCTATATCAAATGCAAGGATTATTACAATCAATCTAAATCTTGCAGGCTTTGATCACAGAAACTATTTAAGTGTTTGATGGCATTAACAGAAATGTTTTAGTGAATAATCTTGAAATAATAAAAGTATTTGCATAGACATTATAACTAATACAATATCTTCGTAAACATAATTGTTGCACCTCTATAAGATATGAAGATATATTTAAAGGTCAGGCATCAATCTAACCCACAGTAGTCACAGCAATTTACCACATTGGCGATTAGTCTTGCTTTGACAAATAGCTTGGCAAAAACCTGTCACCAGATGTATCCACATCAGAGAATTAATGCACACTTTTATGCAGAGCATATTCGGATTTTCCCATTAATAAATACTTACAATGGGATTGCTTGCATTTTCGCTGACAGTGGATTAATCTGGTAACAAGTATTTGTCACATAAATACTTGTAATTCTTTTATCAAAAATACATAATATTACACTGTGTTCCTGAATGTGGCTTTATTAGGCAGCAAGTGGAACTGATGCCCACAGTTACACTGACATCACACAGTGCAATTGTAAACTGTACAGCATCCCAATCAGGGGATTTAAACATGTACAGATATTTACTTCCTAATTGCTGGGACCTTTTGAATTAAGTTATTCAAATTATCACCATAAATAATGATCTTTCTGGAAGTTAAAAGCTGAATTTCAGAAATATTTTTAGTTCAGAACTTGTGTAAGTTGTACAGTCCCAATAGAAATATGCAAATAGTCTGTCTGTTGAAGTTATGATTCCACATTGCACTGAGCACTGTGGGATGTCGTTGATTTTATACACGTGAAGATTCAGTACTTGCAATCACACGTTTGTTAAAGCAAATCCAAAAGTCTGAGCCAAGGGCACTCCTTCCCATTCCCCGAACTGTAAATCTTCATGTATATAGAATAAACTGCAGTACATCGATCCACAAGCTTTCGGGAATATCTTGACCAACTGATCAACCAGAACACAGTGAAGTCTCCTGTCGATTAAAACTTACAGCATCTCCAGAATTCTCTCAGCCACCCCGCAAAGGTATTTAGCATCGAATAGATCCCGACTCCTCCAGGAGCACAATAGTGATGCACAAAGCAAATATATCGTATAGAACCATCCAAAAAATAAAATGTCATTTTCGCTATTTCATTATATTTATGGGATGCTTAAAACTATGTCACATATATTGCCTATATATTTTTATATTATCCGACCTCCAGATTTAAAGGTGCTCAAAATCTCCACCATTCAAACAGGAGTTAATAGAAAAGTCACCTTATTCTTTATGGCATAAGGTAGCTTCCTTATCAAGAGATTTAAGTGGTCCAAGACCCTAGCGAGGGTCCTGTATAAATGCAAATTGTTGTTGTTGTTGTGCGGATACTGAATACGCAATACAAAACATAAGCATTCCCACATCCACTCCTCACTAACAGGCAAAATATTAACAGGCGGAAAAAAACCCACCTGTACATGTTGAGAAATACTGTCATAATAATTAAATCATATTTATTTTAGGCAACGGACCCAATTAAGTGAGTCAGGATTTCTGAATGAAAATTTTCTCTTAGGTATGATACTAATGTTTGCTCGGGTGGCTGTGAGATGTTTCTGGGTGGTCTGTAAAAGACAGCGATTTGCTTGTGCACTGATCAGACTGCACATACACAGCAAGAGGTTCACACATTACATAGCACATGGGAGTGCACTGTACCTGATTTCCAAGGAAGAACTACATCGAGCATCAAAACGTGAAGAAAAAGAAAGAAGACTTTTTTTAGAGGTAAGTAGCAAATACATTCAAAAGTAGAATTCCATTGCAATGGGATGCCGGTGCAGCACAGAGTAAAAAACACACACAGAACATAAATTATTAGGCTTCAGGCAATCCCGACATATCTATGTCCATTCCCATTCAATTCAGCTTCTCAGTATGCCATCATAGTATCTAAATAAGTCTTAAAGAAGTTATGATAATTATTAGCAATTATTACTAAAATTTACTAATTTATTTACCAACATTCCAGAGGTTCAGATCTATAGTACAGGGTGCCCCAAAAGTCGTGATACCATTTATTTTAATAATAATTGCTAATAATTATCATCATTTTTTTAAGACTTATTAGATATTGCAATGTTATCACGACTTTTTGGTCACCCTGTATTATCAGCAAGCTCTTGGAGAAATTGCTTGGAGTGAATAAACCTGGATGTGATGCAAGACTTGATTAACAAGAAGCTGGTCGGTTTTTTGCTTAGGGTAGCTGATCTCAGCCCAGGGAGTAATTGGGGCTGTAGACTGGGCTTCCATTAGGTTTGGGAAAGGAAAATCTGCCAGGTTTCTAATACGTATTTGGATATTGGCTGAGATCAAGATCAAAATAGTCCCTGAGGGCAAACAGCCTGTGAACAGGCACTGTCATGTGTTTCTCCATGTGTCAAGGCTCATTATGAACAAAGCTACTTGGTATATATAGCTACGTCCTCTATATAGTATAATAAATAATAATATTTATATTTTTATATATATACACACACACAACAAATGCTTTATCTCATCTTCAGATGAAACAATATCCATTATCTGCAATACAGAAGCTTCACAACTGGTTCCTACCACCCAATGTACATGTAAATTATGATTTGGAATAATTGGGACATCCTCCCGATGTGAAAGGCGCTATACAAATGCAATCTTGTTGTTGGAATGATATTAAGTTTAATAATATTAACGTACCAAATAATCTGGTATGCAACTCAGTTTGTTATCTCATTGCTAATTGTATTAACAACTAAACTTATATATAAGTGAATAAAACTTTAAAATCCCTGTTCAGAGAAGGAAAACGTTGAATCCTCAAAGCTATTAACCTACAGATTATGACCAATTGTTCGCCTGAGAACCTCAGGGCACGACTGATGACAGGGATGCTCACCTAAAGGGAGAGAGTCTGCATTCCTTTCCCCAACAGGGACAGTTCCATGTGTCTGGTTTGGAAACTCTTAGGTGATGGGTATCTGCATGTGTTAATATTCTACATATTTGTTAGGTCGGGGAATATATTTGTTAGGTCAGGATATTGAGGGATACGGGGCAAGGACGGGTAATTGGACTTGAGGTACAGATCAGCCATGATCTTATAGAATGGCGGAACAGGTTCGAGGGGCTGAATGGCCTCCTCCTGTTCCTATGTTTCTACGGTTAAAACACCTGGTTTCCCAAAACACATTCTAAAGGATATTTTAGAAGTGTGGCTCTAAATATTCAGCGAGATTTTCAGACTTCAAATTTTCCTTCAATTCAAAACGCAACGGTCATCTGTTCAGAAACACTTGATCGCTTATTGAGTGTTTACAACTTAAAAATGTGCAATTGCTGCAAAGAAGGTAATTCAAGAAGGCCAATGCTGATAATTTAGGTGGCACACACACACATTTTGTGTTCTGAAATGGAAAAACATCGTTAGAGAATCACCCTTAATCTCGAAACATTGATACTGACTCAACAGCAATTTACTTCCATTTAAAAATTTAGTCCAATTTTACAATTAAGTAGAATTTTATATACTTACCTCCAAACTTATGCAATTAAGGGCATGTCAAAGAATCATTTTATTAGTTCTTAATTTTTAACATTTATGCATCAAAACAATATTTCTGAAGATAAAAATGAAAATGTTTGATGTAAAATTACAGGAAGCCCTGTGAAGTGCCTTAAGATGTTTCGACAATGTGATGATGGCATTATATCAAATGCAAGGACTATTATAATTATTAAAGACGATATTAAACTATGCTTACATTTTAGAAAGACTGAAAGAAAGAGCGGTTGGACTTACTCTATATTTATTTTCTCCAATCTGTTCCACCTGAAACCGCTTTGCGCATTTGCACTGGGCCACTTGTCTCGTCACCTGGAAAACAAGACAGCTTTTAAACTCGAAACTAGAAATTATCGTGAAACTATTGAGAGCAGGGATTCTTCCCACTCCTGTCAACCGTGCAAGACAAAGGCACCAGCAGATAGGGTGATCCTAGCTGCGTACTGTTAAGCATGGTGGCGGGTTTCCGCATGTGTCAGACACCCGGCTGACTTGACACCAAGAAATACTTTACATTTTTGACAAATGTTACTGTGGACTCAGCTGCCAACTGCAGTTTAGTAGGTAAAAGTGAAGCAAGTGTGTACCTCGTCCTCAATCTTGTCAGCGTCTGTAACAGGACGATAGGCATCCTTATTAGGATGAAGTGCGGCCACAAACTCGTAATAATCAATGTACCCATCTCCGTCTCGGTCAAAGATATCAGCCACAGCAGTCATTTCTAATTTGCTGGTGGGAAACTCTGAAATATGAATGGTATTGTACTATTTGTTAACAGTATTTTCAATCTCGAGCGGGTCTGATCAAGGCTTTTTAATGAAGAATCGGAATTTATTAATTATCATCTCCAAATGTAGGCATTTGTACTCTAGCGTGAATCCCCCATCTCAAAGAGGAACTCCTCGCACAAAATAATGAAGACTTACTTGAGGAAGGATTCCATCAATAAACTCCTGTCGTGTGATCTTTCCGTCTTGATCCTTATCGATGCGTCGGAAGAAATCCATCACCCGAGACTTCTTATGGTTCATCCATCGCATGTACTTCTTCCGCCACACGTCAAAGTCAAAGTTGGCAAACTCTTTCAGCTAGAATTAGACGAAAGGTTTAGTTGGAGAATTAAATAAATGCTTTGGGGACAAAATGATGTTCGCATAATGGTTATTTGAACTCCATCCCACAGTCCCTCTGCCTCGCCCCCTCCCTTGCCTCCTTCAAAGTGAGTCTCAAGATCCCCCTCTTCGACCTTGACTTTGGTCACCTCTTACCCCTCCCCTGCCCTCCCTCTACCCCTCCTGAAAGTGCCATAAAAATAAACAGTTGTAAAAATGACAGTCCTTACTTCCTCAAGACGATCGAGGCAGTCGTGGAGTTTGCGCTGTCTCTCCAGTGCCAAAAGCCAGACCTGCTGCCACCTTCCAGAGAGCAGATTAATCCGCGGATTCTTGGCTTCAGTCTGGGACGGGACAGTAACAGGCGAAGGTGGATTTGCCAACTGGTGCAGAGGCTTCCCTGAAACCACAAAAACACCATGTAATCAAACAGAATTTAAGTGGTTTCAATCTCAAAAAGGGAGCAACATAGAGAAGTTGCGGTGGTTTGAACCATGAAGTCTATAGCTCACACATTCAGCGATGACTTGATGAAAGAAAGAGTGTTCCATTTAGTCCCATAAAACCTCTCCCCACATTCTCTTTTATATGTTTTCAGATAATTATCCAATTCCCTTTTCAGAGCCCAAACTTTTAAAACGTCTAAATCATTGTCCAAAGGCATTCTGATATTGTCCATCTCTGCTCAGACCCCTTAATTAAGTTACGAACTTACTTCCGCGCATGTGGGATGGTTCTACAGCTTTCCTCTTGTACGTTTTTGTTACTTTATCCACATCTGGCTGTTTCCGAGTCATTTCTTCCATGAAAGACTAGGAAGAGAAAGACGGAGTTTAAAACAGGAAATGAAAAGTCAACAGAGAAAGTCACTAAAAATGTTAGTTTAACAGTGACTTTTGTCGAATAGCAAAGACAAGTTTAACAAAAGATAATAATTTACCATTAAGTCCTACAGAAGCTAAAGTATAGTATTAGCCATTTCAAGGCACATTACAAAATTAACATTACAGCAGATAACATTAAGACATTCAGACTTGACTTAATTAAACCACCTGTTTGTTCAGCTGGTTTTGATTAACCACTTTATTTCATGGAGTACATCACATAAATAAGTTATTAGATAGCTAAAAACATACAAGATCTGAGGGAAATTAAGTGAGATGCTAATATTTACATTTTGTGCTATTTGCTAGATTTGTGTTTGGTAGTTACTTCGCACGTATCTTTTGAAGACTCTTAAAACTCTTAATCTGAAATGTATTTTTATTCCAAAATGATTTTTTTTTACATATTTTTGCTGAGGAATTAAGGAGATACATGCTTTTTAGTAAGATGCGTAGGTTAAGGTTCTGCTAGAATGCACAGCAAGTGTATCTTTACTTGTTTTTAAACAACATCAACTTGCATTTCTATAGCGCCCCTCACGCAGGGTGGAGTCCCAGAGTGCTTGACAGTGGAGGAGTATGACTCCGAGACGGGGGTGGGGGGTGGGGGACGTGACCGTAGGCACAGTTGAATAGGAAGGTCTTCAGGCGTGACCTGAAAATGGGGTAGGAAGGGGCGAGGTGGAGGGATACGGGAAGAGTGTTCCAGAGTTTTGAGGTGCAGTAATACCGGATACAAGACAGGTTACACACCTGGTGTTCTGCAATAAGTGTTTTGACTTGTTCGATGTCCTTTGCCATGGGGTCCTGATCTCTCTGAATTAGTGTAGTTTCAGCCCACTGAAGCCAGGTCAATAATTCGTCCAATAGTTCAGCATTGGTGACCAACTCTGACAATGCAGTTGCTAACCGCTGGTGGTGCTGTTTTGCCCAAGTTAACACCTGGGGAGAAATAATGAAAGAAGAAGAAAAATAAAAAAAACCTCAAACACACGTTTGCCTTTCTCTCTGGGCCCTGGAGAGGTGTGAACATTGAGAAAGCAATCTCGATTTTATTATTTTGAGAATTCCAATGGCTACGTTTGCACCAAAGGAGAAACGTTTCCAAAAGGAAGTCCGCTTACACCGTAAAATTCTTACAATTCTAATTGAATAATCCTTGCATTTGATACAGTGCACCATCACATCAAAGCATCTCAAAGGCCATCACACTAACTTCTTAAGTATATTTGCCCACAAAATATACAGTCAACTCACTTTACCGTATATAATAATAAACCTTGCGTTTGATACAGCGCCTTATCACGTCTTCGAGACGTCTCAAAGCGCTTCACAGGATCTAAAGTAAAGTGTAGTGACTGAGTTTTGTGGGCAAAATATTCTGTGATGATGCACAGAGCTCAGTTTCCTTTGGTGTATGAGACAGTGTCCATCTAGCCTGGGATTTCAACTTGAACTTCCCAGTTGATGATCCAATCTTCCCGGCCACAGTTTTAAGTGAATTCCTCTTTGAGAGCTTTCTCAAAACACTTCCTCCGCTTATTATTTCCCTCTAATTAAATGTCAGCTGATTTTATCTGTTTATTGGCCCTCCTGCCTTTCTACTTACTTCTTCAAATCGAGCTCGGATGATTGTGATCCAGTGTTTGACTGTGGTGACACAATCTGGGTGACACACGGCCAGAATCGCCTCTCCCATTTCAGCTGCTTGATTCACATCCACACGCTTCTCCTCCACCTTCTTCATGAAGTCCTGCAACAACAATAATAGTCCTCGCATTTGATGGGGGGGCCTTTAAACGTCACAAAGCGCTTCACCAAAGCGAAACCTGGCAACCAATTGCCCACAGGGTGTTCCCACGATGTCCCTGTGTAGGTGGGAGGCACTGGAAATCTTGGTTTGGAGACTCTTAAGCGACGGCGATGGGTTTCCGTGTGTGTCAGACGCCCGCCAGGCCGACCAAAACGTTTAGAAATAGAAAAAAAAGTGAATCGTTAATTCAAGTGGTGTTTTTGCTGATCTGCTCACCTTGTGCAAGTCTATCAGGGACTGCAGTGCCTCCACATCATCTGGGAGAACCCCTCGGAATCTGAGCGTCTGCTCTGCCTCTGACAGCCACTCCAGAAGGGCATGGACAGCGTTCCGAAATTCCTCCGCCTGGGATACAATTCCACAAAGTAAACTCATTTCACATCAATAACAGCAATAATAATAATCCATTTGACACAGCGCCTTATCCCGTCTTCGAGACGTCTCAAAGCTCTTCGCAGGATTCACTGTGAAGCGTAGTGACTGTGAATTTTGTGGCCGAAACTCGGCAGCCGATTGCGCACAGCAGTGACCCACAAACAGTCGTGGATTGAGCGACCAAATTATTATTATTATTTTGAAGGGGTTATTACACCCGGAAAACCATCTGCCTAGTGACTAACATACAATAAATCATACAATATCTGCCATTTATAAGTAGAATATACATTGAAGTTCATCGGCGCTTGTCGTTTTAGAATTTAATTTTTAAAAATCCTTGTGTTTGATATAGCCGGTTCATGTTGACAGACGGTTTCAAAGCACCTTCCCAGGATTTACTGTCGAGTGACTGTGTATTTTGTTGGCAAATGCAGAAGCCAATTTTTGCCCAGCAATGTTCCACAAACAGCCGTGAAGTAAGTGAATGCTGTATCTGGGGGACGTTGCTGGCCAGGAGAGCAGGACAAACTAAATGGAACTCAGAGGAAGAGCGCAAGAGGGAGAAATCCTAGAGGGGAAAAAGGAAGAACGAATCTACAGAACAACTCCAGATAGAACAATTGTTTAGTCATTAGCCCGACAGTCAACTTGTGTTTTGCCTGATTATCTACACTGTCTGCTTATCTGCTAAGGGGCCGGTTGCAATTAGTGTGCGTAATTGAATCGACTGTACTCGAAAATAGGAGCATCATCCTGTGTCTTGGCCAGTAATCCCCCAGATTAGTTGTCTGTTTACCTCCAGGCTGCTGCAACCGACTACACTTGACAGAAATTCCTCGTGAAGCACTTTGAGACATTTTGACATGATAAAAGCAGTGTAAAAACGCCAGTCTTTTTGCCGTTCAAGACACTGACGGATTAAACATGGCAACTTTTAAGGCGAAGCTGTATCGTTGGAACTGTTATCATATCAGTACCCTTTTGGGAATTGTGTCGGCAGACAATGCGCAGTTACCCTGTCCACTTGCGTTGATTGAAGAGGGAATGAAGAGTGTTGGTTGATTCCGGGGCTTCTACACTCAACTCAAGTGGCAGACTGACCCGTTTTAGAATGCGCCTGATTCGTTCTCACCTGTTTGAGCGCTTGCTCAAGCCGTGTTTGTTTGGAGACGGAGAGTTTGCAGACTGTGTCCCACCGTGTGCTCAGTTCTTGCAGCTGAACCTTCACCCAAGTCGTGTCGTCTCGACTGTTCTCGATCAATTCACGAGCAGATCTTTTCAGCACCTGCACGCTGCTGGTGCGCTTGCCTAGCTCTTTCTGGAAAACCTAGAAGCAAATGAACGCACGTCAACCTGGCTGCTTAAAATCTACAGCCACTAAGTGGAATTTAACAAGAGAGGTCTGGGTTTGTAAAGCTTTTAATGTAAACTCAATATACAGTGCAGCCCCCACACACCCACCCACCCCCACACACACATTTTATCCAGCTAATTATAACACAGTTGCGCTGTGATCCCATTTACTGTGCACGGCTGCGATTAGCAATGTTTAGTGTGAACTGGCATTCCGAGCTTGAAGCTGTTGTAATTGCTGTAATGCCCTTACAGGTCACTGGTGAATAATAATAATCCTTGCATTTGATGTAGCACCTTATCACATCTTCGAGATGTCTCAAAAAATCCACCCCCAGATGCTCCGACTTTCAAAGTGATCGATCACCATCTTAGGTTTACTACCTTGAGGCAACAGGCCAAAGTTTCTTTTGTTGTCTTTGGCCTTCAGAGAATTAGACAGTTTTGTTTCAATACTTCTAAGTTTTTGCAGTAAAGTCCACAAGTCCCTGGCCCTGAAAAAAGTTATTCCATAATTGAGCTCAGAGCTTTAGCGCTAAGATGCCAAAGCACACTGAGTTAAGAAAATGAAAGGAACAAGTTATAGGATGCCGTAAAGGTTAGCACAAGGTTTGTTCAACCAATAATACTCTACCTTGTGAGCGTCCAATAGGTTCATCACCAGATCAAGGTCTCCGTGGACGGGCTGGTCCTCTGCTAGCTGTGGCTCCACTTTGTACAACCAATCAACCAGAGCCTGAAGAGCATCAGTAAATTGCCCTGAAAATAGAAGGGCTTCCTCCAGCTTGTGCTGCCTATAGCAGAACCAGAACAAAACAATTCTTAGCCTTTAACATTTGAATCGCGATTGAAAAGCACAAAAAGCCAAGCAGAGTGGGTACGCGGTACTTATAAATTTCACAACGTTCTACGCAACCTCGAGAACGTTACAGTTGTTAAACTGAAGCTGAACTATCTGTGACCACATAGCTTTTCGATAAAGCTTGCCACAATTTTTCTTAACGTTTAAAATATAACTGAAATACAGTAATAATAATGTTTGCATTTGATACAGCGCCTCATCACGTCTTCGAGACGTCTCAAAGACCTTCGCAGGATATACTGTGAAGTGAATTGACTGTATATTTTGTGGGCCAAACGGTCCTTATCACGTCATCAAGACGTCTCAAAGGATTTTACCGTGAAGTGGAATGACTGTGTATTTGTAGGGCGAGGCAACACGTGAAGTTTTGAACGTATCTGTGTGGCAGAGCTGTTAAAATGTCTTTGCGATTGAAGAATCTCACTCACACCGTCGCCTCAACTCTCTCACCTCTCCACCGACTTGCCACACACTGTGTCCCATTTATCTCGCACTTCACCCAGCAGATTATCCAGCTTCTGGCGGTCATCTTGTAGCGAGGCTTTGTCTTTCATGGAGCGACCCATTCGGATTGTGGTGTCGTACACTGGCTGCTTCCCCCCGAGCGTCTTTTGGAACTCCTGGAACGCAACAAGTGCTTCAAATACAAGAGCATTTGAGGCCGGAGTCGGGCTCTGCCTCTGTTAAGCGCTCTGAGACGCTACCCTGTGTGGAGGGCGCTATGTAAGTGCAAGTTGTTGTTGTTGAGCATATACAGCGCAGCTCAGAGCAACAGATAAGATCTCAATTAACCAATTGCAGTTTGGTCATTAAAAGCAGTCCTTGTAACCTTCGGGTCATTGCCATTGGGCCCTTGTTACCTTGTGCTACTCCACACTGTTTAGCTCTGAGCTCAGAGCTCCTAAAATGGCCTTTATGTACTCCATAACTATATAACTCCGAACCACATTAACTTGAGGGGTACAATTCTGCGCTCAATATTTAAACCGCTAGCGGAATTTAGTTTTATGCGCATTTTAGAAGCCAGGATGACTTTAAATCAGAAATTCTAGACTGAGTAACTTAGATGCATGTGTAGTTTCGTAACCTTTGCCCATAAATTGTTGCTAGTAAAGCATGTGACCATAACTCCTTCAGGTTGGCACAAACCTTGCGCTCATTTTCTTTCGCTCTTCGTGCAATCAACTAAGATTCACATGTGCAGAAAATTACGCGATTAAAGCACGTGCCAAATATACAACTCTGCAGCTGTTTTAACGACCATTTCAAAACAAATCCACTAATAAGCAGAAGCAGGCTGCAGGCATAATGGGACTGCGCGAGAGAGAGAGTGACAGATTTACAGCTCGCACACTGTGCTGGCTAAAAGCTTTATAGACGAGCAAATGCTCTCAACGCAAAGTTCCTCCCCTAAAACACGAGGCTTTGCTACCAAACACACAGGTCACACTTTTCAGCAGGGAAAACAATCAATGTGCTTTACCTGGCTGCCAACTCACCTGAAGGAGCATCGCTCTCACTTTGTACCTACGTTTGCATCTCACGCAAGAGTTTTTTTGTGCGGCGAGTGACATCTGATTTCTTACCTTGTGCTTGACGAGTTGTAGTTTGATTTTATCTGGGTCGTTGGAAATCTCCAGATCAGAATCCAAGTTGTTCTCAGCCTCCTCCAGCCAGTCAATTAGCTTTTTCCAGGCCTCGTAAAACTGAGTCACAACACAACATTCTGAATTAAAACTCAAGCTGGTTTCCCCTTATTTTTGTTCTCGCTGAAGATTAACAGGCTATTGTATTAAAATCTCATTGCCCATCATCACAATGTATCCCCTGGACTGAAATAATTATCACAGTCATATGGTGTGATCGCATTGTCAAAAAATACACCTCTGTTCACGACGCATTCAATGTTTGGTTACGAATTAAACTCTTCCTAAATTTCAAAGATATTAATAATAATAAACGCTGCATTTGATATTGCGCCTCATCACGTCTTCGAGACGTCTCAAAACGCTTCACAGAATATACTGTAACGTGAAAGGACTATATATTTTGTGGGCGAAACGCGATGTAACGTCACCGATTCCAAATCACGTAGCATTTTGCACCTCGTAAACCTATTGCCTACAGGCGTTTCGCCTACAAAATAAACAGTCACCACACTTTGCAGTATATCCTGTGAAGCGCTTTGAGACGTCTCAACGATGTGATAAGACGCTGTATCAAATGCAATAAATTATAATTATTTTATCTACTGTATTAATTGGATGTTATCTTAATCGACCAAATGGTATCAAGCGCAGGTTGCTTTATGTTTTGCAGTGCTGCTGGGATGTGCTTTACCTGCTTGGCACGCTTCCGGGCATCGTCGAGGCCTCTGCCTCTCTCCACTGAGCGCTGCACCACTTTCTCCCAGCGAGACTGGACACTGAACAGGAGGTTCTTTATCAGAACCACATCCTGTTTCTGGCTCAGGAATTTCAGTTGGTTTCCAGTTTTATCCAGGTCTATTATCTGGTCACGATGTAAATTCACTTCGTTGGCAAAAATCTAGCAAGAGGAAACATTGCCGTGCACTTAGCTTAGAAAACACACTGTAGCCAAATCAAGATCCAATCTCTTCTCTAAACACATTTGACCTCGTGGCTAAATTTATCTGCTCTATTTAAACCTTTTTTTTTGGCTCTCCCAAACTGCCCCAAGCTATGTGCCAGTACAGGTCTATAACTGGGCAGCAAAGAACTCATTTCTCCGCTTGATCATGCGAGGACCTGTGTCTAGATCACATTAGGTCACTACAGCAGTTTCCCCAGTTACTCAGAGTCTTTCCAAATGCCCAGTACCTTGTGTTCATCAATCTGGAAAAGCACTGTATCGAGTATGAGACTAGGAGGAGCAGCAACATTCAGTCCCTGCTCAGCCTGGGTGAGCCAGTTGATGAAATCCTGCAGGGAATTTTGGAATTCCGTTGCCAAGTTGAGGGCCTCCTCCAGCTTGGTCTGAAAGAGGAAAAACAAGGAAGAAACGGTTATATTCCGGGTTAACAAGGTGGTGGGTTTAGGGTAATAAACGGAGACACAGTGTGAGCAGCGGTCAGCACTCCTGGGTTGGATATCGTTGCTCACGACCCTGAGCCACGTGATGCATATCACTTGCTGGCTTACCAGGCTGCTATGACGCTGGTGAACTATACACAGAAAACTGGCCAGTGTAACGCACCTGGTATGTTGTGAGCCCACAGAGTACCCACGTTATTATACATATAAAATATCTTTGCATTTGACGTAGCGCCGTATCACGTCTTCGAGTCGTCTCAAAGCGCTTCACAGAATATACCGTAAAAGTGAGTTGACTGTATATTTTGTGGGCGAAACGTGGCAGCTGATTGCGCACAACAGCGTCTGCACACACGCTCGTGGATCGAGTGATCAAATTATTATTGTTTCATTCATAACATTTATTTTGAAGGGATTATTACCCCCGGAAAAGCGATCCGCCAATCGACTAACAACCAAGTTCCTACTTACTGCTAAGTAATCAGAGGTGTGTGTGTGTGTGCGGAGTAAGGAAACTTGCCCGGGAATCAAACCCAGGTCCTCTTGCTTTCGAGCAACAGAAGCTACAGAACTCCACAAATATATGGACCCATAGACAATATACCAGAGCATAACTGCAGAATGTTCACAACACAGGAGACCATTAATTGCATAGGGAACAATGGAATACTCTAATCCATTGATACTAAAGGTATGGCTGATCCTCGTACCTTCCTCTCCACCATCTTCACGCCGATGGCTTGCCATTTCTGTGCCAGCAGTGTCACACACTGTTCTGCGTTCGATCCTGCCGTGTCGTCTCGGCTGTACAGCAACAGTTGCCCTTTTTCGTGCAGCTTTCTATAGGTTTCCTCGTTAGCACAGAACTCGCTGTAAAGATCCTAAACGAACATAGGACTAGAGTCAATCTTTACTTCGAATGACGACAAATCACAACAGACTGTTTGGCTCAACTGGCCGGGATCTGGGGAATCTAGGAAGCAGGACGGTGGAATAAATGCGCCAGGATTTGATACGATACAAAATTACACCACTATAGTGCCTTTCACGTCAGGATGACATCCAAGGTGATGGTGTGGATGAGGGTCTCGGCAGTATAGGGAACGAGTTATTCCTGGGAACAGGCCATGTTGGGGAAGTAAGGGAAAGCTGAGTGACCGACTGGATGTACAGCTTCAAGGTTGTCAAAGTCTTGGCTCAATTGTACACTTCGGATTTAGATACAATGAGCTGAACAAATACGAAACATCACTGAATACCCTCACAAAACACAACAGCGGAAGTTTATATACAGGGAATGCTCGTGACTTGAAGTCACAGCCAGTTAAGAGTTTCAGGTTACAATAGAATGCCTTTTACCAGGTGTGCATTGAGCTGCTCCCGAGCAGTTTCGGGCAAACCGCCGGTGGATTTGGAAGCAGCTAACTGATTTTCAATGCGGCTCAGCCACTGCAGAAACTCCTCAATTTCACTGTGAAATCCTTCAGCCTAAAGAAAATCAGAGCGACCACTCAGAGAGGCAACAATTGTAATAACATAATAATAATCCTGGCATTTGATACTGCGCTTTATCACGTCTTCGAAACGTCTCACAGCGCTTCACAGAACATACCGTAACGTGAATTGACTGTATATTTTGTGGAGGAAGCCTGTGCTTCCCAGTCATGTCCTCACTCTCTAATACATACCTGCTGCAGGGCTGCCTCCAGCTGCTGCTCTCTGCCTTCAGTTTTGTGAAGCACTGACTGCCAGCTCTGGTTCAGTTTATCTAGTCGACTCTTCAGATTATTAGCGTCTTCCCCCTCACTCGATTCCAGGAGCTCATTCCCAGCTTTATTTACGGTTTCCACGGTCGATGTATGGGCGAGAACATCATTTTTGAGGACCTGTGGAGTTAGGATTCCAGTTACTAAATATTCACACAATTATTATCTTAATTTAGGATATCATCCCCTTCCCAATATATCTTCCTCTCAGCTGGATGTTAATGGAGAAAGTTTCAATAGGTTATTTTAAACTTACGTGATGTTTGGCAAGTTCGATTTCTATGGCCTTTGGATCCCCACTAATTGGTCTCTGTCCATCCAGGAGGTCCTCAGTGTAGTTCAGCCAGGACATGAGTTCGGCCAGTGCATGCTGAAACTGACCGAGAGCCAGCAGGGCACCCTCCAGCTTGTGCTGCAGAGAAAAAAAACGCACTCAGACATTCAGAACGGACTCGTCTACTTAGAAAAATAACGTCTCCGGCAAGGCTCCTTTCTGTTCTGTGCTGAAAGGAAACCATTACAGAACAACGGAAGAGCGTAGGTAACACACATCATCTGGTTTAGACACTCTTATAAAATGTGGTGATGGGTTTCCAATGGACCAACCCAACCAAAATGGCTCAGGATATTTCTAGACTCAATGTCAAGTGATTATCTTGCATCTCCTTTTCTCCAGTAGAATAGCTGTCCGTAGCTACGGACTTTCATTAGCACCAGATAGATAAGAACTTGTTTGGTGAAAATGCGCTCCATGCCCAATTTGGGTCCCCGATTGGTGAGCTTCGACCATCGTTAGATTCAAATGAGCATAAAAAAAGATTGTAAAAAGAAAAGAAAAAAATTTGTCGGATTAGAAAACTCTCTCTGATTAGTGTGGTGTCCGAGTAGAAGGTGATGTTCTCCTGTACCTGTCGGTGAACTATCTTCTCTCCCAAGTCATCCCAGAGGTGCTTGAGCTCAGTCAGTGGCTCTCGAACGACATCTCTGTCTGTGTCATCTGAGGCTTTCTTCAGTAGTAGTTCCCCCTGGTGGTTCAGCTTTTCCATCTCTATCTGCTGCTGGTAAACCTCCATCTTAAATTGCTACGGGGATGAGATCAGGCAGTGCAATAATTGAGTGAATTCCTTCACATTTTTTTATTTCAATCTAGTTCTGCCTTTGTCATATGTTGACAGAATAACACTGTACAGTACTTTCCAGTGTCTCGTGTTTGTGTTACTATTATCCCAAGTTCTCTCTCTCTCGCGGGGCAGTTTTACCGCACTCACCTTCATTTCATTTATTTGCTGTTTCACAGTGTTCAGGTCTGTGCCAATTGGTGACATTTCGCTAAGTTTGATGACTGTGTTATCCAGCCAGTCAAACATTGCCTAGCAAAGCAAAAAAAAATAGGTTAAAACCCATTTTCCTGATCTTAAATTTGCTTAAGACACACTTCCCACCATTGTCCACTCCACAACCACCTCTCCCCTCAAGCCTGCGAGACCCTCATCCAAGGAGAGCAGTGTCTAAGCCAATGATCTCCTTGCTGGACCCACCAGTGCTTTCCTGGGCAGACACTTCTGAACTTTGCAGTTCATGTCCTCTCCTGTCATCTTTCCACTCCAGTGCTCAGTCCTCCTCCCTACCTGAAGGGCATTCTATATAAATGCAAATTGGATCACAAGATCCAAACACAGTTCTTTACCTGTAAGGCATCCTGGTATTGGACTCCTGCTTGCATGGCCTCCTCCAGTTTGCCCAATCTCTCCTTCCACGTTTTATTCAAATTGTCCCAACTGGAATTCAGCTGAAAATAGTTACCAGTGCATGTTGTCAGCATGTAAATATGCAAGTCAAAGGTTCGACTTCAAGTTTCTCACCCTCAACAATATATCCTTTCACAGCCTAACACCTCCTCATCTCTGTGATCTTCTAACCCACTTTTGTGCTCATCCCATCCACTCAGCTAACTCCCTTCTACTCCTCCAACTTTTCCACTCCCCACCCCACCATCTTTAAATCCCATCTGAAAACCTATCCTCTTCTAGTTAATTTGTGAAGTGAAGTGGTCTGAGGCAACATCCTACGTGAAGATCATAGATAAATGCAATTTGTTGTTGGAAATGGAAGATTGTGGACAGTATTGTATATTTATTATATTATTATTATTTATTTTCTAAATAAGTGACTGGCTAAAAAGACATCATTGGTAGAGCTATACCAATCGCTTATTTAATGGCTTGTCTTTAGAATAATGTAAACTATATTAACCGCATGTTCTGAACGATTTGATTCATATGCATGAGTATATTTACTAATTGTCCAGTCTAGTCACCTCATCTATACTCTTCTTAACTTCTGGTTTCTCGAGCTCTCCGCAGGCAAAGATGAGGTCGGCTCCCAAGATCCGAACAAATTCTAGCTCCTCGTGAAGTCCGTCCGTCTCCTCTTTAATGGTCTAAATTCGACAGAAGAACATCAATAAAATCATCAACACAAGACCGCAAAGAATTCAGGTATTTGATTCATTGACCATTATAATAAAAAAAGAGATTGATTGATGTCAAATCCAGAGAGAAAAGCCTTACAAAGGAAAGAAATATTTGGAGAACATCCAAAATTATGATTCGTAATAAAGTATTTGCATGATTTGGGCTACAGCCATACCTCTGCAGCCTCTTGCTGTTGTTTAATGATGGACGGGTCAATGCCAGGATTCTCAAGGTCTCTTACAATATCCTGCGTGTCCTTGATGGTGGTCAAGAGGGCAGCCATATCATACCAGAACTTTTCGGCCAGATCTAATACATCTAGAAGTTTAATATCCCTCTCTTCGGCGTGAGCTTTGATGTCGTCCCAGAAAAATACCATTTGATTCAGCTTGTCTTGAATGGCTAGAGCATCATAAATAAAACTAATTAGAAATCCAGCACATTATTGCTATTGGCTGCAGTAGGTACTAATGTTACCAGGATTGTTAAAGTGAGGGTTACTACTGATCGTGCTACAAAAGTTCAGAACTGTGGGAGAAATCTTAATACATAGGACTCCACCCAAAAATAACCCAAACTGGATGAATATCCTTCAGTCGTGGAAATATGGAAGGGAATGCGCAATTGGCTGCCGGGTTTCGCCCACAAAATATAAAGTCAATTGACTTTATAGTATGTTCTGCGAAGTGCTTTGAGACGCCTCTAAGACGTGATACGGCGCTGTGTCTCACAAACAGCTGTGGTTTGAGGGATCAACTTACTATTATTATTGTTTTTTGGAGGGATTATTACCCCCGGAAAGCAATCTGCCAATCGACTAACAAGCGGGCTCCTACTTAATGCTAGGTAAACTGAGGCGTGTGTGTGGTTAAGGAAACTTGCCTAAGGTTTCGCCCCTTATATATCATAGAATATTACAGGGTAGAAGGAGGCCATTCGGCCCATCAATATCTAGAAAATTAATATACCTTTAGCTGCAGGATCCTTATCAGCTCCGGTCGAGCGGCCAATCAGTTCCTCACCGCAACATTTAAGAGCATCAAAAGACGGTTGGAGTTTCTCGAGTTCCATTCCGATGTTTTTATTCTCGTTGATGTGCTCTCTGATTTTATCAACCTCAGCAGGTATTGACGGAGGTGATCGCAAGCGATCAGAGATGTGCTCCAGGGATTCCAGCATTGGATCGATCTTATCGTGGAACTAAACATGGATCATAAACAGAAGGACAAGTTGTTGGGAATTTTGTACGATTTCTTCCAGGAATTATTCTTCAATACGATGCAGCAGCAAAAAAATCTATGGCACAAATCCATCAAATTGTGTTAACAGCCAATCAAATGAATTTGGGCAGATCTCCCAAAGTTCCAAATAGTCAAAAATGTACAGTTCAGCACAATTCAGACAACCTTTGAAGGATAGTTGGTACAGGGAAATGGAAATAAAAATGACCGAATGGTTTTTCTTTTTGGTTCTTATTTATTTCTCGTTGGGAGCCCAAGAAGGAAAACCCAGTGCAAAAGTACAGTGATACCGAGTGTCTAAGGAACTCTGCTTACCTCAGCGTTCTAATGAGCAGATGTGATGAACACAACAATTAAACACAACGGAGCAGGGCGTTTCGGCAAATAAACAGTTAATTCCATGAGGTGAGCGGAATGGAAAACAAAGGACATGTTAGTATGAGAAACTGTGATGAGATAACACAAGGGATTCAACAAGACAAACAAAGGAAGGATTACACTTTACCAGCGGGACATTAAAACATTATGCGGCGCGTTTTGGTATCCTGTAAAGAATCGTTCGTGTCATATCACATTTCAGAAGCGCTGTACCAGATTCCCTCCTTTCTAGTAATGCAATAAAATAGCTTAGAGAATCAGAGAATCTGCACGGAAATGGGGTTACAGCCAGGATGACACCAGAATACCTGAGCAGACCGGGAAATGGCTTCGTCCAACATCAAAGCTCTCTGTCTTGCATCCTGTTTTATTTGAGCGTAAAGTGCTTCCGAGGTGGTGTAATTCTCTTCGACCATTTTACCCTCGTCGGGGTTCAATGCCTTTAGCTGCGGGCCAATCTTCATCAGTTTATCAATGTGCGGCTTGTGTTCAGAGATCGATTCACGTAGTTGCTGTGTGTGTGTTTTTTATATATAAACAACAACAAAAAAAACATTTTAAGTGTCTGAAAGAATGCGGAAACTTTCCACCCAATTTAACATATCTCTCTCACACAAAACTCTAGATTATATATATTTTTTGGCACAAAATACTAGACGTTTTCAGTCCAACACAAACCTCTGTCGTTCACGATCAAAAATACATCCTTTTTATTAGTCTGGCTGAAACATCACATGGCCGTACTTTAAACACAGCCACAACATGCAATCTTTCACCTCATCTCCAGATCCTGTACTTTCAACAGGACATTATTTCACCGCACAATAATCTTTGAGCACAACAACATTGTCCTTACGTAGAAACAAGAGCCCCTCGAGCCTCTTCCGCCATTCTACAAGATCATGGCTGATCTGTACCTCAACTCCAACTACCCGCCTTTGTCCCATTTCCCTTGATCCCCTGACCTAACAAACATCTATCCACCTCAGTCTTGAAGATGTGAATGGATCCAGCATCCACAGCCTTTTGGGGGGAGAGAGTTCCAGATTTCCACTACCCTTTGGGTGAAAAACTAGCTCCCGATTTCACTCCTAAATGGTCTAGCTCTAAATTTAAGACAATGCCCCCTTGTTCTGGATTCCCCCACCAGAGGAAATAGTTTATTTTACCCTCATCTCCTCCTGTTGTTGTTTCAGAATCTCATGGTCGACTGCTGGTGGTGGGAGCTGGGACATCAGAGCTCTCGTCTCATCAATCCATGGGCACAACTCCTCATACGTCTCCCAGAATTGATTGATCAGGACCTGAGCACGTTCCAGCTGGGAATATCTCTCTGTATTCATCTGACTGACCGCCTCATATTGCTGGAGCAGCGATTCCATCTTGTCCTACACGAGTACACATTTCAAACTCAGTTATTATAGAAATTATATAATAAGCCTTGCATTTGATACAGCGCCTTATCACGTCTTCGAGACGTCTCAAAGCGCTTCACAGAATATACTGTAAAGTGGAGTGACTGTGCATTTTTATGGGCGAAACGTGGCAGCTAATTGCATGGATTGAGTGACCAAATTGTTAGTGTGTGTGTGTATATTTAGCCTTTGTACCTGTAACATGGTTTTCTGTTCGTCTCCACAAGTGCTCAGAATCTCCTCCTGAGTATTTATCAACTCGTCAATGGAATCCTTGTGCCGTATGATGTCTATCGAAAAAGCCTGCAGGATCATGAAAGAAAATTCTTCACAAACTGGCACCCTCCCCTCTGCCGTAACGCTGAAATATCTCAAAGCGCTTCACAGGGAATTGTTGTCAAGTCCAGTGACAGTGCACTTCAATGTCTCACAAACAGCAATGCATTAAAGGACCAATTTATCCGGATAATTGTTGATAACCCTTACACTTGAATTGTTGGCCATAACACTGGGCCAAACCTTTCAAAACATTTCATGGGATCTTTAACATGTGCTCGAACAGACAGGAGCTCTGCATAAGGTCTCATCTGAAGGACAGCACCTCAGACAAAGCACTGCTTCCCCCAGAACTGCACTGAGTCAAAAACCTGCCATGGGTTTGAACCCACAACCTTCTAACCCAAAGGTGAAAGAAAATTTCTCAGCCAACTCAGCCAAGCTGTACATTTTTAAAAAAGGTTCACTCGTTTGAACTGGGGGTTTCCATAATTTAGCCTTTAAAAAAATTGTATTTATCTGAGCAATGGGTGAAATGAAAAGGATTTAAACAAACTGAAAGTAGCAAAGTGGTTTCTTTTCTATAGATAATTTTTTTCCTTAACGACTATGAACGATACCGAAAGGCAAGCAAGCAAGCAATACAATGAGAGATTTTCTGTGGAATACTTGACTTGACGCTTATCCAAGCACCAAGAGGACTCCGTTGGATCGAAGTCCCACACTGCACACATCATTCCTACCTTCTGCACCTGTAGCTGAGCTGTGGTCTGATCTTGCTCCAGCCTAATTGGGCCCAAGGCTGTCAGCTTTCGCTTGGTTTCTGCGACCCAGGTTAGCTCGGAGTCAGTGGCCTGCTCGTACTAGCAGAAAGGAGAAGCAGCGAGCAACATTTAGAGAACATAAGCGGACAGACACTCAGGCAAAAACAACAGTGATCTGGCAACAGCACACTTACTGCCACGGACGTCAAAGGAGACAGAGATTCTAAGAGCTTCATTGGAGTGATTAATCATGTTTCTTTTACAATCTTCTAAAATACCAACAACAACAATCGGCACTTACATCACGTCTTTCACGTAGAGAGAACATCACAGAGTGCTTTATAAAGCCTGAGCTGGGAAAGAGATAGAGAGTGGGGGGGTGGGATCATGGTGGAAAGGGCAGTGAAATAGATAGGTCTTTAGATCAAGAAAGTTCCAGAGGACGGGAACAAAATGGCTGACAGCTCACCCACCATTCATGGGGCGGCGTGAGTGGGAGACAGGAAGCAGGTCAGACGAAAGAGGGTTACAAGACGAAGCACAAAGCCGTAGCCACAATTAATAACCCTTTTGAGTGTTTAATTTCCTTGGCTTCCCTCGGACCATGCTTTCCCGTTTATTTATTAACATAATTACACTGTAGAACATACTGTTAATCCTGAATTTCAAATTTGAGAAACGGAAGAGAAAACTATACGGAAACTCTTCATCAATAGCTTTCCCTTTAATAGAGAGTGTATCGAGCATTTGGATTGTAGAGTTGCAAAGATGCTATCAGAGACCTGGTGGGGTTGTCGATGCAATGACGGCAGTCTAACCCAACAAACAGGCACTAACACGTGCAATGCTGAAACACAGATCCCAGCATTATAGTTAGAGGTTTTCAAAGTTATTTACATGAAGGGTGTAGTGTTTCGTCTGGTGGTTTATGACCAGGAAGAGAGAATCACATCTACTACAACAACAACTTGCATTTATTTACATAGCGCGTTTCAAGGGGTAGTGTCCCGGAGCGCTCGACATTGGCGGAGTCTGAGACCGAGCCAGGGGAAGATGGAGGGAGGGGAGGGGCGTGGGGGGTGGGAAGTGGGAGGTGATTGTAAGCACGATTAAAAAGGAAGGCCTTTAGGCGGGATTTGAAGGTGGGGAGGGATGGGACAAGGCGGACGGATTGAGGGAGAGACTTCCAGAGTCTCGGCGAGGAGCCCGGGACGGTTTCACAAAAGATTCTGCCCGCGACGTAAAACACGAAGACAATCTACCTGTTGTGATCTCTGAATTGCTGCATCGATTGCTTCGACCCTGCGCGTTACGGTGTCGCTGACGGTTTTGTATCTCTCGTTAGCGTCTGCCACCTGTCGATCGAGGCCCTCGCGTGCCCTCCACGGCACCAGCTCCAGCAAAGCATTGCTCACTTCATTAACCGTGTCCAGGATCAGTCTGTACTCCATCACTTCCTTCTTCAGCTCCTGAATATTAAACACGGGAGAGATGTAGTAAGTAACCACTGCATCCGGGTTCAGCTATCTTAAAAGAAAAAGAGCGCAAAACTGAATTGTGTCCAATTAAAAGCAGAGTTAAGAGTTAAGTTAAACATCTGGGACACCTCCCCATGTGAAAGGCGCTGTATAAGTTGTTGCTGTTATAAAATTTACCCTCCTATAGACTTACATAATACTTGACACCGACTGAAATATAAATTAAATTTGATCCATACAACAATAATAATAATCCTTGCAATTGATACGGCGCCTTATCACGCCTTCGAGACGTCTCAAAGCGCTTCACAGAATACGCTGTAAGGTGAATTGACTGTGTATTTTGTGGGCGAAAGGTGGCAGCCAACTTATTTAATCATAGAATAAATTTATATCATAAAATAGAAATAAAATAAAATAATTGGGCAATAATTTTAATCAAATCGTCAAGATGAGATAATAATAAACCTTGCGTTTGATACAGCGCCTCATCACGTCTTCTAGACCTCTCAAAGCGCTTCACAGAATACACTGTAAAGTGAATTGACTGTGTGTTTTGTGGGTGAAACAGCTCTGCTTACCTTTTGTCTCTGATGAACTTGGGGAATTTGCTCTCCAACTGGCGACTGTGGAGAATTTGCTGCGAGCTCACCCTCCACTGAATCTAGCCAGGTGCACAGCTCTTCGTTAAAGGATTGGAACTTGGTGGCAAGCTGGAGGACCTGCTCCAGTGTCTTCAGGACTCGGGAACTGGCTGAAGTGATCTCTGCGTAGCGGGTCTTAATGCCGTCCAATTTCTCCTGAATTATTATGACCTCCTCGCCTGAGGAAACAGAGATAAACAGTTGTCCCTCTTAGCCACAAGAGATTACGGTGGGTCAACCTGACCCATGGTATCAACACTTCAAAATAAGGAAACATGTCAAGCAGACAGTACATTGGTGAACCTGGAATCAAGCGTAGAGAAGTAGATTTAGGTGCAATTGGCTTCCGTGTAGAAATAAGCTCCAAAGCGCTTCATAGAATAGACGGTAAAGTGTAGTGACTGTATAGTTTGTGGGCGAAACACAGCAGACAATTTCACACAACAGTGTTCCACAAACAGTCGTGGATTCAGTGTCCAAATTATCATTATTATTTTTTTTGAAGGGATTATTACCCCCGGAAAAGCGATCCACCAATCGACTAATAAATCAACTTGGGACGTTATTGCAGTATTGCAGTCTGCCTGTAGTTTTGGTTGGAAAAATATCACGTAATCAATAAGAAAGGAACTCAAATTCTCATAAAACACAGGTTCATAAAGTGCAGTGATTTCCTTTTCTCTTGTGCTGCAGAATATCAATCAACGTTCTTTCCCGTGGAACATACTTTAACCGCTAAAGGCCGGATTGGGCTTTGTTCCAATTGCAGTTCTTTATGCCAACGAGATGGCAGATGGTGTCTTTATGCACTTGGCACAATGCATCTTAAGGCCCAATAAGTGATAGCACAATGGCATCATAGAATGAATAACAACATGTTCTAATTAAAAGTTTACTTTTGAGCAACTGGAAAGAATTTGGTCTGCCAAAAAACCTGAGCTCCAACCCTATGCGCAATCTTTCTCACTGGGCAACATTCAGTGATTATCAGTCGTACAAGAACATTCCCGATGATTAACAACAGCATAAACAAAATCTAGAAGGTGTAGATGGTGTTTTTTTTTTACCTGTAGTTTGTTTCAGAAGGGCTTGTCCATTTTTAATGGCTTGATCTACATTTTTCTTCCTGGATATAATGTCATCATTCAGAGCCTACAAAGAGATGAAGACAGCTGCTTAATAAATGAATGGTAAGGTTTCTACGGAAACATCACACTGATTTTCATGACTCTACACGGAGGGATCTGAAAAGGATTGAACCTGAATCGCAGCCAAATCCAAGTAAAACTACAAAGCAGCTGCTCTTATTGATGCTTTGAATCACTGTATAACAGTGAGTCTTGTTCCCAGCTGTAATACATCCTTGTATGCATCTCTGAACTCTTCAGTAATGGTGCCATATCAGTATTAACTGATATGTTTGGATAACTATTCCCTTTTCTGTACCCATGGCGAGTTTTCAATTATGTGCAGCTTTCTGCTCGTGATCCACCAATGATCCAATGGATGAAACACCAATATTGCAAAACAGCCAAAAAGTGAAATAATGAACAAAAACATAATCGATGAAATAAAAACGATATTGAAAATACTAAAAAATATTTCAATCTGGGACTTCCACGTGCTAAATCATGCCTTAATAACTTGATATGTTTTGTATTAAAAGCCGCAAACAGAAAGTCTGTTGCTCATTTTCCTGCTGGATGTTAATCTTTACATCATATTATTTGCCAAACAAATCATGTGTAAAAAAAGATACTGTGGAAAATGGAAAAGATCCAATTCTTATCATCAGTGAATTAACCACTGAGGACAAGGGAAGCTATCAGAAAATTAGTGTTAGATTTCAGGACATCTATTCAGGAATTTAATTTTCTTTTGGTCATTTTAATAAGAGAACTAATTTTAAAAAAAATTCAGGATTTACTTTAACGCTTCTGCACTTGCGATATTTTATTGCGGATGATTCAAAATGTAGATGATCTTAAAATAAACAGAGAAATGAACACAACTGGAAAAATTACAATTCAAATAATAAATGAAATCAAACGAGAGGAAAAAAGACACAGAAATTCAATGTTACGATTAACTGAAAACAATCGACGTGGCAAAATGTAAATAAAACAAAATAATAAATGAAATACCAGCTGCTCTTTGTGCTGCTTATGCAGGATGTCACACATGTAATCTTTGATGGTCACCAAACTGAGTTTGTCCTGAATGTCAGCCAGCCAATTCAACACTTCCACCTCCTCCTCTCCAAAGATCTTGGCGTTGGCGAGAGCTTGTTGGAGCAGGGCTGCCTTACGGCTACACCTGTCCCTTATCTCCCTATACTGAGCCTGGACAGACTCCAGCTTGTCCTCGACCATCTCCTGGTCTGGCTTTGAGCTCAATGGCAAGAGAACCTGTCCGACTTTGACTGCTCGCTGGACATTTTCCTTGTGGTTTGTGATGTCATCCTCTAAGGCCTGAACCAAGGACAAAGCCATTAACACGTGTGAAACAAAGTTATGAAATGAATTAGTTTTTTTNGCAGAAAAGGGAACCGCACTTTGTTACAAAGAACCATCTCTGAACTACAAACACGTTTCTGTAAAGAAATCGTTGTCACCGAGTTTTAGGCGGTGCGTAAAACACGGACAAACTGATAAAATATTCTGGTTCTATAAATCTGAATAGAAAATCTTAACTTTAAAATCCTCAAATTATTTTCATGATGTTTAAACGGGGCTTTGATGAAAAGTGGTTAATAACGGTTTCAAATAAATATTACATTGAGCAAAATACAAAGTACTGTTAAGCACATGCCCTGGTTAGTGGTGGATTTTATACCCAGTTTCCAGTGTTCCCCCTAGCTGGGTTTAAAAGGCCCTTCATCATCAACCTGTAACGTTAACGCATTTTCTGCTCTCCATAGATGCTGCCCGACCTGCTGCGTGTTCCCAGCAACTTCTATTCTTATTACTTGCAACTAACCTGGTTGTTTCGAACACACCTCGGAAGAACATCCTTACCTTATGGCGTGTTATTTGCTGTTGAATCTTAGCAGTTTGTGTCCCCACGGGTTCGGAGTTGGCTAACTTCTTGTCCCTGCTCGTCAACCACTCGTTCAGGGGCTCAACTGTCTCGTGGAACTGTTTTGCAATGACCAAGATGTCCTCCAACTGATTTTGCCTGCGTCAACAGAGAAACCAAACTGGTGGTTAAACACATGGGCCCCATCTGTGTAAGATCTCACTGCCTTGTAAACATTTATACCAATAGAATCATACATCCTTTAGAAAAGAAACTATTTTCAAGCCAACAAAGAAAATTTGTTTGGTCAAGGTATTAAGGGATAAGGGCGGGTAATTGAATTTGAAGTACAGATCAGCTATGATCTTACAGAATGGTGGAACAGGCTTGAGAAGCAACTCTTGTTTCTATATTTTTTTCTATGACTGATTAACTCTTTTTAGCTTACAACATTATCATTACAGCTATAAAACAGAAATCAGAACAGGAACACAATTAATTCACGCGGAATGCAGAATGTGAATTTGGACTTCAATTTCTCCGGGAAAACACCATGTTTTTGCGAGTCTGAAGAAGAAGTCTTCGATTATTGACTCAATTAACTTTACAGTATATTCTGTGAAGCGCTTTGAGACGTCTCGAAGACATGATAAGGCGCTGTATCAAATTCAAGGATTATTATTATCATTATTATTGTAAAACAAGAGTGAAACAATAATTTCTCTTCCCCTCGATGATGAACAGGAGCTCTGTACCTGGCTGCAGCTTGCTGAGCAAAGCGTCCCATCTCTTCCCCAGTCTTTGCAGCTGATTCTGGATTTTTTCTTTTTCCGCTACTTCTGCCGACTCTGCAATCCTTTCTCCTTCTGCCTTGATGATCTGCACGGTGGCTCTGCGATCATCCAACAGCCTCTGCAGGAGCTGGAGCAGGAAATCAACACAAACCCAACGGTTGTCAAAATGAATGCATCTAATTAACACTTCAGGTACTTTTTTTTTGACTAGTTTGTCCTTGAGTTCATTGTCTGCATGAAGTACATCAAAGTACAGAATAAAAAAAGTTGCAGGATTTGTGTCGGCTGCCTTACATTTAAAAACATTTGGAAGTATTTAAACCCAGCAATTCCTTTGATTGAGTGAGGATGAAATCAGCAAAGTTTGTGAAAGTTGCACAGACTGTAATTTCCATATCGCTGGATTGCAGGTTGGTGTTGTGTGGTTACCGAAACATTATTGTTGAAAAGGACGGCAGGAAAAATCGACACCAATATATTCCCTCTGCTCGGTGATCAATCTGCCGACGTAAAATACTGTACCTTCTGTTCCTGAATTTGTGCCTTCACTACTTTATATTCTGCCGAGGGAGGTTTCTGATTGGCAATCAGGTCTTCTGTGTCAGTAAGCCAGCTCAGCAAAGGCTCCAGAGCATCCTGGAATTTCCCACGATGTAACAAGGCTTCCTGTAACTGGGATGTACGTTCTGCCACCTGCAAACAAATCCTCATTTGACAGTACTGTACTGACCTAGCAATTCTAAGAAGCAGTCCACTTGAAATATACAACGATCATAAAAGGTACCATTGAATTTTCGACTTCTTGAGTTAGACCACAAAATATACAGTCAGTTCACTTTACAGTATATTCTGTGAAGCGCTGTGAGACATCTCAAAGATGTAATAAGGCGCAGGAAATATTATCAAATGAATTGGAGGAAATGTTTCAAGTCACCTCCCAGAGTGGTTGGAAGATGTCCTACAGATTGTCTGATTGACTGGTGAAAAGGGTCTTTAGTGTAGTTTAATTACATGTATAGCATGTTTGTATCATGGGTGTATCATGGAATGTTTCAAATCACTTCCCAAAATGGATGATTTCAAACCACTCTCAATTTCTGGTTGAAGATGATGAAACATGGCAGATTTTCAAGAGGACATCAAGCATAAATGTTAATTCAAACAAATGTGCTGAGCATGTGATGCAATGAGCACTCCACATTGTATTCCACAGAGTCGGCAAATCAATCATTTGTCCCCCTAGGGCACATTATTTGGATAATCGAAAAACATGTCTTAATCACACAAGTATTCATTCACACTTTAGCCATTTTAGTGATGCATGAAAAAAATAAATGATGCATTTTCAATTTTCAATTAGTTCACAGATCAAATTTTTTAAAAAAAATAATGCCACCCTCCTCACCAGACTCCTTATAATCTATGATTCCAAATTTACTGTCTATTTTTTGATTATATGTACGATTCACTTTGGTGCAGACTAGTACATATACCTACTCCAAAAATATTTAGCGCAGCGAAACCACTTTGCCCAGATATTTTCTGCATTATTTTTTTAAAAATCATACAATTCATACAGCATCATTACTTCGTTAAAAGCTCACCTTTTTGTTGAGTGTGTTCCACCTGATGTTCGTCTCGTCCAGATCATGTTCAAGTCCTTGCGTGTTAGCGTTCTTTGTAGCACTTTGAATGAGACCCTGTCCCATGCCATTTGCCTGCTGCAGTTTGGACTGGATGGGATCCACCTGAATCTTTTGAAACGTCTAAAACAAAAGAAATACACTTGTGTAAGTCTCTGTTATTCACAAGGGCCAGCATGAGACATTCAGCACTTATGTTATTCATGGAGGTAAAAAAAAATCTATGTATATATTAAAGGGTTTTAAATGTATCGACACTGATACAACGGGGTCAAGATTTCGCTAGCCAAGAGCTGCAAGAATAAAGTCCTGTTTGTTGTTGTGATGGTTGTGTCACTCAGTCACATTCCATTCATAGTGTACGTTGCTGAATAAAGTGGTTAGCTGCCAGTGCATAGCTGCAAAGCCAATCAGGGGTGGGAAACAAGGGCTCCACAACTGGGTTATTTAGGCAGCTTAACAAGTCATTTAATCACAGAAATCTTTGCAAGGGAAGCATCCACGGCAGGCTGGCAAGCCGAGATAGCAAGCAGACCCACTTTATCCCATCCCATGGACATATACAGTTGAGGGGGATGGTGGGGAAGGAGCTTATGTGGACAGACTCCAACCTCAAAACAGCACCTGCTGGTTGTTATGCTGAAAAGTATCCACTCAAAAAATATTTGGGGGGATTGTTGGCCAGACACCACGAGAAACTCCTTCCTCTTTCTTTTTGAATAGCGTCGCGGGATCTCTTACGTCCACCCTGAACAGGCAGATGGGCCCTTGGTTTAACGTTTCTCCTGAAGGATGATACCTCTCACAATGCAGCACATCCCCAGCACTGCTATCTTAAACTGAGTTCCGTGTCCTAACGCGGCGGGGGCTTGAACCAACAACCTTCTGAGTCCGAGGCAAGAGTGCGACCAACTCAGCCTGGGTTACACACTCCGGGCGTCACATCAGATCGAGCGGTAAAGCAGTGTCGCTGAGCAACAGGAGTTCACATCCACTTATAATTCAATCTCTCCTTCCCCTCCATGTGCAAGTCCTGCCAGATGGCCCACTGTGTTGTGCACGTTTGCACAGGAAACGAGCACAGCCAGAGTACAGGAAACAAACACAGCCTGTGCTCTGAGAACCCACACAGCCAGTGCGGAACCTTCCTGTCTTGACCCTCAACTCTCCTTAAAGCCTTACATCTGGGGTCTCATTCACTTGGTTTTCCCCTCATCTCTGCAATATTGCCCGGGCCCACCATCATCTCCGCAACTGTCTGAGGAGGTGACTTTGCCTCCCAAAGTTTAAAAGGTTCCTTAGAAATTAGACTATTTCTGATCTGACTTGACGTTATATCATCATCTATTGTGATGCTCACAGAGAAAGAACTACCATAATAGGATAGGCATGTGAATCAACTTAGATTTTTACGATAACCTTTTTTTTTAAACAGTTTCCAGGATATTAGCTTCACACGAGAGCTTTTACAGCAGATGATAGGAAAGTTTAAAGAACTCAAACTCTGCTCAACAGCATTGAAACGAAAATCTGGGGATATGAGTGGATACTTCAAAACCTGGCGACCCAATGAGAAACCAGACAAAACGGTTAACAGAAAACAATTGGGATTTCCTTGTCAGAATTAACCAATTGTCAAGATCTGAATCCTGCGATTGAACTCAAACGGGGAAAAAAAAATATCCCGGGGAATGCGAGTTGGCAGCCATTCCGCATAATGACACATCCTTCTCTTAATAAATCAAGGTCAATTGTGGCGTTACGATTTGGCACTCACTATGTTTTCGACTGTTACAATCATTACTGTATTCTCTTCATAACTAAAATAGTTTAAGAATGCAACTGTCAGTCACCATGAGTTATGATAATAATAATCCCTGCATTGGACACAGCGCCTCATCACGACTTCCAGACGTTTCAAAGCGCTTCGCAGGATATACTGTAAATTGAATTGAACCTAAATTGTTTGAGCCAAACACGGCAGCCAGTTGCGCACAGCGGTGTCCCCACAAACAGTCGTGGATAGAGTGACCAAATTATTCTGTTTTGCGTTGTTTGAAACTGGTCAAATAAAGATTTTCCGACGTACTAACACTTAACCGTGCAGCAAGCAAAAGTAGGTCAGCTTCTGCAGCAATAATCCGAATGTAAACCATTTATTGCAAGAACACGTATAATCTACTTTCCAAAGAATCTGACCGTTTCTAAAGAAAATAAACTCGATAGATTTGACAGTGTGTCCGGTTTCCAAACCACTGAAAGACGCGAGGAGGATTACGCAATTCTGCCTGAGAATGCAACATACCGTAATATTAAAATCTTTCTCAAAACTTCCACACTGGAATGCAGTGCAAACCTCTCTCTATGACAACAAGTTTAATGCGATTACAAATGGAATTTGCCACATCCCAATTTTCATTGAATTATCTGAATTAACGAATTTGAGCCCATCCAGAAAATCAATCAAGACCGATAATGCCGTCATGAATGTCGAGCAAACTTTCCCAATTTGTAACTTAATTCCTTTTCTGTGGTTGAATTCACAGTGGGAACATGAAGAAGTACACAGTATATTCAAATGTGTATGAACGCAAACAGAATTTAAAAAATTTAAAATACACACAAAAGGCATGGAGATAGATAGGTATGATAGATTTATATCCGTGCCTTTCATGTCGGGAGGATTTCTCAAAGCACTTTACACAGTAGACTGGGCACCTGAGATGGGGGGGGGGGTGGGGGATGGAGAAAGAAAGAAAAGATGAACGAAAGCATGGTGAAAGAGGCAAGTCTTAAGATGGGCTTCAAAAGGGGAGGAGGGGGTGAGTTGGATGGAGCAGTGGTGTATTGAGGGAAGGTAAGAGAAGGGAACAGAATGGGTCACACATTTTATCGCGGTATTTTCAAGATGGGCAAGATGAAGACGGAACAGTTTGCAAAATATAACTCAAATCACTGCCGATTCAATGAGAGGATTGCAAAGTCAAAATCCAGTCACAGTATATCCTGTGAAGAGCTTTGGATATCCTCCCGATGTGAAAGGCACCATAAATATCAAAAATAGGGAATTATTATTGATAAAATGTTGGCCCTTTAATGTTCATTGTTTTCCCATTTCTCTCCCCACCGCAAACAACTTACACTCAGCTTACCTGCCTGTGCCTACAGAGTGATGTCACTCTAAATACCGGTAAATTGTAATAAATACCTCATTATCTGTATCCGAGTCTTCCTCTAATACAGAAATATCGCCTTTATTGGGTCCCACAGATGAGCTTTCTCCTTGAATCTCTAAAATGGTATCATGTGGGTTTGGTTCCAGGGTCAATAAGAATAGATTTGAACAACTGAGTTCTTCCCCTCCCTGTGATAGAAACAGACCCTCTGGCAACCCTGCTCCAGAGGCCTGGGTAATAAAGTCATTCTCAAAGCAGGGATTGAAGATTACTCCCCACACATCTGGTTCCCAATCACTTTTCCAATCTTCCGCTTGAGATGCTCGTATGGCCGCAGCTGGCTTGATGCTGTCCACATCTTTATTGAATTGGAAGAGAAATCTTATTGCCACAAGTGGTTCCTCAGGATCCGCATTAACCGATAATAGTGTTTCATTACCACACACGCTCTCTGGAGTCGTTACGTCAGACTCAGCAACCTGTTCTGAAGCTTCATCAAATTGTCCTTCCGAGCTGAACGTACACAGCACATCTGAAATAGTATGTAGAATTTCCGACTGTTCTTCTGGATCCAATGCTAGATAATCCTCTTGATTTGGGTGCTGAATTTTAATGCAATCATCTATAAGGTGAATTTGAACCTCTTTTGCATCAGTTTCCAGTTGCATGTTTGAAGGAAGAAGATTTAGCTCATGTACAAATTCCATAAAGTTACTGTTCTCTCTTTCCGAATCCATGGCTTCAGAATCATCAAATAGCTCCTCAGCCACATCCAGGTCATCCATACTGAGCCATGTAGCTTTCTCCTGGACACAGCAGGCGATATCTGAACCCCAGTCTACAGGAGAATCCATTGTGGGATACACAGCAACGGGACACTCTTCTGGCTCTACACACTCTTCCTTGGTCACCTCAACGCTGGGCAACGTCTGTACCAGTTGACTGCAGTCTGCAATATCCAGATGTGATGCTATAGAATAATGTGTTGGAGGGTGTTCCATAAAGGTCTCATATTCTTCCAACTGTGCAGATGTTTCATGCATCTTCTCGATCTCCGCCACAACCGAGAACATTGCCACTTCTTGAGCACAGTCATCCAAATCAAAGTCAGATGTTACATAAGAATCCGTGGTCAGATACTCCACAATTTCCTCACATTCTTTTAATCGCACAGAACCCGGTTGCACCCCCTCGGGAGTGTTGAAGTCTTGTATTATAGATTCCTCAATTTGAATGGTTGTTATAGTTTCCGCTTCACAAAAAACATTTGCTTCTTTATTAAAAGCAAAGTTTTCGACTGAAGAAATCAGCACTTCTTCTATATCCTCCTCAGACTCTTTACTTAAATGAGCGATACAGAATGTGGAATCCTGATCATTAGATTCAGCCATAATACCCCCGTCATCTTCTGGTTCAGTTACTTTTGATCTTACATCTAACGGAACTAAATCAGATTTGAAGGTGCCCTCATAACTCTCTTTCTGAGGAGTATTATTTGGCCAGTCTGGATCAGTCACAGCAATGATTCCAAACTCGTCATTGCTAGGCGTCCTATTTTCTAATGTTTCTGTTGCGATGGGATTTGCCTCATCGACAGAACAGTTTGGGTTTTGAAAAGTTGCATCACTTTCTCTTTTTGAGTCATTCGATTCCTTTGCTTGATCTTTTCTCATCGATGCTTCCTCTGCAAACCTTAGTGGAGTGTGGGTTCTGTCTCCTTCTGTGCTTTCCAAAATGACAGCATCCAACTGCTGAAGGGCTGATTCTTCACTAAGAAATTCTTGGTCTTGAATCAGCCTCTCTTCTTCAAAGGTTAATGGAGCATCCCCTGCTTCCTCTGAGTGCTCTGAGATTAGAGTATCTAACCACGGAAGAGTGGTGTCATCACCAATAATGTTTACGTCTTCAATCAGACTCCTCCCTTCTTTCTCAACTCTGATCGGAGAATCCGTATCCACTTCTGTGCTCTCTGAGATGATCACGTCCGGCTGCCAGGGTGTGGATTCGTCATTAAGATTTTCTTCATCTTCAATGAGGCTTTGCTCTTCTTCCTCAAACCCGAACAAGGAATCTGTGTCGGCATCTGCACACTCCAAGATTATTGTATCCAGCTGCTGAAGAGCAGACTCCTCGTCAAGAATCTCTTCATTTTCGATCAGTCTTTTCTCTTCTTCCTCGAACGTGAGCAGGGAATCCGTGTCCCCTTCGGCACTTTCCAAGATGAGAGCGTCGAGGTGCCTCAGAGCAGATTCTTCACTGAGAAAGTCTCCATCGTTGTTCAGTCTTCGTTCGTCTTCCTCGAAATTCAAGAGAGAGTCTGCGTCTCCCTCTATGCTTTCCAAGATTGCAGCGTCTAGTTGCTGAAGGGCCGACTGTTCGTTAAGGAATTCTACCTCGAACAGCATCTCGTGTTCTTCACATTGCTTCTCAGTCTCGGGACTGTTGTATCTTTCATATTCCAGATTACAACCTTGCTCTTCGAATTCAGCGGGAACCAGCTGCACGTTATATACATCCGGGTCGAGTGCGTGTGAGACCCCTTCAGACTGTACTGACGCTCCTTCGACATTCCCTTCTTGTGCCGTGTCGGATGCTCTTTTGTGCATAAACGAGGCGTCTTCTAACGTCCCTTTCACTCTGAAGGCCCTTGGCCACGTTGCAGATGAGCAGGTCCGATTGTCGTCGGAATGCGTCGTGGTCACCGCTCCAACGTGACACTCGATTAACGGAACGCATTCGTCTCCTGGATCCTGAGCCAATCCTGCCGCACCGCTCAGCTTGCTGTCTGCCGCTTGCTGAAACAGGAGGGTTCCTGCATATTGTTTATGATGCTCTGATTCTGAGTCAACCAGGGGTAGTTCTTTTTCGCAAGAGAGCGTAGGGATTTCGGGAGAAAAGTGTCTCGAATGTCTTGTCTCGTTAATTGAGCTTGCGCTGCCCACGGGCTCAAACGCTGGGACCTCAGTCCTTTCTGTGAAGTCTGGAAAGTTTGGTGGCAAGAAAGCTTTCCACGACCTCCTGTTAATATTCTCTTTCCTTTCTGCGTGAGGTCTGCGCTTTGGTGGGCCAGAGGACCGTATCACATCACTGCTCAGTTTCAGTGCATCGAATATTACTCTTTCATCTAACTTTTTACTCTCTGAACCGGGTTTCGTTTCAAATACACTGGATGTGGTTGGAGTTCCTTTGCTGGATAAAGTGCTCGTCTCTGCTGTTCTCTGGCTCTGTGGGTGTTTGTGGTCAGTGAAGTTTCTCAACGGCGGGTGAACCTTTGATCCGAGGTCAATCTGTTCATTGATTCTCATCGTATCATATATAGATCTTTGCGGAATGTAACAGTCTTCAATGTACATATCATCCTCTTCATTTTTTCCCAGACAAGTGGGATTATTACGCCGTAAGCAGTCAGGTCTGCTTAGTGGTTTCCCCATAACTCCCAACAGTCTTGAAAACAATCGACGGTGATGGAGAAGAAATGGATCAAATGTTTGGCAGAGTTAGTGCCTCGAACCACAAAATAACGTGTTCCTAAATTTCAATCCACTCTACACCCACACTGTGACACTGAAGTTTCAACAGAGACTTATTTGCTTCTACCAATGAAGTCCATCCAAATACAACCGTTAAAATACTTCTACCAAAATGACACGATTTGCCCAAACTGCTTTGGCGCATTCAATTCCAGATCGGCTTCTGTGGTCTTCCCATCGACTGCTCGAACTGCAAGCGTTTTAGAAAGTAAAAGGTTCTAGCTAATGAAAAAAATAAGGCCGTTACAGACACTGCCGTTCAACCTTGTATAAATTCCACTCATTTTAACCACAGATGAAAATGTCCAGCATCTGCCTGCCGTAAGAGAAGCAGTCCTTGAAAATCAACATGTTTTCTTTTGAAAATAAAATTGTTGGCGGATACTCGATGCGATTCAAAGACAGGAAATTCTTCAATCACTGCAGGTTCAGCTGCTTCCTTTCCCAGTAACATGATGGCATTTTCTCTTTTTTTTTACTTTTTTTTAAAAAAATATATAAAAACTGCAACTTCAGAACAATGACCAAATGTTTCCAGTTGATTTTTGTGAAGAAGAAGAAAAAAAAACGATTGAAATTTAGCTCACTGCAGGTTGATGCCTTTTAAGATTTTGGCAGAACTATGAATCCCCGTCAACGTCGGGCAGTGTTTATCGAGCGAGCTGTACGGAGAGCAAAAATAACTCTGTATGAAACACGCTGGTGCCAAGAACTGTTCGCTCTTAGCGAAGTAAGCTTTTGTTATTGGTCTCGGTTTTAGTCCAGCTTTCTCTTCTTCAGTTTGCAGCAATGTCTCGGGTTGTTAACCTTACCTCTCAGGCTGAGGAGGAACGCACGGCAGACAAAGTTCATTTTCTTCTCGGGAGTTGGGAAGGGTGTCCAGCTGTCACATTCTTCCCGAAAATTTTGCTCTTGAACAAAAGGGGCTTGTGAGCTTCCGCGTTCTGTTCAACCATCCAGAGCTTTCCTAATAAACAGCCTCTTCCCCGACCAACTTCTGCCTCTGCATGTGCTGGTAAAGAAAGTTAGCCGGACTGGCTCACTTGTGGGCAGTGTGAAGCCGCTGTAATTAATCCTTTACCTCTACGTCAGCTTCGGAGGCTAATTAGATGCAGCTATGCTTTCACAACGACAAAGAATTCTGTTGCAGCCATGTCAACTTTCCAGCACTTTACACAGAGGGTGAAAAAAAGAACCTTAAACACTTACTTCTTTTATTTGATGGTTTAACTGGCACTGGATACAAAAAACGTATACGAGGCAAACGGTTTGCACTGCAATTTCTCCTTCACAACCCACTTTAATGTCTGTCTCTGCTCCACAGACAAAGAAACGCCCTTCCCTCACTCTCTCTCTCTCTCTCTCTCTTTCATTTGCTCTCTCTCTCTCTCTCTTGCTCAGAAGCATCTGCTGTGATCCTGTAACATTGTGAATACCTCGTGCACTCTCCTCTTCCTTCCCCTCCCTCTTGCATTTCAGCCCCAAGTAGCCAAACAACAGCTTCTCAACATAACTGACTTTCGCGAAAGCCTGTCTGCTGTTTGTACAGTGTCTCATTGATCAGGACATTCTGCTTTCCCTACATTACGTGCGTCCAGCAAAAACACAAAGCTTTTGATCGTCACCAAACAATTCTGGAATTGGGCCAGAAAACAAATGCATCCGGAAAAATTGACAATTCATTTGAATATTCAGTCAGTCTGTTCAGTTGCTTCGCAAACCCAAAATCACATTCATCAAGAGTAAACACAAGTGGCACAACTTCCCAACATGATGAAAATGACAGGCTGCAAACATGATTTAGCACTGAAGGGGTTAACACCGCTTGTTACCTCATCAAAGCCACATGAAATTAAGGTATTTAGCAATTATTGATCTTAAATTGTTTCAGTGATTAGATCCTTGTGGACCATAGGACTTGATTTACAAGGTTCTATTTAATGTTGGCATCATTTTGCCACAGAGTGATCGTTTTGGTTTAAGGTTTCATCGAAGCATTAATCTTCAGTTTTAATTTAAGTGTAACACAACTTTTTTTTTTTTGAACGTGATACAACAGAGATTCTCTGCACAAAATGAAAAAAGAAACCGCTATACGTAACTTGAAAAGTTTCTCCTGAACGCCAGATTAGCCAGTGGAATGCAAGTTATGCAAGACAAAAAGTTTTTTTTTTCCTTTTTCAGCATACTCTTGCTACGGAAATACTAAATCTGAATCAAAATTCCTTTTCTGTTTTGTCATCAGTTTCTCTCCAGTTCCTCTCCCTCCCCCTCGTTTTCCCTGCTTTACTGCTCCCATTTAGTCACTTTAAGACAACCGCAGACAGGGGTAAAAAAAACATCAGCCCACCAGCTAAAAACATTCCCTGGTGTATTGCTTTACAGATGAAAGGTCAGAGTAACGCTCTGGAAATTCAGATTACTTTTACAACTTTCGCAGCATGGAAGGATTCCAGAACCAGAAATATAAATCACAATGTTTTTCCTTACGTTGTTGGAAATATTCAAGTTTTTGGCATAGATTAAAGTTTAAAGCAGGACTTTGGACAAAATAAACACTTCACGTTACAGCAGCCACAATATTTTAACTGCCAATGTACACAGAATTGCTATTCACAAAGCTATTCACAATAGGGACCCATCTTCGGGTTTAGTTTTTCCAACATCAGTTTTAATGTACAATGCCCAGCAGTCCTTAAACATTGATGAAAATATTTGTTCTGTTGAGGCACTCATCCTTTTTTTTTACAGGAATTCCCAAGGCTGCAAAAATATCCAAAGCTATTTATGAGAGTAAAACTGAAGCATTTCAAGTGAGCCCAGATTCTCAATAGACACGTTTCCATTCTCGCACTCGTTTTAGGTAAATCCATGTATTGTAATGAAGTAGAGACGTCTACCTTCAAAGGTTGTTTTTTTCCAGACCATAAACCTCCCTAACGAGTCCAACCAAAAACAATTTGGCACAGCAATGATTGGGTGCGCTCCGAATTTTACTGTATCGCAGTCAAATAATGTTTCCAGGTGACTGATCCAGAACAAATATGCCTGGGAGAGTAATAGTCCTTTATATAATCATGGTCTTTATATCAAAGTCAATGATTGAAACATTTGAATTATATTTACTGGTCTTCGAGATATCTGGATTGCACTTGCAAATCTTTTACTTTTTGTCTACTTTCTTTTTTTTCCTTCTTGTTGATTTTGAATCTTCCACTACTTTTTCTCTTGTCATCTTCCCTCTTAATTCGTATTCAAATTTCTATGCATTCAATGTTCGAACGATCTATACAGAATGTTTTTGAAAGTCGCGGGCCTAAAAACAGGCCAAAAATAACAATAATAATTTATTTTTTGCCATGAATTTCTTTTTGACTTGTTGAGAGAAATTGCAATATGTACAAATATGAAGGAGAATTAGGGTTAGGGTTAGGGCATTTCTAACTCCTGCAGTACCTCAGCCACTTTTGTTTTAAATAAAAATAATCTGGTTTTAAAAGGGGACACAGTCAATTCACACACCGCCTTCATCTGGGTTAGAAGGCAGCCAAGGTTGACGAGATGAACGATTCCTCCCTTTGCTAGTTGAGAGCACAGCATGCATTAAGTAGTTCCTAAGTGAAACTAAAGTTCCTAAGACACACATTGAAACGTAATGCTCATTCTCTTTTTGATTGCAGCTATCTCAAATTCCAATAGTTTCAAGCATGCAGTAATGTTGCATATCAACCACATCTGGGTTCAAGAATTTACAACTGTTCCACGGAAATGGGAATAGCGTACGGTTCTCCACTCAGCCACTCAGCGACTTAATCCATTAGAAGGGGGTGGGGAGATCGGTTTGGTAAAAGCTCAAGAGAGTCTGCCTGCTATGCAGCAGAACACATTAACACGAAGACATTTGGAAAGGTCAGCAAGAGTACACCTCACATCAAAACATCTGGAGTTGCACAGAACTGAAAACGTGTCAAATTGGTCCTGGAGTCCATCCATTCAAAGTTATAACTTTTAACAGATACTGTGAATTTTCTGAAGAGAGAATAACCCTTCGAATCGGATTAATGCACTTGATTTCGGTCAGTAGAAATAGGGACACTGCTGTGCGCAATTGGCTGCTGCATTTTGCCCACAACATACAGTCACTACACTTTACAGTATATTCTGTGAAACGCTGCGAGATGTCTCGAAGAAGTGGTAAGGCGCTACATCAAATGCAAGGATCATTGTTGTTATTATTTCTAAATTTACAAGATAGTTAGCAGTCGATTGGAGTGAACCCACAGAAAGCATTAAATTCAGAAACATTCCAAACCTGCGGGCGAGAAGGAAGAGTTGAAACTACGTATGTTAACCTCATATGTTAACCTCATTTAGCACTGGCACCTTGTACTGTGCTATACCATCACTGAAAAATCATTTGGTATTACTGACACTCTTCTCTAGTCCCACATAATCTTCCTATGATTAACAATAATGTCTATGTCTTGTAGATTTAAATATGTTAAGGTGAACAGTCACCGGTTGAGCAATTCTAATCACTTTATTATCTATCTAAAGGATATCAAGGAGAGTTTATTAAAGCTGAGACGATATAAAACTTTGAAAACGGAAGTCAGTGGAAGAATTTATAATAATAATAATTCTTGCATTTGATACAGCGTCTTATCACGTCTTCGAGACGTCTCAAAGCGCTTCACAGAATGTACGGTAAAGTGAAATGACTGTATATTTTGTGGGCAAAACGCAGCAGCCAATTGCGCACAGCAGCGTCCCACACAAAAGAGTTTTGATTAAAACATTGGACTTTTATTCGTTAATGTGCTTTTAAAAAAAAACAAGACCATTAAATGGCTGCTCAATGCCCTCTGCTCTGCATCATTGCTTAAAAATAGCAAAAGCCTTGCTATTTGAGTCCATGCTTCTGCAGGGAGGGGTTCCTGAGACAACAGGCGTAGCGCAAAGCTCCAGACACGGATTGCTATGTCAAGTATTGGGAGAGGGAACACAAATAGTTAGCCAGAGACAGGTGATAGGCACTGCGTGATATATTTAGCGGGATAACTAGTAAACTCAGCCCAGCTGCTCATTAATGGAATAACCTCAAAATTAAAGTCATCGCAGGTAAGCCGAGAAGCGGCAGCATTTGCAATTTTAATAATGATAATAATAATCCTTGCATTTGACCATCGTGCCTTTCACGTCAGCACGTCTCAAAGTGCTTCACCAGGATTTACTGTGAAGTGGAGTGACTGGGTATCAAATCCAATTGATTCAAAACCGCACTGCCCGTGTTCCCGCCTGTACCAGGCTCCCCCCTCCTCTATCGCCCCAGTCCTTCCGAGGCTCCCCTCGCTCCCTATCGCGGAATGGATCAATTTAAAGATCCTCACATTCACGTACGAATCACTTCATGTCCTGGCACCTCCCAACCTCTCTCTGACCTGTTTACAGCGCACTCCTCCACTTGCCCTTTCGCTCAGCGGGCTCCGGCCTTCTGCACGTCCCTTGTCCCCTCCGCTCCACCATTGGTGGCCATGCTTTCAGCCACTACCCTCCAAATCTCTGCCTTAATCAACTCGACTACTGAATGGCCCAGTGTTCAAGATGGTGAGTACAGAGGGCGGTTCTGTAGTTTAAAGGAACCAGCCAGTAATCTATGCCTCTTTCAGTTGATATTGGCGTATACATAAAGAGACGATAACATCTTAAAGTAACTAACACAATCCAACTGACACAAGTGACGCGTGAACAATTCGAAACAAGACGTTCAACAAAAATAAAAACACAACTTACCTTAAAGTCTGCCAGTTGCTGATTGATAACATCCACCTCAGTGCCCACCACACCTTGCAATTCTTCCCCCTCCTCTGCTTTGGTTAGGAGACTGCCCAGGTCTTTCAGTCTTCCGTAAAAATCATCGACACGATCCATGGTTGTCTCCACATGCTCTTGCCTGTTCTTTCCTCGTTCCAGCAGTTTCCCACATTGCTTGTTCAGAGTTCCCAGCTCTCGTTTCAGCCCTTGTAGATCCGGACTGCCCTCCTCCTCGAGCATGTGCGTGCATTCCTTCTGAGAAGACTCAATATCTCCCTTTAGCTCTTTCAGTTTGCTCATGAATTGCTTCACATCATCAAACTGTGACTGAAGACTGTCCAGGTCCCTCCCAATGGGACTCATGCTATCAAGTTCATCGTCCAGGTCTGCAAGCTGGGAGTACATCTCTCTGATGTGGCTCTGGAATTGTCCAATTCCTTGTAGCCTGTTTTCCATCGACTGACAGCTTTCACCCACCCGCTGTTTAACGGTGGCGTATTCCTGCTGAACGGCTTCGGCTTGCTGCAAAAGCTGCGATGAATCTGCGCCGGCGGGTGTGTCTTCTACGAGCCCTCGGGTCAAATCTCTCAGATAGTCTACTTGCGGCTCCAAGGTCTGAAGGGTTTCCTGTTGAACTCTTAGTTTCTCCAAGTTCTTATTGCTGTGGGCCTGTGTCCCGAGAGCATCATAGACCTCAAGCTGCTGCTTGGCACCATCGAGCTTCTTCTGAATATTTAGCAAGGAATCCTGAAACTCCTTTAACCTTTGGGCCATCTCTTCTATTGACTCGTTCTTAGCTTGAAGCTGCTCTGTGATAAGGTCCATCCTCTGATTAATATCTGCCTTCTCATCCCTAATACCTTCCTCGTCGACCTGGCAGGAATCTACCAGGCTGTCCGCGGCTTGGTTGACCATCTCCAGCAGCGAGTGACGCTTATCCACATCGTGGTTAAGATGCTTCGCTTTGGCTAACGAGGAATTCAGTTCGACGGGATCGATGCTGATCTCCAGTTCTTTGATTTTAGCCTCGCATTCTTCTATCCATGGTAGCAAGTCCCCTATGTGTTTCCGGTACTTCTGTGCTTTCTGAAGACAATCTTTGAGCTTGGAATGCCTGCCCGTGGCCTGATTATTCAGTTCGTCCCACTGGGCCTTGAGCGACACCAGTTGACTCTGCAGGGTTGACTTCTCCTCTCCCGGCTGGGCATTCAGAAACAGAGACTCCCCCTCCGCGATGATCATCTCATAGGAACCGGTGTGTTGGTTCAGATTTTTCTGAAACTCCTCTTGCTCCCTGATTTGAGACTGTAAAATATCAAGCTTGGCAGACACGGGTGGCTTCTGAGCCTGCTCGCTGCCTTTCCCGTCCAGCCACGATTTGAGTTCGTCAAACGTTTGCTGGAATTGCTGGGAGCTGGCCAGCGTGGTCTGAAGTTGGTTCATGCGGTCACCTGCGTAGAACAACGAGCATAGCGATAAAGGTTTTAAGATGTTATGGATAACAAAATGAAACGAGTTATATTTTCAGAGCTGCGCACAGTTCTGATCACCGCTACCTTACGGGCTGCCCAGGTTCTAGAGGCAGTGCAGAGGAGAGCACTGGGAGTCCCAAATCAAATTATTTAGCAACAGAGCTAGCATTCTGTTTGCTTTATTGACTCGTGCTCCCTTCAAATCCCTCCTGAAATCTCATCTGATTGACTTTGCCTTTGGGCGACATCTATGAATCTCCCTTTGTCTTGTTAATCAGTACATTTGTCAAGTGCTTTGAGATGTTTCTTTGTGTTCGAACAGTGCTATATAAATGCAAGTTATTATTAGAATGGAGACTATCAGTTGACAATAATAATCCTTGCATTTGTTATAGCGCCTCACCGTGTCTCAAAGTGCTTCACAGAAGATACTGTAAAGTGGAGTGACTGTACATGACAATTGGCTGAGTTATAGCAACTTATTGCAAAAATACTTTGCCTGGAACAAGAGATGAATATTTTTCTTCTCTTGGTAATACGCTGAGGCACTTTTGGGACATTAGAACAGAATTTGTAGGAAACGGAAAATGACGACAAGTCTATGATACGAGATCGATACCAACCTGCGCTCTCTTCAAGGCTTTTGAAAGGCAGTAGGACATTGTCAAGTCGTTTACGGAGCTCATCCTTCAGATACTGTTCACCAATAAGACACGACAGGTCACTGCAAAGGCTTTGTGCTTCTTCGATCTGTTCTTTCTGTTGTTCCAAATCGGAACGGATTTCACTGGTGTCTTCAAGTTGCTGTTTGACGATATCCGGCTGGGTGCTGATCAGAGGCTGGCTGTTCAGTTTATCCTGAAGACTCTTGACTTTGTCTGTGAGGATCTGTAGCACATTTTGATATTGTACACTTTTGACGATGGCTTGATCGATCTGATGGGACCGGCCACCGAGCTGGCTGGTCAGTTTATCCCACTTCTCAGTGATGGCTCTCTGCTGGTCTCTCACTTGGTCGTCCAAGGGAGAGACGTCCTCGGGTCCATTCAATATTCCGTGCGCTGCTTGGTTTAGTTGTTCGTACTGTGGCTTGCGAGTTTCAAACTCTTTCAACATGAACTGTTGCACACAAAGAGGCAAATTACCGACAATTAGGGTTAGATAATTTAGGACCACAATAAATCATTGGTTGTATAAGGTATTGGTGGACAAACCATTTTACCTGCACTTGTTGTTTCTGCGCATGTAACATGTTAGGGTCAATCGACAGAGGGCCAAGTACACTCATCATTAATTCCTTTTCTGTCAGCCACGGACTCAGCTGTGATTCCGTGCTCTGGAAACTTGTCAACAGGTTGGCTGATTCCTCAAGTTTCTGTTGCTTCTCGGCTATTGTTTGTCTGGTTCGATTCCACTTTGATTCTGAATAACGAGGCAACAAAAATGACAACGATTTATCTCGAGAAAATTTCCACAAGAGGCTTCATTTTCCCAGCAAACAATCTGACAGCTTATCACACTGAAATGATTTCCATTCGATTCCCCCCAAAAGAATTCAGGAATAGGAAAAAAAAAATCTATTCTGCCCATTCCACAATCCTTTTCATTACTATGTACTACAATCTCCTTAACCCAATCTCTCTGCTTTTACTCCAAGTATCCATACATTTTTTATTTTAAACTTTTCAATTGATTTCACACAAATAAACTGGCTTGTTACTTGGAACTCTACCCCAACACACCCCACATTGTGCTGTATATTAATTCATAAGTGTCCTCATCCAATATCAAGTGTACGAGTACTAGAAGATAATTCAAATTACCCATTTCTTGAAGCATCTTTCTGCATTTCTCAGCTTCTGGAGAATCAGGATTTTTCTTGATTAGATTTGTCAATGCTTGCTTCAGCTTCTCAACTTTGGAGCAGTGCTGATCGAGCTCATCAAGTAAGGCCTGGTACAAAAGGAATCCAATCAAGCAAAGTTCAGAAATCTCATTAATAACACCAACTTCACAGGACCCTTATTGGTTACACATATCAAATACTGTTGCCATGGGTTGGGTTTCGTGCTATGGCACGTTTTAAATACCTGGTAACTTTAATGATTGTGCCAAAAAATGATAATATTAATAATAAATTGGTCACTTCAATCCACGACTGTTTGTGGGACAATGCTGTGCGCAATTGGCTGCTGCGTTTCGTCAACAATAATATAGTCAATTCACTTTACTGTATATTCTGTGAAGCGCTTTGAGAGGTCTCAAAGACGTGATAAGGCTCTATATCAAATGCAAGGATTATTATTATTATTATTAATTCATATTTCAGTCAGTGTCTTTGCTTAAAGAACATGAATGCAGTTACCTTGTTTTGTTCTGCCTGTGCCTTCACAGACTGAGGTTTAGCCGGCGATGAGTTCAAAGTGGAGAGGGTCTGTTCTTTTACTTCTAGCCACTTCATAATTGAGTTGGTTTCTTCCTGAACCTGCTGCATCTGGTCAAGTGTAGACCCAAGGTGGTCTCTGCGTTCTCTCAGTACATTCCCGAGACTCTCGTACCCACTGTTCACATCAGAAACGCTGCACTGTATCTCTGAAAGTTCTGGGAAAAAAATTCATTGAAATAAATTGTCCAATATTTTAAAGCGAGTTTAGTTTTTTTTGGTTTACATTTTAGGTAACGCTGGATGTGCAAATAAATGCCATTCGACTGGCTGAATGATGGCTTATTAAAAAAAATACTTTACAAATTGCAAATCTAGTTGGAGCTTTTTAGAAACAAATGTTCTGACTTTGCAACTTTTCTCATTTTGTTCGGATGTTTGGAATGGTCCTTATCTATGATTCAGTCAAAAATATGTTCAGGGTTTTTACAGAGCTTTGGTTACACGATTACCAATTTAAATATTTTGTAAAAAATGAATCATTGGCAACCAAAAAGCCCCTCTGGTGACCCACTTTGAGATCTAATGTCAGCCTGGCCCAGTGGTAGCGCTCTCTCCTCCAAGTCAGAAGGTTGTGGGTTCAAGCCCCTACATCGGGATTTGGAAGTCACACAGTCTAAGCTGACAGACACCCCAATGCAGGGCTGGGAGTCCACTGCATTGTTGGATTTGCCTGCCTTTGGATGAGGCGTTAAACCGAGGTCTCAATTTCCTGACCAGGTGGACGATTAAAGATCCCATGGCACTATCTCTCTCTCTCCCGGTGTCCTGGCCAACAATGCCCTAAATAAAATTGGTCATTTGTTTCATGCCTGTTTGTGGGACATTGCGATGCACAAATTGACTGCCGTGTTCACCCTCAAAACACAGTCACTGCACTTGACAGTAAGCTGCAAAGTACTTTGAGACATCCTCCCTGCGTGACAGGCGCTATACCAATGGAAGGATTGTTGTTAAATTTCTCTGGGTTCAGCATATTAGTCTTTTCCCTTGCCATTCGAGATCATCCCTTCCTACCCCATGATCCCAACTGAGAAGAGAAATGGTGAAAGGTGCAAATTGCTGTTGCAAAGACCTTCCATATTCTCACCTTTGTTCCCGTGGTACTCATTCTTACCAGCTGCAGTCACACCACCATTCACCATCACAGAACCTGAGTGAACAACAAGGAGATACAACGCACAGGACAAATGACGTCAGGAACGAACCCTGAACGCAGACACAGATTCCCTCAGTGGGATAGCAGAAGACAATAACAGGCGGCGGTGTTATACGTGTGTGATAACTTTTTTTTTAGTTAAAAAAAAAACCAAAATGGTTTGTACCATTCGATAGCGAGACCCAAAACATCCACACGTGGTGTTTTGGCAGACACAGAACTGTGGGTTGTAAAGAATATTAATCTATGGCTCAGGTCAGTATCATGATTATTATTTCTTGTATAAAATGGTTAGAATTGGTCATTGAGCGTTGGGGGACACACATGCTTACAATTGGCTCTGTTGAACCTTTACAGTTTTCGTAAGAAAACAACAACCATCCAGTTCCCCACCCATGGGATCTTTAACATCCACCTGGGCAGATGTTGTTGTTGTTGTTGCTGCTGCACCCACAGAAACCACTCCCAGCATTACCTGATTTACTGGATATCAATGCAGAATTGGGTGATGTTATTTCCATGATGAGGTTCTCCAGTTCCGTTCCTTGGTGACTTATATCCTGTACTTGTGAAGATTTCGATGACCAATCTTCCAACAAGTTCTGCAAATGAGAATTAAGCAGACAGTTATTTGGCCACTGTCGACCCTGTCCTCGTCCAAAGAGGAGAAAGCCGCACACACATACCTGACTGAGAAGGGAGTGGCCGAAATTGTTACGTTTTCTAGTGCACCTACTCACCTTGATTTGCTGGATCTGTTTCTCGAGCGTGTCTGAATTAAGGGTCGACTCAAACGCTGGTACTTTAGACTCGGCTTCTTTTAGCCATTTCTTCATCAGCACGACGAGAGATCGGAACTCACTCAAACGCTGCTGGCAGGACAATGCCTCTACCTCTCTGAAAGAGTAAGGTTCAAATCCACGGGACGCATATTTACCCAAGCCACAAAGGGAAGTATAATAATACATGATGTCAGATAGATTTATAATAATACATAATATGCCTCACTTCTACACACACAAACACACACACAGCCACACACAGCCACACACAGAACCCCCTCCCACACACACACAGCCACACACAGAACCTCCTCCCACACACACACAGCCACACACAGAACCCCCCCTCCCACACACACAATGACCCCCCTTACACACACACACACACACACATCCCCCCCTACACACACACACACACATCCCCCCTACACACACCCCACATGCGCACACACGCGCGCCCATTCAGAGCACACAATGCTTCTGCTATATTGTGTAAACAAAAACAAATTGTAATTTTTTTTTCTATTCTCCACTGTTCCAGGATCTGTGCTTAACTATCCTCCACAGAAGAAGAGAAGACTATCTCATGACTCAGGGGGAGGTCTCGTAGCTCAAGTGATGGCAAGGAAGTTTCAAGATTTTTTTAACACTATAAAACCAACCGCCTGGCCTTTTACACTGAACATCAGGCACCTTAGTGCCCAGTTTAGATGTGTAATAATAATAATAATAATTTGGTCATTCAATCCACAACTCTTTGTGGTACGCAATTGGCTGCGGCATTTCGCCCACAAAATATGCAGTCAATTAATTCACTGTACAGTATAATCTGTGAAGCGCTTTGAGACGTCTCGAAGATGTGTGATAAGGCGCTGTATCAAACGCAAGGATTATTATTATTATTAAGTGACTTGAAAGCTGATGTGCCCAGAAAAAACAGATGTCAAAACATAACTGGGTATGCTTGAGGTTACTGTATCCAATTTGTCATTAAGATTTTCCAGTTATTTTGGTGAGAACACAAAGCTACTTTGGGCTTGTTTATTAATAACTTGCATTGCAAACAGTTTAAAAACTTTAGTCATGTGAAATATTTGTGGTGTTCAGAGAATTAGCAACCACAGATATATATATATATATAATATATGTATATTATATCTATATATAAATAGAAAGTTACCACCAGCCTCATTTTTAAAACAAACCCAGGCTCTGATGAAGGGATGTCATGTTTCCCTACAAAATACAATCACTACACTTTGCATTAAATCCTGTAAACCCCACTTTGAGATATTCTCCTGATGTCGAAGGCACCTTGTCAAATGCAAGGCTTACTCTTTTAAGTTTGAATGAAAACCAATAATCTGTTTCACCAATGGCACAAGTTAGCCGCCTGTTTTACTGCAGTTAGTGACCCCATTGATCCCATGGTCTTTAGGTCCAAATATGCAATAATACGATTATTGGTGCTTTTATGGGTTTATTATATACAGTAAATTATAATGAGATGTAAGGCAATACTGTAAGTGTTTCAGTTTGGCCCTATAGATAGTCTTCTATTCCCTTACCTTTCTTTGACGCTTTCCTCCAGTTTTTTGTATCCTCCAGCCAGATCTCGGACGGCCTCCGTAAGCTGCTCCTTGTGTGTCAGAAGGGAGGAAGCTGTTAGTTCCTCTGCCAGTTGTTCTAAGGTCTGTAGAGCTCCGCTCTGCTTCACCATTTCTCTGCTCACGTCCTGCATTAACCAACACAAACATCATGATTACAAGCAACAGATTGGTCAACCTCATTTTTGTGTGTATTAATTGTGCGCAATCGGCTGCCGCGTTTCGCCCACAAAATACACAGTCAATTCACTTGACAGTATAATCTGCGAAGCGCTTTGAGACGTCTCGAAGATGTAATAAGGCGCTATATCAAATGCAAAGATTATTATTATTATTATAAATCTTTTTGGAACTTTTATTTAGAATTGTTTTTAGAACAATCAATAATGAAGCGCTATATCAAACGCAAGGATTATTATCATCATCATTAAATAGAAAAGAACGAAAAGGTTCACCTGTATTTCCTGTGTAAAATGAGCGATGTCTTTACTGGGATCTCCCCCTGCTGCTAGACTCTGAGATTTGCTTCCAACGAACTGTCCAACCTCCTCCAGCAGTTTCTCATATTGCTCCACTTTGGGCAGCAGGTTTGCAAGCTTCCCCTCGTTCTGCTGCTGGTTGCTGCATACAGTTCCCAATCGGCTGTTCAATTCGTCCAGCTTCTTTTGAAGTGAGCTTGCAGTTGCCTTATCTGCCGTTTTGATAAAACCACTGACCATTTTCTGTATCGTATTAATGCTGCTTTGATGACCAGCGATATCCTGCTTTAATTTCTGGAAGGTTAAAGATTAGAATGAGGAACTTCCGTAAAGATTAAAATATCCAACCTATACATAAGCATTTATTCTTCAATACACTTTGGGAAGCAACTAGATTTTGTTTTCTTGCTCTTTTGGGATTGAAAGAAAAATACGGTCGAACATAACACGCTGAAAACGTATCAGCAATTGATTTGTTTCACAAGACTGATTAGCATTTAGGATTTCGTAAGGAACCTGGTAAATTGCACACAACAGTGATATTATACGACAGAATAAAAATGATTACCTTTTAATGCTCAATTGTCTGTCAATTCTAAATGGCAAAAACAGTTTTAAGTATCCAACAGACTCAATGTTGGGTCAAGCTTCTCCTATAAACATCATCATTATTATGATACAACTGGAAGATAAACCGAAAATCTGCCAACAGCGAGTGAGTGTGTTCCCCGACAACGCCAACAAATTAAAATACAACAGGACTCACGGAGTTTTGGGTGAGAGCGTCCTGGATGGCAGTGGACGACGCTGAAATGCTATCCTTTGTTTTCGAGCTTCTTTCAACGTTTTCCAACCACTCCAACAAGTTATCAAGGCCTTGTTGAACACTCTGGGACTGAGCAACCGATATCTGCACCTTCTCATTGCGCTCTGACACGATCTTGGAAAGGGCATCATACCTTTGACTGACGGATTCTGAAAGGAACACAAAGCAGTGATATATGCTCAGGTCTGTGTTTTTTTAAATAAATTTTAGAACTTGAGTGTTTAAAGTTACAGTAGTTTGGTGCACGGCATGTTTGACTTAATAGAGATATTCTGATTGCTGGTATCAAGGAGGAAGGCAATAGAGGTTTGATGGCTTGAAATTATGCTGAACCCCATCAATATAATAAAACTAAAGCAATTGATATTGCTATTGAATCATTTCTGGGTTTTTAACGTCCACATCTCTACTATTAGGTAAGCCATTCACAGTAAGATTTAGGAACTTGTTTAAACCATCACTATACCCTATAACGAAATTAGCACTCACTTCTGAAACAAACAGAATTCAATTGATGAAAATATTCGGAACAAAGCATTGTTGATTCGTTTGGAATCATTGTCTGTAACCAATATACATTTTACAACAAGTACTTATTGCTGCTACTGCACTACACATCTGTAAGAAATTACACAGTCAGTCTCCGTTATAATGTGGTGGCTTAGGCCCATAAAACTCCAACTCTGTTATAACTGGTAGGTTTACAAAAGGGGCCACTGGTGAGTGCTTCTGATTATCAGCTGCCATTGACTTCAGTAAACCATCCTGCACACGTGGACAGGAAGCCAGCTGGAGCCGGCAGAGACGGCTCGAGTGAGCTTTTCCAGCGGTTGCTGGAAACAACTGCTGAGACCATGTGTGCCCGGGCGGGCGCTGGGTACAGGAAGGAAGCCAGTCAGCGCCAACACCCGAAAGTGTGCCACATCGCTTGTGGGGCTGGGCAGCACTCACATTATATCACGTAGGATTGCACAGAACATTATGCAAAGAAAAGCCGTTTGTCCAAAAGTATTCATTATTTCCTCTCCTAATTTATTATGGCACCTCCTGATAACAATGACCATCTGCCTGAAATGTACCTGTTATTTTCTGAATTTGATCCTGATTTGGGACAAGGTCGTCATCTAAGGACAAAAGGACTTCTGCTGCTTTCTGGAGCTTTGTCACACTGTCTTGATGCTCAGTTAAATCTCCTTGAAGCACCTACAGTGTGATTACAGAAGCACAGGCTTGTCATGCGAAATTGTAAATTGTTAATTGTTAAATTCACAAGAGACATTAGTTATTAATGGCATTACATAAAAACAGCACAACCACAATTTTAAAGGGCAGGAAATTCCACTAAAGACAATTTCAGCAGATCCACAAGATAATTACCACAAACCCAGATTACTATCTATCCTTATTCTGATCATTATGAGGTTGGGATTAAATTGTATTCACTACTGTTTTAATTGGTTAAAAGAACACAGTATTATACATGTTCAATGCTCAGAAGTTTCTGTTAAATATCATCTGTCGCACCTCCATTGCAAAATAACCTTATTCAGGAACCATTACTGGTTACTGGACCTTGCAGAATAATTATTGTGTAACTGACAGCCACCGGTAATGTGACCTTCACACACAGGACAATACAAACACTGCAGTCACATTGATCTTTTGTAAAAATCCCTGACTGTTCAGCGCCTTGGGTCATCCTCCTGACGTGAGAGGCATTCTGTAAATGTAATTTGTTGTTGTTGCTGTGTTATGACTAGTCAGCAGACACAGGAAACATTTATCAAGATAGCTTTTCATGTTCAGGAATACTCTTGATAATGTACATTATGACTAAGTCTTAAGTGAACATTGCTGGGCTCTGACTAAAATGTAATCAGCATTACTTACAGCGAAATACAGCTCTATCAGTCACCTTTTGTGCTATACTATATACGAACAAATGTATGTAGTACAACTATCACATCAAAATGATCCTTAAAGATCTCTCACATTAATATTCTGACTTAAATACTTGCACCTTTACTCAAAAAATAAATTTATTGGACATTTGTTTAAAAAAAAAGGTTATGTAAATACATTAAACACAAGAACATACACAGGATTTATAACTGGAGTTTAAATATTGCCGTGGGAACCAATAATATACCCTTGGAGAAATTATACTATGTTCAAGTTAAAGTTTCCAACAATTGTCCATAATTGGCAGTATAATTGACTGTGCGATGTGAAACAAGTTTGCTTCCTGACGACAACTATCAAGGGAGCAAATGAAATTTATTCATTTTGTAGTACAAGTAAACAAATTAGAAAGTTCTACTGTGTTACTGTTCAGAGCTGCAATTTCCGTTAATATAAACACACAAAATAACTATGGCAACCTTTTCATCATTAGGAAATCAGGAGAACAGCTCGAGTTGTACAAGGACCAGTTCCTGCACAGAAAACAACAACAATTTGCACAGCGCATTTCACAATGGGAGGACGTCTCAAAGCACTTCACGGAACTGACGGCAGCCCGAGGGAACTGAGAATGGGAACCGAGGAGGGACTGGGAAACGTAGCCAAAAGCATGGCTGGAGAGATAGATTTTTAAGCAGATTTTGAAGGCAGCAATTTCTAAAGGAAAGTGAATTTACCTTGATATTCTCAAGTTGCTTCTGAAGGCTCTGAGAGTCAGATGAGATGGTTTCTGACACGAGCTTTCCCGCAGTTGTCTCAGAGCGTTGGAGCCAGGAAGTTAGCCCGTTAGCAACCTCTTGGAAGTGTTGGTATTTTTCCAACATATTGGTTAAGTGAGTGCCAAGTTTGTTGCACTGTGAACGAAAAAATATACTCACTTAAAATCCACTAAGCGTCTAATAACTGCTGAAAGAAAGCATGGCGATGAAAACATCGAACCTGAGGCCTCTTAATTGTTCTGCAATCGCAAAATGAGAGAGGTTTTACCTTGGAATGAAGTGTGTTATAGCGATTTTTGGCATCGTTCAATTTGCACTTCACTAGTGTGCTGGTGATGGAGGGATCAACTGCAGACTTAAAATCCTCGTTTGTACTTGTTTCAGTAAAGGATCTTGCGGTGTCCAGCACTTTTTGTCCCGAGATTGTGATGTATCTCAGATCCCCTTTGTGAGAAATAACATCGTCAGAGAAACTTTTTTGTCTCTGGAGCGTTCTCTGCAATGAATTTGTGTCCATTTGTCCAATCTTCATCTCTTCAAGATCCTGCTCAGATTGAACCAACCAAGCCTCAAATTCACCATGATCTACAAAAGTCGAGAAAATAAGTCAGTAATTAATAACAATAATAATAATTCTTGCATTTGATACAGCGCCCTATCATGTCTTCGAACCGTTTCAAAGTGCTTCATATTGTAAAGTGAATTGACTGTATATTTTATGGGCAAAATATTTTGTATGCAGTGTAACTCTTATATTCATTAACCTGAAGGGTGGGATTAAGACAGAATGTGGACCACAAAATGAACAATATTGTATCAGATACTTTATACTTAATACTGTAAACAACTCTGTCTGTACTTTAAAGTAAAAAATAGTCCAACTCATGTTGCTACAGATCATTAAATTCTTACTCTAACCTCATACGAAATGTTGCAGCTGTCAGTAAATAGGTTTGTTTCTGAAACTTGTATTAAGAATTTCTGCAGAAAATGTCGTTGATTTCAAGAACAAATTAAGATAGACTTCTGCTAGAAAATAATATCAGGGGATACAGTACATAGTCTGGGACATGACATGTCAAGCGACTGCCAGGATGGTAGGAGGTGAACTCGATGGACCTGGGACTTCTTTTGCTTAACAAATTCTTATGTTTCTTAGATTTACCTTTTAGGAATTTCTGGAATTCATCCTGTAGGCTCTGGATCTGCTTCAGCTGTGCTTCTGACTGTGCAAGTGATGTCTCATAGCGTGCCTTCAATTCATTAAGATTTCTCTGCAATCTCTCTTTCTCCTCGTGTGAAAGGTTATGGCCGTGTTTGTCCAGGAAGGACTGAGCGGACTGTGTTGCTAATATGAAAGCTTGCTGCTGGGATAACAATTCTTCATGTCGGGCCTGAAATTTTAAAAAAATACAGAAAAATACAGTTAAATAACAGCAAATTGTGCGTGTCTAGAACTTTCTCTGATGATTTATTTTGAAAAAGTGTTTAAGACCAACAACTCGCATGTACGTAGAGCATAATGTCTTGGAGCACTTTAACGAACCAATGCTGGACATTTGAGCAGGGAAGATGGGGAGGTGACAGCCATCGTCGAAGAGGTTGATTTTTAAGCAGCTTTTAAGGACGGATAGAGTGGGTCGGTGGCTTGAGGGAGGGAATTGCGTGGACACAGTGGTTGCTGACGAGGCCAGGAACATACGGCAGGCCCATGTTTGCTGAGAGCGGAGGTGAGCAGGCAAGTGAGACTGCAGAACGTGACAGAGACGAGGGGGTATCAGGGCATGAAAGGGATTTGTAGGAGCAAATTAATATCATCCGACATTAAACAGAATCAGTTACAGGCAGATTCCGATCTTATATGTAATATATACACACGCGCATATACATGTGCAAGGGGGTCTGTTTTATTTCAGAATCATTTACAGAAACGGTCATTCGAGCATATGAGCTAATCACTACAATTACAAAACTAAACTCCAGTGAGCTTACAATTCCTGTCCGACAGGTCAGACTCAGAAATTCTGGATAAGGATTTGCAAATTACAATTCATAGAAGAAATATGAAACTTGTGGCTTATATTAATAATAATAACGTCTTTGAGACATCTCAAAGCGCTTCACAGCATATACTGTAGAGTGAATTGACCATATGTTTTGTGGGCGAAACGCTCAAAATACGCACTGAAAATGCTTTAAGCAGTTTTTGGAACCAAAATGAACTTACATTAAAATAGGATGAAGAATTCTAACTTCTTGGAAGTTTTGTAAAGAGAGAAAGTCTTGCTTTTCCCAAACTTTCTAACTTTCCAGGTAAAACATATGGGATATAGTACATGGGTAGTTTGGGACTTATGTGCATGCGACCGCCAGGAAGAATGGAAGGCGAACTCGATGGAGCTTGATGTTTTTTTGGCTAGCATTTCTTATGTATGTTCTTATATAACGAGCTAAGTTGTTATTCCATGTGAGAAACAATTTATTATCAAACGTCAGGACCAGTCGGTGCAAACGTCAAAACCCACAACTCTGACATCTAGTGGCAAATACTAGCACAGTGGTTGCTGACGAGGCCAGGAACACACAGCAGGGCCATGTTTGCTGAGAGAGGAGGTGAGAAATCAATACCTTTCTCCCCTCACCCCCTCAAGTTATGAAACCGACAAAATATTATGATTTACGAACTGAATTTTGATGAGGTCAGATACGAAGAAACATGAAGCAATATCGTGAAAGGGTACTTTGTACATATAGATACGTAGCTTCCCATCAGTGGCCCCATAGCCCAGAACAATACTGTCAAATACGGGTTAAAAGGGCACAGATTAAGGATCTTACAGCAATTTTAGGCCAGGCACTCATGACGCAGTCCTCCACACAGAAGGTCATTAAAACAGGTACTTGTTCTGAACAGGGGAACCCTTTTCAACACCACAAGTCTGAAATGCGAGTGCCGTCCATACCTTCAGTGCCTGACAGTAGCGGCTCAAGCTGCCTGCCGTGTCAGCCATCGTGGTCATCCCATCAGCATGGTCTTGAACCTGATTTAACCCATTTCCCAAAGCGTCTGTCTCCACAACAAAGCACTGCTTTCCGTTCAGCGACTCCTGCAGTTCAGAACATAGCACTGTCTCTTGTCCCAGACCTGATAGCCACGTTGAAAGGCTCTCTATTTTACTCTGGGTTTCTTCAAATTTCTCAACTGCCTTTGCCTGTAATAATAATAATAATCCAAAGTAAATCGGAGAATCTGTTATGACAATGTTCCAAATTTTCACATTGGAATAAAGTTTTGTTTCAGTTTATAGTGGAATATAGTGCCTGGGGACGTCCTCCAGACTTGAAAGGCGCTATACAAATGTAATTTGTCCTAGTCTTTGGAACGACAAAATTCAACAAAGTTCTCCAAATTCTGGGTTAAACAGAGTCAATTTAAAAATATTCAGAATTAATCCAAAATATTCAGAATAATAATGATAAACTAGTTATCTTGACTGGTATATATAGATATATACATCTATAGTTCTTGCATTACGAAGCCAAAGGTTAAGTAGTAATCCTTACATTTTGTATCGTGCCTTTCGCGTCAGGAGGATGTCTCAAATGCTGAATTTGCCTACAAATGCACAGTCACTCCATTTCACAGTAAATTTGGTGAAGTGCTTTGACATGTCCTTCCGACGTCAAATGCAAAGATTATTATTATTAAAACGCTTCACAGGATATACAGTAAAGCGTAGCGATAGTGTTGTTTTGAGGGCATAACGCGGCAGCCAATCTTGCACATAACAATGACGTGACTGAACCACTGTTTTGGATCAGGCGTTCAATAGTCAGAATCCTTTGCATTTGATATAGCGCCTTATCACGTCGTTGCGACGTCTCAAAGCTCTTCAAGGCATACATGGAGCGACCGTGTGTTTTGTGGGCGAAACGCAGCGGCCAATTTGCGCGCAGCAGTGTCCCACCAAGTCGTGGATTGGCAGCAGATCATCTTGAACGCACGGGCAGGTTGTGCTCACTGTCTCAGTCCTGTTTCTCACCTTCTCGGTTTGCTGTTGGGTAGCGGCTGTGAGGGACGTGTCCATGTGCTTCTGCAGGTTCTCAGCACGTTTACACAGGAGCTGGTGTTGACCCTTCGCCGACAGCAGTTTGCTCTCTAGTTCCGCTGCCTCTTTAGGGTCCAGCTTGTCCCGGTTCGCTTCCAAAAACTGCTCTTGGGCCGCGATCAGTTCTTCTACAGCCCCAGCACGCGACTGGATTTCTCCTTTCACTGCCTGAGAGAGAGAGAGAGAGAGAGAGAGAGAAAGCATCACACCAATCCTTCAATGACTAAAACAGCAGAAAAGCAGGTCTCAAACCACAGCCCATCCTGTCTTATACCTTCCCGGGATTATGTAAAGCCAAGTGTGTCCCTCCAGGGAGACAGTGCGCAGACAACTATTTGTACGCTATTTAGTTTGGATTCTCTTAAGCATGGTGATGGGTTTCTCCTTGCATCAAACACCCGGCTGAACCCCCCCCCCACCACCCCACCCCAAAAGAAATATGCCGAGTTTTGTAACTCAACCTGTGGCGTGACAGGAGTTTCTGTTTTAGTGAAGGAACAAACCTGTGCTGGTTTAATGACCATGACCAGCCAGCAGGTGACTTTCCTCCTCAGATGGGGAGTGGGGTGGGGGGGGGGGAAGAGAACAAAGCATTGGGATCGCTTGTGTCAGATCTAAAAAGACAGGGAGTCGAGGAGGAACTTATTCACACACACAGAGTGGTGAGAATGTCGAACTCACTGTGGTGCAGCCGAAAGCATCTCTTTGAAAGGGAATCCGGTGCATACGTGCAGAAGGGAATAGAGGGGGACAGGAGGGGTGGAGCAGGGGCTGGTTTGAGTATAAAACTAACATGGGCTAATGAGGTCAATGGCCTGTTTCCCCATCGATGCAATTCTATGCAACAGAGCCTTGCAAATTCTGATCACCAACCTGAATATCACTGGTTAGCTGCAGAAGTGCAGTCATGTCATTAACACTGCCCATCATGTTGACCTTTTGCTCACAAGAGGACAGTGTATTTAAACTCTCAGTCAGCCAAAGAATTTCACGCTCCAGCTTTTGCCCACATTTCTCTTGCTGTTCCTGGAGGGCCTGAACAGAAACCAGAACATCTTCGCTGTTAAATCTCACGCCAGACATTCCGAAAAAAAAACTTTCCTAGAATATTTAGGGTTGGGAGATGAGCCACATTCTCTGCAGATTTTTAAATGTCTTACGAGTCTAATTAGACCAGTTTTAACCGTTCGTGTTCGCTCAATACTCGAAGGTCAAGCTCTGCAGGTGATCACGTTTCCTACTTAAAGTAATTAAAAATACAAATTGCCATAAAACTGGCTGCTACTGAACTACTCCAGGAGCTTACTCGAAGCAATTGGGATGCACTAACCTTTTGGGGGGAGCGAGCGGAGAGAACAAATGGGCGTATTTTCAGATCAAGCGATCGAGGACTCTACCGTGAAGGGTGCTATGTAAATGCAAGTTGTCGTTGGAAGAGACTCGGTTTCAAGGTTCGCGAGTCTGATCAACAACAAGGTAGTTCTATATTAAATCTACACGTATTCACAATTTGAAAACAATCTGTCTAATTCATTGCCGATTGTATATTTTTATTCATTGCAAGAGCTGGACCTAAGAGCTAACACTTCAGCTTCTAAAATCTGCAAAGATGTTTTGGAAAAGGAGGTCTGACCTTCAAAGACAAGTTTGAAAGTGAACATGTAACGCTCTGCATTCTATTTCCCTCCCAAGTCTTCATATACACTTTGGAAACCACAGCATGAATTAGTATGATTGAGCAGGATGTGTCACACAAATACAAGGAATATATCACGAGCCATAGCGTGGAAACTCCACAAAAATATCTTTTAGAAGCAGTGCAGACTTAGATGTTATTGGACAATGACAGGAATTATAAGCATGTGGTTTCACAGTTAAGAACCACAATCAGCACTCGAATAAACCATTTTCAGATCCACTGCAAAGCCTTATCTTCATAATAATGTGAGCCATGGTGAGATACGGCACAAAGTATCTGGAAAAAGCAAGGCAAAACAGGTTACAAAGTTGACACAATGAACATTGGTTAGCGGGTTACTGGGAGCATTGAAGCTGAACACAAAGTAAACGTACAGGAGTAATCCATACAACTGAACAAAGAAACCGAACTGCACATTATACACCTCCGGCTCTTAATAGACATATTTTACTTAAGTTACGGAACCATCTATTTTGACCAAACTAAAAGCTTGAGTTTACCCAAACTTCAGATTGCCATTTCAAATACTCAGGATCTGAACTACTTGTGCACGAACAAAACATTACATTACCTCGGTTTCTTAAGGACCATACGATATCGCCTTCAAGTGTAAGAAATAGTAGTTAGGTCAATTGATTCGGCTAAAATATGTGATTTTCCTGTAAACTGCCCAGTGAACATTTAAAGGCTAATAGAGATTTCTGTGAACACAATTTGGGTATTTTGCTAAGGTTAAATCTGACCAATTACTGAGTTGCTGAATTGAGGCAAACCTTCTTAGATTCCACAGACTCTTTATCCCGAAGGTGGACATCTAATGCTTCTGTTTGAAGCAGAATTGTTTCTGAAATCTCTCGGAATGACTTCTGAAGCTCGTTTAACATCCTGAGCAGCTGTCTGCTCTGTTGAGGGGTAAGATCTTGTGCGTGTTCAGAAATAAAGTACTGAACATCAAAAGCTGCAGCATCCATGTCTGATTTAGTGAGTGATAATGGTTCCTTCAGTTCCTGGAAGAAAGGGAGAATTAATTAACTGCCATTGAAACCCACAACACAATTACGTATCCACAATCTGATCATCACAGGGTTGCCAAGATCCAATAAACTGGTGGAATAGGCTTGATCTGCCTGAATGGTCTCCACTTCCTATTTTCCTATGTTCCTATGTCTATACACGAGGACATATTTATAATATAACCAGTTGCTGGGTTTCTAACTGTTCCTTTGGAAAGCATCTGTGGGAAGCCAAGTACTGGAACGCGAGCCGTATACCAAAGCCAATCGTTTCAATCACACTTGAAACATTTTGAAAGGTTGAAAAGAGTGACTAATCTTACAGGTATTTTGTATATTGTATATTGACTGCCTCCGGACGTGAAAGGCGCTATAAATGTAATTTTGTTGTTGTCGTTGTATTGCTTTCATCGATAGTTACTTACAACTAACATCATTTGAAAGAAGACTCAATAGTTTACCTCATATTGTTGCTGATATCTTTTGAGGATGATTCCTTCCTTTGATGTCTCGGATTCCATTTGATGCACAGATTGTGCGGTTTGAGTGACCCAATCCACAAGCCTTTCCAGTGTCTTTTGTAGTTGCTCGCACTCGGTATTGACTTTAGACTGCAAATAGAAACAGAAATTTAGTGCTGTATTTCTGACCTACAAGTTAACCTTTGGACATGTAATTTCCTGGTTTTAATGGGAGAAAATTAGCCCTGCTTCCCTTCCCCCTTCACAGGAGTCACTCATATCCAAGCAAACTCCTCAAATAGTTCAGCCGTGTGGCAGATATCTCCTTGACTGTCAACACCAGCCACTTAACAGGAGATGCAATTCAGTTATACATCACACATAACTCTCTCCGCAAGAAGACATTCAAAGGAAAGATATACTGTAAAGAAAGTGCTGTGACTGTACATCTTGTGGATGAACACGAGAGCAACTTGCACACAGCAGTGGATCACAAACAGCCTTGAGTGAATGATCAATTTTTACTGTTGGCCAGGAGGAACTTCCTTCTTACTTTGAGTCATGCCATAGAATCTTTAACGTCCTCCTGAACGTCCTTTTGACTCGAGAGGTGAGAGTGATACCAAAATCTGAGTCTGACACAGGCTGAGTACTGGTTAACGAAAAGCCAGCACTGAGTGTCGAGATTCACGTGCAGAATACGTATGAGAGCCCAACATCAAAAAGTGAGATCTTATCTCCCCTTAAGGGTAATGTTGCCCCATTTACCAACAAAAGTGCTATTGTCCAAAATCATGTGCTTTTTGTGCATAATTTGTTCTGCAGTTATTTATCGGTTGATGAATTCGATACAGCAATATATATTGTCTATTTACTCTTGGGACCGGTCAGATAGACTACAATAATTACTTCAGATTCTACTCAATCTCGTTTTCTTATTCAATATAATGGCAGCAATAAATCAGAAAGATTAGAAAAAAACAGAGAATTAAGGGTGGTGGGTGGGTGGGGGGGGAGGGGGGGGAGAGAAGAAAAAAGTCCCAGTAAAACACATTAATAAAAGTTCTGTTAATAGCACTGACAAATGTTGCAGCGTTTTAATTCAACTCACTTTTTCAGTATCCAAAGCATTTGTCAGGGCTGCATTCCAGGCCCTAGACACCTCACAGACAGAGGTAAATGACTTCTGTAGGTTTTTCGAGTCTTTCTCAAGTGCTTTTAATAACTGTTGAGGTACATTTTGTGTCGAGCCTTCTAGCACTTGAACAACTGCTTCCAGCTCATGATTTATTGGGTTTGAGAGTTCCTTCAGTTCAACTTCATAAGACTGAAAAAATAAATCGAGACAAATCATCTATTCGTCTTCAATGGTATACTGTGCTTCAAGCTTTAGAATTTATTAGCGCTATCGCAAGTGCAGTGCAAGTTAACTAAAGTTTTATTACTTCTCAAGACTACTTCAAGATTTAACACTCCACCAAAGGAATTAGCTGCATATTCACAAAGCAGGTTTGGGTGAAGAAAGCCTTTTGGCCATTCTGCCATTGTCCCATCATAGTATCAAGGTGTTACAAACATGAGACAAGTGTTTTGGCCTCAACCAATCTTCCTGTATCACCATGCATTCTGCTTACCCAATTCCAGAGAGTGTTAGGTAGAGCCAAAACTTGAGTACCTGAGAGCATGTTTTGGGGCTACTGTTGGGAGTTTAACCAGCTAAAAATCACATAGCTTGTCATTCAGCGCACTGTCTAACAAGCTTCCTGGTACTTCCCCAGCTAGGACCGGAACATGCGGGAAATGCGTGCTTCATTCAAAGTCTGTTCGTTTTTCCTGTATCACAAGTGCGAAGATCTGCTAAACTCTACATGAGAACGTTGACTGTTTGATTCTGTGAAAACAGAACCAATTGGGCCAGTTTAACACAAAGCACTGACCTCAGCCAAGATGAGTTGATCTTTAAGCACAGGTAGGCTGGTGCTCACTGGCAGATGCTGCTTCAGTCTGACCTCAACATCCAGTACGAGAGACAGGTAAGTGACGAGATTCTCATCATGCTCCAGACATTGCTGTTTATTGTACTCGGGCTGGAGTCAAGAGCAATGAAAAATATTGCTATTAACATTTATCTGCATGTTTAATAATTTTTTATGCTGTATAAATCTACTACAATAGAACAAAACAACAATGAACAAATACAGACAATGGAAACTACTAGATTATATATATATATATTTTTTAAGGGATTAATACCACGAAAAAGCGATTTGCCAATTGACTAACAACTGGATTCCTACTTCCTGCTATGTAAACAGAGGCTTATGGAGTAAGGAAATTTGCCAAAGTTTCGCCCTGCCTGGGATTCAAAACCAGGTCCTTTATCTTGCAAGGCGAGTGCTCTAACCACTGAGCTACAGGATAAATTCTAACTGTAATTATTCTTAAAAAGGAAGGGAAGGAAATCATCTGGACCTGGAGATTTGTCTGGCTTCAGCCCCACTCTTGTCCATTACTGTTTCTTGTTTTATAAATAAGTCTTTAGGTTTCTCCCCTTCCCGAGAACCTAAGTGTGTGAACTAACAAATACAACTATTGGGTAAATAAAAAGTGTGTTTCCTGCTCTCCTTTACCTGCTTCTCCTTAACAGTCATGTCTTCTCGTCCATCCTCATCTTTTCCAGCAGCTTTAAGTTTTCCTTCTGCACGTTCATCATTCAGGTTGTGGGTTGTTGTCTCCTCTGCACGCTTCTCTTGTTCACTTTGGGTCGGGACTTTTTCAGCAGTTATAGTTTCTCCCAACAAGCCACTTTTGTCAGTGTCTTTTAATTCAAATGGAATTTGCTCATTCAAACTAGTTTGCAGTTTTTCTGCAGATTTAATGTGTTTCTGAGGTCCCAGAGCAGTTACCAATTCTTCCTCATGTATCTCTGTGTGGAATATTTCTTTGGATTCCAGACAGACATGGCCGCTCGTGTCTTCCATCGTATTTTGACTGACAAGAGGTGTCAGAACTCCCTCCTTTGCAGGTTTAGCAGGAATTTCTGCTGTTCTAACACCTGAAACTTTATTTTTAATAGCAGTCGCTTCTCCAGCCATTTTGTCAATACCTCCCAGTTCCTTTGTCTCATCATTCAACTCTATGTCTTCCCCAACGTTTGTTAAAATGTCAACAAATGGTCCCTTGACCCCAGCTAGACTTTCATCAACGTTCTCTGTAACTTTCTCCTTTGCTTTTCTGGCAGGCGGTTCCTTGTTGTCCTGGCTAACAGGCATTTTTTCTATTGATGCAACTTCAATGCCTATTTCTTGTTTCACCATTTCCTGAATCTCCTCAGGTTGTCCTTTTACCTCTTCTAATATAGGTCTACCTTTCTCTTCTGATTTGGATTCTTCCACTTGATCCATTGACAAATATAATTCACTGTCAGCCCTACCCTCTACGTCCTTGAATAACATTCCCTGCATTCCACTTGCAGGATAATCTTCTACTTCAGCACATTCATACAGAGCACTTATTTCAGAATCAATAAACTCCTGCGATTCATAGATAATGCTTAAATGTCTCTCTGATCCATCAGCAAACTCCGTATGCTCCGCATCCATTTTGTTTGCATCTTTATGGCTCGTCTTTAGCTGGGTACACACGGTTTCTTGCGTTGGAGCTTGTGAACTATTATAACCAACCTCAACATCGTTCTGGCTGGGTAATACATATTTGAGATCATCAGGAATATGCTGAGGTGTTGAATAGTTTATCAAACCCAATTGTATTTCCAATAGTTCAGGGGATAAGGGCATTTGGTTTTCATTCATTACGTCATTTTGTTTTCTTGCTTTTGCGTTTACAGTGAATAGATGATTCTCATTCTCATCACTAGCATTCCCAGTTTCCTTATTCAACTGCTTCTGGTTTCCTGAGGGTAATATTTGGATCTGAGTACCTGGCACATTTTCTTGGAAAGGCATTTTCTGAGTGTAAGGCTTGATGATTTCTTCCACTTCGTGAGAAAGCTCTGGTTGCAGAAACCCAGAAACACATTCACTGACGTCTCCAGTGAGTAAAAATATTCTATCTTCTTTTGATGCTCCATTTGGTGTCTCGCTTTGTATACACAGATATGGCGGCTCTGTGGCACTTATCTGCTCAGAAGGGGTGAAACCTAAACTGGACTGAATTTCTTCAGCCATCTTTGAACTTATCAAACCACTTTGAGCTGCGTCTGAAATCGCCACTCTCTCACCAGTAACTGTGTTGATCACCCCGCCACCCAAGATCTGATTAGTAACTATAATCTTGATCATGTTGTCTTCTAACAGCTGACATTCTTCGGCTTGTGCTAGCGTCACTCTGTCACCAATAGTGTTATCCAGAATACCACCTGAATCAGCTTGGGCTTGCAGCAATCGAAGAGCAGGTACTGGGTCTACCTTTGCTGCCTTGACTGCCTCCGCAACTGACAAGGTTTCACCTGTTAATTCATCCTTTATTCCTGTGAAATATGTGGTCTCCATGTACCTCTGACCAGAATCCAGGTCTATTTTCCCCTTCTTTATTAGCTCGGAGTAAGGTATTATTGCGCACCGCTCGGGATCCACAATCCCTTGATTCAACTCGGGAGATGACATTGCCTTTTCCAGTACAGATTTCTCTAACATTCCTTGTTTTGAAGCTTGAGTTAACGTGAGCTTTTTGCCAGTTGTTGGTTCTGTAAACGTTCCACTAAGAGCTTGGAGTGCTTGTATTTCCGCAGCAAAAGCTGAGTTTACAAGGCCGAGTGATGCTGCTTCAGATAGTGTAACTGGTTGCATCATCTTTGGATGTAAATACTTATGCTGACATGCTCTTTCTACCTCAATTAATTCAGTAGCTATATCCTGATCAATCAGGCCATATTCACCAGCATCAGTCACAGAAAGTCTCATCCCTGATGAGTGATCAATAATTCCACCATCCACAACCTGCTTCTTCAGGGCTTTAAGAATAGTCTCTTTGTCCAACACCCCCCTCTCTCGTGCCTCCACAACAGTTAGAAGTTCCTTGGTCTGTGGATCAACGATGCCATTCATCTCCATCTGCAACATCATCATCTTCAATTTTGTGCTTTCATCCGACTCCTTTCCTTTTGTGGCCTTCTCCAGTTTGGTCAGATTATCCAGATGCCTATCTTCTACTAAACCCATTTTCGACGCTAAAGTCACTGACAACCGCTTGCCTCGTTTCAGATCGATGATTCCACCGGAAACAACTTGCCCTTCCAGGATCCTCGCTGCGGTTTCGTGGTCCAGAAGGCCAATTTCCACGGCATCTTTAACCGAGAGCACAGAGGATTGGCCTTGGTCAATCACGCCACAAATAACTTTCTCCGAGTTGAAGACCTTCTGAATGAGCTCTTCGTCCATGAGACCTTCATCGACTGCTTCCGATACAGTCAGGGTTTCGCACGTCTGCGGGTCGAAGAACCCACTTAAGATTCCTAGCTTTTCCATTAACTTGAGCGCAGTGTGACTTTGCAGGATTCCCTTCGTCATGGCATTGTTCAATGTTAGTTTTTCTCCAGTCCGTTCATCCGTGATTCCACCAGTTTGAAGCTGGGCAGTAAGAATATCTAAAGCCGATTCCTCATCCAAATAATCATCGTTTAGAACTGAGCTCAACACAAGTATTTGGTCTGTTGAGGAGACCTCAGTTACAGTTCCCTCAGTAGTTTGTTCCACACAAGGCAATCTTTCACCTTTACCTTTCAAAGTCCAATTTGAGTTTTCTTGTTTAATCCCATCTTTTACATCAACTAATATCGGTTCAACCATATTAACATCTAACACATGACAATTTTTAACATCAGGAATGTTGGCTGGGACATTTTCTGTCACATTAAGATGACCTTGCTGCAGTAACTCATGAACCTCTAGTACTTTAACATCTTCCAACTTTACTACGTTAGTTGACGTCTTTTGTGAGTCTGACTGTTGCAATGATCCTTTAGTAGGTACGTTTACAGGTGTGAGTCCTGCTTCTTTTCTGTCAAGGTGTTTACCCTGAGATGGTGAACCATTCGTCTGGGGATTTGCTGTTGAAAGTGAAATTTGAGCCTCCATATCAGTTATAGCTACATTTTGTGAAATGGCTGCAAATTTCTCAGTCAGACTTGCTTTGTCAACCTTTATTCCGGTGAAAGACTCTGATTTATCCAACGATGTCTTTATTTTTTCCTCTCCACCATTGTCATGTTCAACCCTCCTTTTTCCCTTACGAGTTACTGATTGAGTTAAAGCTTCTTCACAAGTTTCCATTTCATCAACTGATAAATCTTTATTTTCATAAAGAGTACCTTCAGTGCCTGGGGGTCTATTTTCTTTTTACTGCTTACAGATTCCTCAGTGCATGTATCTGTCAGTAGTTCATGAACAGTTCCAGTTTTCTTAATATCACTCGTATTTGATCCGAAATTATCCCTCAGTGTAGATTTGCTCGAATGGTATATTTTCTCCTCTATTCCAGCAGGTGTATCTGATTTATTGATCTCCATTAGAGTCTTGTACGCTTTTCCATTGCACGCACGGATCAGATCTTCTCTGCTCATGACTGCAGCATTTTCTCTGGCTTCGATGAGCCCTTTAGTCATGTCATTCAGCTCAGCGTCGACCAGAAGTGTTCTGTTGCCATTGTGCACATTCATATAACTATGTGTCATTAAATGAGACAGTAGCCTTTCCTCCATTGCCCCACTATCAGAGGTCTCAGTACTGCTGTTTGTATTGACAAACTGCAAACTTGAATATGTTAGCCGCCCACAAGCTGAATTCCAGCTCAGTCTGTTCATGCTTGAAGTCCCTGGCTCTTGCAGATTTGGTATTGCATCCGGTATCTGAATGGACGTCAACAAGTCAGCGACATTCTTGTCCAAAATACCTTCTTGAACCGATTTTCCCCAGGAAATCACCTCGAGGGTCTCTGGGATGTACAATGCTGCTACTGTGGCTCTCTTCTTCAGAATTCTGTGTGCCAGCTCTGTGGAGACAATCCCTTGTTGCAACGCATTCACCATAGGAAGGACCTCGCCAGACTCAGGCCACAGGAGCCCCTGAAAGGACCAGAGAGACTCGAGAACCACCAGTGCACTTCTCGATGTCATCAAGTCGCGTTGCACAGCTTCGTCCAGAGCCAACCGTTGACCTGAGACAGGATCGATAACACCACCCATCTGGATCTGCCGAATTAATATGGCACAAGCGATGTCATGGTCTATTAGATTGTGTCTCACTGCTTCGTCCACTGTTAATCGGTGCCCTGTTCTGGGATCCACAATGCCTCCAGCAAACAGCTGAGCTTCTAAAAGTCTGACCATGACTTGTTGGTCGATAAGGCCTTCTTGGATGGCACGGAAGATGCTGACTTTCTTACCAGATGTCAGGCCCACCATCCCACCGGCAAGCTGTTTTATTGGAAATAACGTCAATCCGGTTTCTTTATCGACAATGCAGCGTTGCATCAGTTCCGAGAGAGTGAGTTTCTCAGCTGTGTTCGGATCAATCAGATCTTTCTGCATTTTTGTTCTGGCCAACAGCTTGGAATGTAGAGGAGCATTGATCAGGCCCTGTTGGAAAGCTTTCTCTAAACTGATAGCCTCGCCAGTTGATGGAATACTGAGACCTCCACTGCTAAGCTGTGCTTCCAAAATCTTCAATCCCACATTTTCTTCGATTACCTTCTCGTCAATAGCGGCTGCAGTAGGAAGAAGTTGTGTGTTCGCAAAGCTTGTTCTCTCGATCACCTTTAAGGCGGTTTCCAGTTCTTGCAAGGGACGATACGTTCGGTCATCTATCGCACCCTTTTGAAAAGCTTCTTCCACTGACAGACGCTCGTTTGTTTCGGGGATTGTGAGGCCACAGACGGTTACTTGAATCTGTAACAGAGCCAGTCCAGTGTCCTGGTCTATGAGGCCCCTCTGCATGGCATGAAATATTGGGAAGATTTCTACTGTTCCCAGGTCAATCACACCTGCAATAGTTTCATTGTCCTGGAAAATGTAAATCACAAGTCAGGTATCTGAATTGCCATCAGTTAAAAATCAAAACTATTTATAACTAGCTTTTTGGGAGGGAAAAGAGTTGGTGTTATAATCACAATAAACTCAAAATAAAATGTATATATTTTTAACTGAAACCTTTTCCTGACAAAAAATGTTCAGAAAAAATTCGAAGCGTGCAAAATTATCAGAAAGAACATTTTTAAAATCTCTTTCAATTCATAATAATAATACTTGCATTTGATATAGCGCTTTTCACGTCGGGAGGACGTCCCAAAGCGCTTCACAGAAGACACTGTAAAGTGAATTGACTGCATATTTGTGGGCGAACGCGGCAGCCAATTGCGCACAGCAATGTCCCACAAACAGTCGTAGATTGAAAATGACCAATTTATTATTGTTTTTGGTTTTGGAGGATTATTATTAGGCTCTGTGTGGAGTAAGGAAACTTGCCCAAGGTTTCGCCCTGCCTGGAATTGAACTCGGGTCTCTTGCTTGCAAAGCGAGTGCTCTAACCACTGAGCTACAGGACTCCACCAATAAGAGTAATCTTTGCATTTGATACAGCGCCTTATCACGTCTTTGAGACGTCTCAAAATGCTTCACCGGATACACTGTAACGTGGAGTGACTGTGTATTTCGTTGGCGAAAAATATTTATGATTACAGTATCCTTAAAGGATCCGTGACAGTAGGCGTAGCTGTTTGGGTGGTTTATGATATGACTATCCATCAACGATGGGATGAGTTAAACTTATCTTCAGTAGAATCACTTGTGGTTTTGTTGTGTGAATTTGACACCAGAATTCAACAACTGAATCACATCAAATTCAACTGTTTCACTTGTGAACCAAGTAAGTAGCTGCTTGATCCTGGGGTGACTTGGTCCTAACTCCAGCAGCAGCTTAGTTGAGCGGCTGGAACAGCCAAGAAACCCATGTATTACATGGCATGATGTAGCCCTATTTCCAATCTAAAGGGTCTACTTCCCCCACTGATCAAAGCAAACAATCCACATGTGCATGGCTGAGTCAAATGGGCTGCGTGCTTCCTTTCCTCTTCCTTCCTTTGAAACTAGGAGTGCCTCTGTGATTGTGCAGGCATGTGGGATGCATCAAACTCTCTCATTCATAGTCACACAGGCCAAAGTCTTCATAACTGTCACATTTGCGGCTTTGCAGGAGGGAATTGGTTGTTAAAACGTTAAAATAGGAGGCCTGGAATAGAACTAAATGTTCTGCGTGGGTCCAATCACGCAGAACAACCCTGGGTCTTAATGAGAATCATAGTGTTTGAAGATCAGAGCACACAGATTGTATACTTTAAGACAGTAAAGGTTAATTTCTTTCATAAATTTTTATTTCTGGGCTTATGCAACAAACCGAGACTTCTGATCTAACCTGCACTTTATGTACCTTCTACTTACTGGCCTCTATATATGACAGTATATGACAGAGTATCTAAAAAGGAATAATTTGCAGGGCTACGAGAAGATGGCAGGTACATGAGACTGAACGGATTGCTCTATCAAAAGAGCCAACACAGATATGATGGACTGAATGGCCTTATAAATAGGGCCTTCTGGGCAATAAATATTTCTATGGCTTTGAAATAATTTATCAAGGGACTTACTCTGGTAAACATTTCATCTGCAGTGCCTGTGAATTTGTGATGCAATAGGTTAAGTTACACAAGGAGCTCAGAACGCTGCACGAAAAAAGCAAGCAACACATAGCAAACGTGCAACAAACTTTTTTTTGCAGTACCTCATTAAAATACTTAACATAATACAAGAATGTTTAGCAATCTGACAATTTTTCACCGATTCTCAGTTTGGACTATCTGAAGATACATTTCTGCAGGAATTCTGTCCTCGCAAGCCAGATAATAATAATAATAATCCTTGAATTTGATATAGGGCCTGATCATGTCTTCGAGACGTCTCAAAGCGCTTCACAGAATATACTGTGAAGTGAATTGACTGTGTATTTTGTGGGCGAAATAGATACAGGTATATATAGATATTATTATTAATATTGTTGGACTTTGTTTTATTGCTCACAGGAGAGCAATTTACTAAATGTAACTAAACCTTTCTGCCAAACTGAAATGGAATCGTACATTTTGTTTCTCTGCTTTCCAATTTTCTACCATCTCCCCCTGAAGATGTTTTGATTTAATTTCTCCCCTCTTGGTGGGGAACAGGGGTACATGGTCCCGTATTCTCTCTCTCCCCAAGTAGAACATAGTCTGAAGCACCCCTACTGAACTTTACCTCTCTCGTACCTCTGCTTGTAAATCTGTAAAAGCTTCTAAAGTTTGTTGAAAGTAACCAACACATATTTTATCTTCTTGCCCATCTTTCTGGTCCCTTGACAAAGCAACCTCTTGAAACCTCAGTTGAGAGATGACCTTTCCTGCCTCAATTTTCCTTTCTAATACTAATCTTGATGGATCTCCAGCTCTCTGAATTAGTATCAGGTCTCTTCCCCCAATGTATCTATATATAATATATGTATGCAGTTTGGGACACAACACCTCAAACGACTGCCAGGATGGTGGAAGGCGAACTAGATGGACCTCAGTCTTCTTTCACCTAGTAAATTCTTATTTTCTTATATGTCCTACTGATTGTCTTAAAGAGATACACCCCAGAATGTGCCCCGTTCTTTGATGTGTTTTTCTCTCTCGTACTCCATCTTTGCTTAGAAATTTGCCCAGGAACACCCTATCCCTGTAAATGTTGATCTTTTTTATTTCCAAACTTCAAAGAAACTGTTCTTGCTTTTGTACTTTCTAAAACCCTGGAGGCTGCCATCAATCCTCAAATTATTCTTCACCTGGAAAGTTCTAATCCAGTCTGTATTTGCCTGTATGTTTTTGGTATGTATATAAACATGTTATACTCCTGACAATACAGACTCCAACTGTATTTTGCGCAATATAAATCAATTTTAGCGGAAATAGTCATATATATTTTTATCTTTGTGCCTGTCATCCAATATTGTAATCAAGCAAGCACAATTCAAACGCACAAATACAGCAGTAAAGTAACAAAGACACCATATAAAAATAGACGACAGGAAAATACATAAGAAACATTTACTTACCAACAACGGAGGCTTGTAGGCAGCAAAACAGAGCTAATGCGAGTGTTTCAGCAGTCACACACACAGTGTAAGCTTGTTGTTAGGTCCAGCATGCGGCTTTATGAGGTTTTTTGCATAAAAACAATCTGTCTTCTATTTCAGAAGGGTTAGTTTGAGTTGTAAGCAAGGATGCTGGTTAATTGGACATCATTATTCACAAGTAATTCATAGTGACACATCATGCTCAATCTTTCATGGATATTTAGGATTGGACAATGAACACACTCTGCTGCTCACAGCAAGCAGAGATTATACCATTATTTTTTAAACAGAGTTCCCGTCCACAGTGAGGCAGAAACAAAACGAGGTACCCACCTGCTTCTTCCCTTAATGACAAATGGAAGATAAGCTCAAAGAATAACCGGTTAAAAATATACTCTTTAAAATACTCTGCAATATACATTAAAACAGATTTTGTATGGTACTAAGTGGTATTCTCACTGCTGACGTGTGGTACATGGGGGTCTGTTTCACGGTGAATCACTGTTATGCATACGCACAAAAATCCTCAGAAAGGATAGACTCCAGAGGTCACAGATATTTTGGAAAAAATTAAAGAAACGTGCCACGATTGTACCACTCTCACCCCCACACTTTGTTTCAAAGTCACAGTCATGCAGTGACCAATGAGTAATAGATGAACATGAGTCTGAATAAATTCAGTATTATGTTTCTCAGGCAATGTGCAGTCAGCTTCTTGGGAAACGGTCTAAATATGAGAATGCATTGATGAAAAAGGTTTATTTCATTATTTATATCAAACATTCTTTCACTGAAAATATAATGTATGTAACCTAATTCATCTTAAAATGTTCAATGTTACCCCAATCTCAATAGAATCTAGAATCGAATCCAAGTCAAAGGACAGAAAAATACTGTCATTATTTGTTCAGGTGGAGTTTTGTCCTTTTTAGCTACAAATTTAGAATAGATTCCGATGGAATACAGTAACAAATAAATGGATAAAAAACACCAATTAAACTCTTTATTGTACCTCACAATCTGAAAATTTTGAGGTGATGTCATTTCATAATGAAACATCCTCGACAATCTATTAAATATTTGCAACATTATTGTTGAGGAAATTTATGATATTTAAAAAATATGTATATTTTTGTTGCATTTCTTCCCACAGAAGAAATTTTCCGATCACTTAATTGAGAGATGTTAAATGAAGTTGCCTTTTGAATAACAAAGCTGTCTAATACTCAAACTCACCATTTACATTCGGGATAATTAACATTAATTAACCTAAGTCACTGTGCGATACCACGAGGTGACAGCCTTCGAAAGACATCCAATAAAAGCTGCTCTATGAGGCAGTCTTGTTGCTCTGAAGAAGATTGACTGAGAAACGCAAATTTCTTTTATGTGACGAGTAGTTCAATGTTCATGTGAGTAATGATGTACGTGTGAGTAATGAAGTTCACTCTGCTAGTACTAGTAAAACACACCATGCAACATAAATGACTTCCATCTATCCTGTACATTCACAAACTCGTTCATACACTTAACCGACGCACAATGAAAGGCGTTTGACACATGAGGTGAGAACAAGATACTTCGAACAATAATACCATTTACACTTATTTTAACCCTTCTCCCCCCCAAAATAAGTACCTTGCGTTGCACTTCCTGAGTGAGTTGGTTCTGTATCTGCTGGACCTGTTCTGCAGACTGATCACAAAGTTGATTGTACGTTTCTTTTAAGTCGTTCAACTGTGACGTCACTTGCTCCCGTTCTTCTTCTGACATTCTACGCAAAGAAGAATCTTCGATTAAATCGCACCAAGTAAGAAAACAAACCTATTCCACACCTTCCCACCTCACCGTTGGTGGGCGAACTTACGACCACTTTCCCCCAATCTGTGGAGTTTTCATGTAAAATCATTCCCCCTTGCATTTCCCCCCCTCTACCTCTGGAAACTATCTCTTTGACTGCCTTCACTTGCCTCCCTTCTATCCCCCGCTATCTGGGCTCCCATTCCATCTATTCACTTATACGAATTCTCAGAATTTCTGTCAGGTCAGAAAATATGTGAGTTTATTGTCAACTATTGGAAAAGATGGAGAATGTCTATTTGCATCCCGAGTGCATTCTGGCCTGAAAACAGCAAACGGCATTTCTATTGTATGATAATAACGATAACCCTTGCATTTGTGTCAGCGCCTTGGGACATCCTCCCGACGTGAAAGGAGCTATACAAATGTAATCTTGCTGTTGTTGTTGTGCAGTGCCTTATCACGTCTTCCTCGGAAGATTTTACGGTGAGTATTGCTGACGCTAGGCTGGCTAGCCTGACTCATTGGTACAAGTTGGGGTAGCAGAGCTGGAATTCTTCTACTCAGTGATGATTAACCCTGCAAACCAAAGCTGCTAGGTAGGCAAGTCCAAGCTGGACAAACAGCAGGAAGCTTGCCAGCGTTCACAAAGCTTTTAGTGTGTGGCTTTATTTGGTTCAACTTCAGCAGTAACTCAACGTTACGGTGGGGTGTACAGGCCTTGACGCTGGGCAAACAGGGCTTCAACTGTTCAGCATTGGGCAAGAAGGTTGCGCCCCCTGGTGGAGAACAAATGCATTTCATACCAAGCACAAAGCAGACACGAGCAAAACTCTCAGTGGTTTGATTTGCAAGCTCCAGGGCATGGCGATGAGTTTCCCATCGTTACAGGCGCCCAACTGACCAAAACATCTAACCGAAGGAGATTTTGTTTTTGGAGAGGACAATGATGTGAGTAAACTCAAAACTTCCTACATAAAGGTGTTTTGTAAGTTGCACTTTAAAGCCATGAGCTCCGGAATTTCACCTTGCCTGGCGTATCAAAGGAAATAGGGCCCTTCATTGTTTATGTCTTACACACGGTCCAGGAGAAGAAACAGATCTCTTCTATTCCTAGTTGTGGCACTTCAGTGATGTGTTGTCATGGTAGCAACTGGATATTGTGTAAAGCAAACGTATAAAGGACACACAGACGAACCTGTTCCCATGCTTGGCAAGAAAGATCTGTGTGGTTTTGATTGTCTCAGCCACTTGATCCTGCTTTGCATTGAGTTCTTCAGTTAGAACCTGTTAGAAATGAATAGGATTTGCTTACGTTTCTTTCACTCAACTGAGCACAATGAGATACATTCAGCTCTTCATTCCCGAATGTGACTTGTCGTCTCTCTCTTTCTAAACCACCACCAACACATCAACTTCAAAGCTCATGACTGGACACTGCAGTCTTGCCCACCGAAAAGCTCAGGTTTTTTTTTTAAAAAAACACATACTGTCGTTGGGAGAGTAATGTTTATCTGAGGCCTTTAAAATTATTTTTTTTTCTTTTCAGAGAAAAAAAATCAGCAATAAAAGAAAGAAGTTATTCCAAAATGCCGCTGTTTCTCAGATCAGTCAGAAAATATACTTACAAAATTTATCTCTTTATTGAAATGAAATCTTTTTTGAAATTAAACATGTATTCACAGAATCAAGTCTCTCCCTGCGTTGCATTGCAGGTTGGATGTTAGTAAGTGTTATGTGGATATATATATAATATATATACGCACACAGTAGAAACAATACATAGTACTAAGAAAAACATGCCAACTTCGTACCATTTGCTCTATAGAAGTACTGACCATCAGTACTGAATGCTAAATTAACTGCAATAAGTATAGTGTATCCTTGAATTGCGAACTTAAGTGAGATCTAAGCCATCAAAGCTCCCGTTAAGTCTATCTTTTTCCCACTCAACTGAAAGGTTTCGGTCACAGCAAAGTGCTTGCTCATGTACCTGCTGCTCAGAGAAGGATCGTTCAATGGCTCCCAAGTCTGCTCCTTCTGTTGGAAGGTTTTGCTTTTGCAGGACCTGACCTGTGTTTAATACCCAGCCAAGAAGCTCCTTCATTTTTCCAACGCGCTCGTGTTTCTCCTCCTCGATGACTTTCTGTAATCGGGGTGGGGGGGGGGAAAAGAAACTTTAAGAAGCAAAGTTCTCCCGAACACACGTCCCATTATGAGGGAAATTCATAACAATTCAGTTAGGTGAATTAGGGCTTCCAACAAATGATGTCACTGCAATTAAAGTATGCAAAATTAGTCACTAGGCTGGTTTCCTGATTATTGGACTTCCAAAGAAGATGAAGGAACGAACTCTCAACAAATAGGATTATATGAGTAGATCACATGAAGCCCATTCCACCAGTTTGTTAGATATTGGCATTTTATAATCCCAATTTCCTGCAAATTGACAAATCAAGGTAATAATCTTAAAACCCTTGCCATTCCCCACCCAGAGCAGCTTTAAGGATTTAAAAACGAAGCTCGCTATAAATAGAAAGGTACCTCTTCCTCCTCCAGGCGTCTCAAAGCATCACTGATGTATTTTACGTGTTGGGTTGTCAGAGTCACTAGAGCTGTGTAGCGTGTTCGCAGGTCCATGAACTGGGAAGAAAGACATTAGAAAAATAATGAATAATGTGTATTTAACGCGTGAATCTGATTGAATTGTAAATGTAAATATTCAAAGCGCTGAGTTCAAAGTTTTCACGATATCCCACCTCTTGGGTTATGACATCGGATGATGAGTGAATTCTCCAACGTTTGATGGCTGATTTTTGATGGGACTCAACACAAGCTCGATAGGTCATCAATTGCAGCTCATAATCCTAGAGAAATCAAAATTCTGGAACTTGAATTGTTTTTCAACAGGAGAAAGAAAGGATTGTGTGTGTTCTTTAATGACAGAAACCTTCGTTTCACTTTTAAAACTATTAATTAACTACGAAAGCTCACCTTTACAGAGGAAGAATACTGTTTAGACAGGTCTTGGCATTCATCTAATTTGGCTTGATTCTTTTCGATCTCAGCAACCAGCGCCTATAGCAAAAAAAGGTCATTTCACCACAAGTTGTAGCTTTAGTGGTTAAAGATTACAAAACTGACGACATTTAAGTTCGGAGCAAAGTTATTTTCAGCGAGTTATTACGTTTGGGATGGATTAAATATTGGAACGGAAGAAAAATGGAAGCGGCATACACAAGAAAGTTTGGAAAGCTACAAAAGGGAAACACACAGAAGATAAAATGTGGGAGAGCCTATGTTGCCCTCTTAATTCCTAATTTTAATCATTCAAAAAAAAAATCACTGTGTCATTTTACTGGTACATTCCATTGCAACAAAAATAAATAACTTTATAAACTGCTGCTGGGTTATTGCAGAATAATGTTTTATACCAAAATTGATATCCTTGTGTTCGTTTTATTACCGTTTCTTGGCTGAGTTGCTCCGAGAGGATTTTCCTGTCCTCTGCCTTGCCTGGCTCCATCTTCTCTTGTTGCAAAGTGGTTTCCTCAATCCACTGAATTAGAGACTGATGACAGCCTCTGTAATCCTCGAGCACCTCCTGAATGCTCTCTAATTCAGATTGTCTGTATAAATGCACAGAAAAGATTAACCTAAGACTGTTAAACATAATGTTTATAAGCAATTTCTAGTGTTGTTGTATCTGAAATAGATCTGAGTGATTTTAAGACTCGGTGGTTCAATACCGAAGCATGTAATTAACAACAACAACAATAACTTGCATTTATTTCGCACCCTTCACACAGGGTAGTTTCCCGAAGTGCTTAAATAAAATAAATAAAGTGCACATCACAAAAGAAAATGGCTCGGATGACTTTCGAAACCCAAACCGTCAAAACAAAAAAAGATAAAACCTTTGCAGAAACCAACGGATAACTGACCTGGTATCAATCTGTGAACAGACGTGTCGCCATCGATCTTTTAACTGCTCAACCTTTTCTCGATATCGCTCCAAATCTAGGCTGCGATCGTGGTGTAGGTGGCCGAGATGTTCACAAGCAGCGTTCGCTTGCTGAATGTCCTTCTCCAAAGATGAAAACACCCCTCGGTTTCCTTCCACCTCTTCACACCATTGCTAGAAACAAGAAAGGATAACTTTGCATTCCCTGTTTTTGAAGGCGCGAACAGATCAAGTGCCTGAGAACGTCTGAAGGTTAAAACGTTCAAAAAGAGCGATTCATTTAATTTAATTTCACAATATTTTCTTTGTCCTTATGCGTTTTGATGGTTACAATTCGGTATTAATGATATAGCTGTGGTTGTTGAGATCCTTAAGATTCCAAAGGTCTGACCTGCAGTATGTTTCTGTGTGCTTCAATAGCCTTCTGATCAGCCGGTATGAGATCTTCCTCACTCAGTTTCATTTCGTACATTTTAACCAGCGTCTCAGCTGATTGACTGTTTTTCAACACCACATCCACGGTCTTCAACCTCAAAAAGACAAGTGAGAGAAAGTTGTATTAAAATTAAAAGTTGTCATCCAACAGTGGACCTAAATTACCCTGGAAAGTCTCACGCTTACTTCTCCGTGTAGCTGGAGGACAGTGCGGACACTTGACTCATCTTCTCTATCACCACGTCCATCTCAGAACGCAACATCGGGACGCTGGCTGCAGAGGGAGACTGGTAGAAAAAACCCTCGCATTTCTTTGTCAGCTCATTCAGGTTAGACTTCAGCTCATCAAGCTCCTTTTGCGTTTCCTGCAAAGGTTTCAAAACGACAAATCAATGGGAAGTTTGTCAACAGTCGCAGTTTACGAGTGATAAAGACTACAGCAAAGTGGTAATAATAATTGCAGTTGATTTCGAGCCTTTTATGTCAGGAGGACATCTCAAAACCCTGCCCAAGATTCATCGTAAATTGTAGTGACCTTGTGCCTTGCCCCTCCCTCCCCACCTTCAAATCCCGACTAAAGACCTCCATTTTTTGATTTTACTCACGCACACCTTCCCCCTTCCCTCTCACTCTGGCTTGTTGTCAGATTCTGCCACTGTGAAGCGCTCCGAGATGCCGCCCCGCATGAAGGGCGCTATATAAATGCACGTTCTTGTTGTGCTGAGACTAACCTCCTGTTCAGCGATCCTTAAGGCACTATCTTGCACTGGATCCCCTTCCAGTGGGGCCTGAAGCCTCCGTATTAACCGATCCTCACACTTCTCCAGGCGCAAGGTGACATTTTGCAGATCGGAAATGTACGTCTTACTCAGGGTCTCATCCTTTGCCTCTGTTTAAAAGCACAGAATAATAACGATAGGTAGACTTCCAAAAAAGGACAACTGTTTTAACTACACAAATCTTGAAGGCAACTGGGAAGACAAGGAATACGTTTGAAAAAAAAATAAGCTTGAGCCTTTATCGGAGGCTTCAAAGCATTAATTGAGAAGGAATGTCCACCCTTGCTCTGATGTACACAACAACAACAACAACAACAAGATTCCATTTATTGAGCGCCTTTCACGTCGGGAGGACGTCCCAAGGCGCTATACAGTTGGGTTACAACACAGAAGGAGGCCTTTTGGCCCTTTTCGGGGAGATCAAATAGAAGGATTCACGATCCTTTGCGATTTTCTTTTCTCTGACCTGCTTCAGTTGCGACCAGCAGCTGCTCACAACGTTCTTTACAGTTATCAACCTCCTCCTCTAACCGGAGTCTGTCGGCGATGGAGAAGACTTGAGATTCCTGGCTGTCCACGAGGAAATCTGCGTAGTGCATGTGCAACTTTTTCATCACCTGCTGCTGCTCACTGGCTTTCAGGGCTTTAAACTGAAATGAAAAAAAAGATATCGAGACAGGATTCAATCCATCATTAACTGTCTTAAAACTAGAAAAAGGGTTTTCAAGATTAGACTTTAATTCCTCAGTTTATTCTAAAAACCTTACCACCCAAATGTATTTAGTCATTATTTTATTTTACGTGCGCAATTGGCTGCCCCGTTTCATCCACAAAATATACAGTCAATTCACTTTACTGTATATTCTGTGAAGCGCTTTCAGACGTCTCGAAGACAGGATAAGACGCTGTATCAAGCGCCAGGATTATTATTATTTAATCATACCGCAAATCAATGCAACAATTATTATTAATACAGCGATTTGTTTCGTTACAAAAGATACAAAAAGCGGGTACGTACGTTTTCTTTATTCCAAGAGCAAACAATTTCGATGTCTTTCACCAGATAGTTCCAGGATACCACACTCTTCATGTTAACATGCAACTGATGCCATAAGGCCATCACATTCTGATACATTTGTTCCACTCTGAAATACAAAGCCATTGCGGAGAATGAATAAACAAATTCCCCCCCAAAAATTGTAAAATAGTTTCCTAAAATACAGGGTGACTAAAAAGTCATGATCTCTACTCTATTATCTAAAAACAAACAATATCAACATCGCTTTAAGACATATTACACGTTGTGATGGTATCACGACTTTTTTGGTCACCCTGTGCAATATTAACTGATTTCTATACATAAAGCAACAAATAATTTTGGTTTAAATAGTTAATCCCGTAATGATCCAATTACATTATGGGATAATTACAGGAGCATTTTCTTCTCGCATTTCTTACGTTCTTGTATACTTAATCCCATTCTGCAAAATATTCTGCCCATAAATTACCTGGCGCCCATATCGATGGCTTCCTGGTTGGGTGCAGGGATTATGAAGCAGACAGATGGAACCATTGCCTCATTCCCTGTTGGGCTAATAACCTTCCACTTGGTTCGATGTGAATTATCCTCAAGAACACACTCGTCATTCTTGCAGACTGTGATCTGTTAATCACAAGATTTTATTATTCCTTTTTATCATGGCAAACAAACACACTCCACACTTGCTGTTTAATCTCAATGGAAATGAAACTACATTTTAAAACTCCTTCGTTCAGTCAGGATTAAATGATGCTGTTTCAAAAAGATACGGGTCCAAAAGAAATCATGTCTACACAAGAAATAATAATGGATGAAAGGAGCTGGGATAAATCCAGTGCACATTGGTACTAATACAGATTTCAATAACCCAAAGGAACAAAAAAATAAATTGATAAAGGCATACTGATGAATATTTCCAAGTGTTTTTCAACGTAAAATCCATGTTTTGTTTCAATAAATAATAAGGAATCCGACCAGTAAAGAAACTAACGTTGACCACTGATTACAGTACTAAAGCTCAATTATTGTGCGTTTTCTTTACTTTTTTAATTTAAGCCATTTTAAAAAAAAACTTTTTATTCAGAGTGAAGACAATCTGCAACCCAACCAGATGGTTCGGGGGTTTGAACAGCGACAGTCTCGCCGCTGAAGCGTATGAACCACTTCAAGGCTGCCAGATGAAGAGTTTGCTTAAGGTGGACACACTATCTCTTGATGGAAGGGGAGGGGGAGAAGAAGGGAAGCTGCCATGCTTGGATGACCCCATTGGAAACATACCTCCTGCTGGCCATTCCTGAAGCAACACTGATAGTGGTTATGGAGTGCAGACTGCGGCACAGACCCTCTAACCTTCCCAGCTGATGGAGCCTGCATGGTGCCCAGCGGCTCCCATGAGAAATATAAGGGATGGGTTGGGGGGGGGAGGGGAGGTGAGGAAATGAGGATAAAAAAATTGTTTAAAAAATGACCATTAAATGTCTTCGCCTTTAGATGTACTCAGTTGACAAGAACAGCGCACAGAGAAGCAAATTTGTTACAACAGTAAAAAAAAAAGATGTACAAACGGCCGTGTTTATCATAGGAACACGCCATTTGCGGATGTCTGGAAATCGTAATTAGCGGGACCGAAACGGAAACGTTTTTAAAATAAATTATTTCTGCGGACGTCAGATTTAGTAGATTCCCGACACCGGCCCAACTCTCTGATCTGCCTCACCGGCCTTGCTGACCTTCACAGTGACTGCCAGGGAGATCGACTTTGACTCGGTTCGAGTCCCGCGAGCAGAAGATGGGTTTATTCGCCGACTTCTGCTCGCAGATGTCAAGCAATTACAATGCCAGGACAAAAGGCAAAGTAGTGCAGATGCTGGAAATCAGAGACCTGAAACGTTAACTCATTTTCCTCTCTCCATCGATTTTACTTAGCCAGAAATTCCGGCTTGCCTTTGCCGGATCGCATCTCCCACGATTGGTCTCGCTAGCTGGGGTTTTAGTGCATAGGGAAATTTAAAAACATTACCCAATATCCTGTTCCCTTTCCAAACTTTTACCAAGAGCAGCTGTAGAATTCATACCTCAATTTGCCGATAGTCACAGATGGCTTTGATCGGGATAGTTGTTTTGAGAGCATTGTCAGGGTTTCTTGGAATCAACTGAACGATCGTCTTTGCTCTTCCAACGAGACTTGCTATAGAACTCTTATACTGGATCAGCTGTTCCTTTTCATCCTTAAAAATCAATTTGCAATTGAATGCCACAGTTTGTAATGTGTTCATTTTCACTGTTAAATCCACACACCTGAGCTGTCACACTGGATCAGCCACAGACTGAATAAGAACATAATTCTCCTCTGCCTGCACTCCCCCAAAACCCCTATGAATGTCTAGATCAAGATTTACACAGTGTACAATGCCTCTCGTCCTATTCTGCACGAAGTCGTTACGTGAATTCAAGTTGTTGTTGTCTTCATTCTCCTCCAGTTGTTTTGCTGACTTATTTTTAAAAAAAACATAACAACTTTGTCTTTCCGCTTCTAAGTAGGAAGGGTTTAATAAAGTGTTAAAACCCTATCATGAAGTGGTCAGAAGAATCCTAATTTTATTCCCAAATCTGGCACAAACACAGGTCAACTGATAATAATAAGAGTTTGGTTTGACAAATCATCCAACATGTTGACCAACACGTTTGTGAGGCTTACGTCTTTTTTTCAAAAAAAAACTAATATCAACAAACCGAAGTTTTTGTACCAGAAACAATAACTGTCACATACTCTTTATGAACAAACTCCTTTGCGATATTTACCATGGAATCTTGAAGCAGGTCTTCCAGTTTGGACAACCCACTGGTGCGATCGCACTTGTATTTCCTCTTGATCGTCTCCTGCAGGTTTCGTAAATACAGATCTGCTTCTTTAACATCACTTAAAAACTGAAAGGAGAAGGAAATGCACAAATTCTATTAATCCTGAGGGCAGAAACAAGAAGCTAAAAGCAGAATACATTATTCTGCCAAATGTTTGGGGCAGTTCAGTCCTAGTGTTGCAATGTTTAGATATTAGTTAGAGATCCCTAACTAAGCAGGGATTTCTGGATTAGGTTAGCTGTAAATCAAACTCAGCTGCCTCAATATGGCAATCATAGTCATATTTACAGCAACTACAGTCCAATTTACCTGGAAATAGGAAGTGTTCTCTTTCAAATGCTGCTCTACACAACAGCAAAGCTGCTTAATCCAATGCCACTGTGTCTGGAGTGCCGCACTATATGCCTTCAAGAGCAAGAGAGAGACAGTTGGTTAGATAAACGAGTTGAACAAAAGGCACAGCAATACCTTGAAATAGTTTTTCACCCAAAGGCTAGCGGAAATCTGGAACTCTTTCCCCCGAAAGGCTGTGGATGCTGAATCCATTCACATTTTCGAGACTGAGGTGAATATTTGTTAGGTCGGGGGATCAAGGGATATAGGGTAAGGGCAAGTAATTGGAATTGAGTTACAGATCAGCCTTGATCTTATAGAATGGCAGAACAGGGTTGAGGGGATGAGTGGCCTCCTCGTGTTTCTACGTGGAAGGGATGATACCCTTCTATACATTGATTTTTCAACCGGCTTAGATACAAATTGAGCAGAATACCTCCACGGTTTGCCTGGCAGGATGATTCTCCAGTGAAAGCTGCTCTCCAGTTTCCTGATGGGATTTGATAACCTTCTGTTTCTGTTCCAGTTCTTTCATCAGTTCCTACAGGGGATGGAAGCGAGTTATTTTTAACTGGCCCCACTCAATTATTTTCATTCCCACATAAATGATTTCATTGTACAGGGAGCATGAATAAGAAACTTTAAACAAAAAAAAAAAACACCTTCAAGTAATACAAATGCTAAAGTAACATTAAAGCAACGTTTGTAATCAAGAGGAATACAATGAGGGGAACAAGTACTGCTTATTCGGTGACACAATCCAGATCAGAAATCTACCAATATTACAAAAAGGTTAATATTACCACGTAAAAGAGGCACAGTTCCCATGAGAACTTTTATTGGAGTTTTGATAACAAAGGTGGGATTTTCACTGCTTCACATGAGCAGGAGAGTTTTGTTTAAACTCCCACTCCCCCCAATTTATTATGTAACATTGAAGAAAGGGCTATTATTTAAAGTTTGGCCCCGAATGAAAAGAGCTTTGAATTGAAATGGTTGAGATTCTACATTGATCTGGAAGTTGCGACTGAGCGGACAGAGAATGGCAAACCTTGGTTTTACAGTCACATCATCAACTGGATTGGCAAACATAATAATATTAAACATGAAACCTACAACAAAATATTCTTTCTTTGCTGAAATGTTTGTATTCCTGTCACTCCAGTCATAAGCCAATTCTTCCTCCTCCTTTTCATTCAACCAAATAAGCTCAGTCGTTGCTTTCGACACAAAACTGTGCAAACTAGTCAGATGTTGCATACGTAGTCTGGATGTTTCCTGGGAAACAGGAACAAATACCATTACATAAACACACCGAGGAAGACTTGCATTTCATATGCAGGAAGACAGCTGATTAGTTGTTGAAAGTTTTCTTAAGCAAGCATACAAACAGCAAGTTCTACTTTGTCAAATATACTATAAATCACATCAGTATAAGGGGCGATTACTTTATGGGTTGGTAACATTTTATTTTTAAATCCAAAAATATTTTTTTAGCCAATTTTGTGACATGTCTATAGGGGAAGATCTCATTAATTTCACAGATCGTCAAAGTGCAATTGAAATTACTGACACACAGAGCAGCACTCTCTAACGGTACTTCCATATACTGCTTTGTCTCACATTTCGTATGACATTAAATAGTGCCTTTCATGTAGAGATGACATCTCAAAGTGATTCGGGGGGAATAACTGTAAAGTCTAGTGACTGTGCATTTTCAGGTGAATGCGACAGCAATTTCAGCACAGCCATGAAATGAATGTCCAAATTTATCTGGGGGATTGTTGGCCAGAAGATTGGGAGGAAATCCCTTCTCTTTTCAAATGATTAACTTACCAGCAGTTTGATGTATTGTATCCCCAGTTTATTTAGTGTGTCTGAATAGCTGGTCTTGAAGTTGGGAGAAACTTGGCTCTGTGAACAGGACAAATTGCAATAAGAAAAACTGATTTGAACACAGGTTCTAGATTTACAGTCATAATAATCCTTGCATAGCACCTGATCAGGTGGTTGAGGCCTTTAAAAGTGCTTCAAAGGACTTTAACGTGAAGGGTCGAGACTATATTGTAGGCGAACTCGGCAGCCAATTTGGCCGTGAAGTAGTGAACGACCAATTTTATTTGGGAGATTATTGGGCAGGACACCAAGAGAAACTCCCTTCTCTTTAGCACCTTATTCGACAAATCAGCAGCGCCCACCCCCACCGCCCAGTACTGCATTGGACTAAATGGGACCTAAGCCCCGAAATGGGCTTGAACCCACAGCCTTCTGATTCATCCAGACTGAGTCAGAAAGTACTATTTGACAAGACTTTGTTAAAGTTTTCGCACGTAGACATTTGAACACTTAAAAAAAAATAAGTCTGAAGGGAGACTGAAGGATCTTGTGTTGAAACAACTGTTTGTTAGTAGGGCAGAAGGGTGTTTAATTTGTGTTGGTTGCCTTTGACTCTGCTCAGTAATGAACTGATGGGAGGTTTCCCTTTGAAGATCGATCACTGGGTGGTCTCTATGACCCTAAACCAATATCTTTGTCAATATCTAACGAAACACACCATTCCTATGTAGGAACGAAATATTTTAGGAAGTACTCACTTCATAATGTTTAGCTTCTTTGAGACCAGACTCCAGTTCTTCCACTGCAGTGTGGATCATCTTATGGATATCGAGCTGTGCTTCCACACTGGGTAAGTCACTACCCCACTCAGCTCGTTCAAGCCTGACCTGTGAGTAAACCCAACGAATTAATAGCCCATACCATAATAATAATCCTTGCATTTGATCTAACACCATATCACGTCGTTGAGACGTCTCAAAGTTAAGTTAGAAAAACATAAAATTGACTAACCAAAAAATTTAACTGGAATGAAACGATATTGAAAATAAAAACAGATAATTTCAGCCCTTGTTCACCATAATAATAATAATCCTTGCATTTGATATAGGGCCTTATCAGGTGTTCGAGACGTCTCAAAGCACTTCACAGAATATACTCTAAAGCAGATTGACTGTATATTTTGTGGGTGAAACGCGGCAGCCAATTGCACACAGCAGTGTCCCACAAACAGTTGTGGATTGTGTTACCAAATCATTAGGCTTGTTTTTACCTGTACTTCCTCCACCCAAGCTAAAAGCTCATAGACAAATCTCAAGTTTCCTTCGTCTTGTGTTGAAGAGATAGCAACCAGTTCGGATCTTGTCATGGGTTTTTTAAACCACGTGAGGGACGTTGTGTGTAAAGTGCCTGAACCTACATCAGTAGTTAAGTCATTGACAGTAAGGTTCAATGGTCGTAGACCCGTCTGCTCCGTGGAGGAAATGAAGTGCCCTTTTCTGTACAGGTTGGTGCATTCAAGTCGTAAAGCCACAAGTTCATCCTGAAGTTTAATTACTCTGTAAATCAAACATGCAGTTAGGGGAAAAAAACAGGAGCATTTGTGAACAAAATAAACAGAAGATTAATTTCAACTTGTGTGTATGTATATACAGGGTGGCACAGGGTTGTGATATCTACCCCATTATCTAAAAAAAACCCAATATATCATCACTTCTTTAAGACTTAGACATTGTAATGGTATCACAACCTTTTGGTCACCCTGCGTATAAATCATGAACTATTGACAATAGTTCTGTAATCTAAACTGCAATGACTTGATGGATCACTAAGAAAGGAATCCACAAACTATGGAAGTGAAAATATGGGCTTCTTGTATTCCAATAGAAGTATTTCATGGTTGTTTGTTAATAATCTGATCCAAATAATGATTTACTAGGGTTTGTCTGTATAAGTGGGTCTACATAGGTTAATCAGTGAGTGTATCAGTATATGCAGGTATGGACACTTACCTCATAATAATCTGTTCCACCTGATAATACTTCTCATCTCGGAGAATCTTCACATCGATCTGCAGTTGTCGGATTAAGCCCTCACACTCCTGCAAATACATGGCTACGTCTGCTTCATATTGGACCTGCTGGTCAGAATCTAAATGAGCTGCGTCCTAGGATACAAATTAGACGGAAAAACTATTAGATCATATCTATTTGTGACAATTAATGGACAGTCATACGTGGCACCCCAGTTTATGATTTGTTGATTCATTGCCTTGGAGTTACAGTGGTTTATCGGATATCAATCTATGTTCAGACACAAAGTCCTATTAAAAATACTAGATTTTTTTTTACATCTCATGAATTGATTGACAAGGACATTGAGAGAAACTAAAATCTTTCCCACATTGGACATCAAACTTACAGCCTGCAGTGTATTCCTGGCCAACGTCAACTTCTCCTCACAGTTTAAAGCCCCATTTTGAATTTTGTTGGCAATCTGCAGTAGTAGTTCCAGCCTGTATCAGTTTAAAGAAGTAGTATGCGTTAGTATTATGTAGAAAATAACCTTTTGTAACAGCGGTCTTAAAAAGTGCCCCCATTCTCGATAGAAACCGAGGTTGCTGTCATGATAGCAGAATTAGAGTAGAAAGAGAAGTCATAGTTTCTGATCTGTTATGATGTGACACATTATATTTTTAAAAAACTGTCCTGTATAGTTTTTGGTGCCTCATCAGAGAGCCAGCAGAGGCAGACACAAGGAGCCAAATAGCCCGCTAGAGTACTGCTAATGTCTATGACTCTTAACAAGGTGTAAGAGGTCTGATTCCTGAAACCCAATTCATAACATACAACGTCTAGTCATGGTTTACATTATCTACAGCAGGCTGGTCCAACCTTTTGGCTACTGAGACAACAACAACAACAACAACAACAACAAGATTCCATTTATAAAGCGCCTTTCACGTCAGGAGGACGTCCCAAGGCGCTGCACAGTTGGGTCATGACCCGAGCAGGGGGGAAATGGTCAGGGTGAGGGGAGGGAAGGGAGGGAGCGAGGACGGGGAAGAGAGTCGAGAGGGGAGCTGAAGGCACTGAGGGCCAGATGTTGGATTTGAGAGACATCCGCAGGCCACATAAGCAATATTTTATCCTGATTGGTCAATTCCTTTGCCGGGCAGAGCCTAAGCCCCCCACACCCCCCCCCCCCCACCCCGGTGACCATCGCCTGATTGGCTCGGGGCCTGTGGTGGATATGGTTTGTGGGCCGGATGTGGCCCGGGGGCCGCCAGTTGGACCACCCTCGTCTGTATCATTAGAAAAAAAATCACAGTACTTCACTGTGCACACAAACAAGTGTTAGATTTGTCTCATTAACACTGTAGAATACACTGCAAACCTTTCTACTGCAGGTCGGAGAGCTTTTTCCCGCTCCAACATTTCAACGATAAGTTTACCCCATTCTTCCTCAACATCATTGGGATGGTATCCCTGGGGGAGCTTTATTCGACCAAACTCCATCCAAACCTAAGTCGAAATAAATCAAATATCACAAAAATATGTTCTAGCTTTACAATTTCTCAATTAGAAACAGTATTTATAATATTTTCAGTTGCGGGAGGAAAAGTTGTTTTGTGTACTCTTATTTCACAAGATGCCCAGTGCTGAAATCTTACCTCAAATAATTTATATAAATGTTGTATTTGTGACTTTTCTGCTTCTTTTGCTGGAATTTCAGTCTCTTTGAAATGTACATATTCATTATAAAGTGCCTAAGACAGAATCGGGGGAGCAAACGAGTATTAAAAAAGATATCATCGGAACATTTCAAACAACTTGATTCATAACAGTTTCACGCAATAATGGTAAAAACTTTTACAGTAGCAAATATGAAAGTTGCAATTTATACTTGCCACTGTCTAATGATTTCCCATACGAGTAAAACAAGATAACAACTTGCATTTATAAGACAACAAAAAACATATCACCCGCCCAAAATAGACAGAATGTATAATTATTTAGTGCCTTTTAGATGGGGCAGTGTCTCGGAGCACTATAATACAAGGTGTCAAACAGTAAGAAAATAAATGATTGTTTGTAACATTCTTTTGGAAAAATTACTATTTTGAACTGATCACAATGACTACGTTTTGAACTGATCCATGACTTCGATTGCGATCATTTAAATATAACTTGCTTAATTTTAACTGTTTCAGGGCCAAGAGAGAAAGAAAAAAATAGAATAGTACCTTAAGTTCTACAGGATTGTGTGGAAAAGTTTTATCAGACATCATTGTGATGTGTTGCCTGATCCACTGGAAGAGGTAGATTACTTTATTCTGGTATTCCTGCCATTTGCTGTCCACTTCCTGCAGAATAAACATAGCAACAATAATCAGAGACGAAAACACTTAAATAACCCTTTCAGACAATAGTGGATTAAGATGCTAGTTTGGACAATGTATTAGTTAATTAATAATACAATTTTTGCATTTGATATAGCGCCTTGTCACGTCGTCGAGACGTCTCAAAGAACTTCACAGAACGTACTGTGAAGTGTAGTGACCGTGTACTTCGTGGGCGAAACGCCGAAGCCAATTGCCCACCGCAGCGTCCCACAAACAGTCGTGGATTGAGCCACCAAATATTTTTTTAATTACCCACGGAAAAGCGATCTGCCAAACGACTACCATAATTATAACTAATTACACGTCGGGTCCAGTGATAGGATGCAAGATAGAAACATGAGCTCTTACATTTGCACTGATACCTTCACCACCCTCTGGGATCTTAGGGAAGGCATCATATATGGAGGAAACGTAAGTAATCACAGACTTCTCATCGGGAGATGGAACATCAACATCTGAAAAGACATGTCCACATTAATGTATTGGGAACCACTAAACTCTAATCCCCTTTAAAATAATAATCAGCGGACTTAAACATTTTGTAGGTTTTATGCATGTGCTATGGACATATTAATAGCCTAAACTTTCTTCAGGTAAATAGGTTCAAGATAAAATAATAATAATAATAATAATAATAATCCTTGCATTTGATATAGCGCTTTTCACGTCGGGAGGACGTCCCAAAGCACTTCACAGAACACACTGTAAAGTGAATTGACCAATTTATGACCAATGAAAATGACCAATTTATTATTGTTTTTGTTTTTTGGAGGGATTATTATTAGGCTCTGTGTGGAGTAAGGAAACTTGCCCAAGGTTTCGCCCTCTGCCTGGAATTGAACTCAGGTCTCTCACTTGCAAAGCGAGTGCTCTAACCACTGAGCTACAGGACTCCACAATCACTCCTCCTTGGCCCATGAGAATATCTCCTTGCTTCTGGCTCTGACTTCCTAGACCTTCCTGACCTCGCTCTTTCTCTCTCTCTCTCTCTCTCTCTCTCGCGACCTCACGGAACCAGCTTTGGCTTTCATTCCTACCTCCGCTCTCTGGCCTCCCTTACGTTCTACGAGAAAGTCACTGCATAAAATTGTTTTTGTGATAAAAGATAAACGCATCCCTGACGTCTTCTTACTTCATTACAGTGTTGCGATAAAATCGCAAATATCAACACAAGGGCAGAACATAGTGCGAAACATTTGCAAACCGTATATATAATGAAAGATACTTTGTTAGTGAGACCTCTTTGTCGATTTTACAAACACCGCAAATCCAAATTAACAACAAGTTTGATCATACATACACAGGAGGCTATCAACACCCCTCGCACTTAACATCTTAGTTAGAATTAGGTAGACTGTGATCACCGTTTTTTTTTCAGTACTTGGACGAACATGATCAGGTGTTTCAGTGATATGTGTTAACGGTTGAAAAGAATTAACGCGAAAGCATTACCTCTAGAAGTTCTCAATAAATCATGACGCTGCTTAAAAAGTCAACGTATTTGCTGCTTACCTTCAGGATCCAATAGTCTCGTGACCCCAAGTTGTTCAGCCACTGCAAAGGCTTGTTCCAGGTTCTCGTAATTGCTTTGAACTGCAACCTTCTCCATATCAATGAGGTCTGGTCTGTAGAGAACATTCAACAGAGTTTTGGTAAACTGAAGTGAATATTTGCTTTTAGTCATTTTGTTTTAAGAATTGATGAGAGTTTAAAAACCTAGCAATCAGTCAACTGTTACAAAGAAACACTGAAAAAATATTTATCTAGGGTTAAAGATTTTAAGGCGATACATTAATTACCGTTTGCTTGTTTTGAAAAATATTTTCCCCTTCTGTGTTCACCTTCTTGTGTATAAAAACAGTTTGGATGGTCCCTTTCTACATTGTTTCTTGTTTTAAATGCATTTTCGGAGTTACTGTGCAATCCGAAGAATCAATATTACGAATTAAAATAAAACAGGCGTAGAGATGAGTTTAGTTTATTAGATCCAGGAGGAAAGTGATGAAATGCCTTCGCAGGTATACAAAATGTATACAAAATACATTGGCCCCATCTCCTGAAACTGCATTAAACCTGGGCAATTCTATAGAAATCAGAGGAGGACATTGCTCCTGTATCCCCTCTGCCGCCCACCCCCCCCCCCCCACCCCACTCCACATTTCATTTCAATTGTATCAACATACCTGTACTTATGGATGATAGCATTAAACACTTTTCCATCATTCCAGCAGGAGCTGAAATTGGAGCATCTCAGCCCAATATACCCCGCCGTCAATTTTTGTGTCCAAAGCAGCAGTTTCTCTTTAGCAGACATGTCCCCTGACTCTCCACTGACATAGATCTCTGAAATCTGCGGAGGAACAGGTAAGCTTTAAAATAACCTATTCCTAGCGTTTATTATTTAAAACAAATCAGAAAAGTGCCTTTTTGGAAATCATGTTTATTTATCCAATAATATCACCCCAATAAAATCTGCATTAAGGGCTAACTATAACATTCGGTTGTAATACTAATATTCTTAATACTTGGTACAATTTACGATCCATCCCCCCCCCCCACCTTACCAATAAGTATTTTTCAAAGTCTGTGTCGTAAGACGGGTTGGTCCAACCTTTTGGCTGTTGTGGGCCGGATTCCCTGTCTGAGCAAAAGTCCGTGGGCCTCACAAGCAATATTTTTATGTTTCCCTTCCAGAAACATGACATTTACACAGCACCTTTTTCCATGTTGGAAGGGCATCTCAAAGCACTCGTCCCTCCCGGCTAAGCACCTGAGTTGGGGGTGGGAGCCGAGGGAGGTGGGATGGGGAGGGGAAAAGACTGAAAGTGCGGTCAAAGAGTTAGATCTTGATGTGCCTTGGAAGACCTAACTCTTTGACCGAGCTTTCAGTCATCTGAAACTTGAACTGACCGCAACAAAACCACAACTTTAACAAACCGTGGCCCCAACTTTTGGACCAAAAAAAGAATCACAACTTTCTTACAAGCCTCAACTATGGGACCAGAATCCGCAGTCTACTGTCTAATATTTCAAAGCGTTAGGAATCACTTTCAGACACTTGACGTTTCTAACTAGAAGACAAACAGAGACAGTGAAGATGAAGTCACCTTATGTACCAACATGAAACACAATACAGCTGTCTCACAAGCATGGTTGCTAGATGTCAGAAAATATGATCACTGATAAATGATAATCTGAAGCCTTTCTGAGCTGCGAATCATATATATTCAAGTACGATGGGCTGATTAGAGCGATTTACTTGCAGGATGTCACCTAGCCTAGGAAAATGCTGCAGTGTGCTGCATTGTTAGAGCTGATTTTTGCCGTGCTGAGTGTGGGTGGATGACAGAGTAGGTCATTTCATCTCCAGTTAACAAGTGAATAAGATGGCAGCAAAAAAAAAAAATGCTGCATTAAGAGATGAATACTCTGTGAAAGCAACTAGGTTCAGTGCAGCTGTATTTACTGTTTGCAGAAAATGATCAGTAATAGTACTTGGTTTTGACTTGAAATAATATTTCGGCCACAAAATACAGTCAATTGACTTTACAATATATTTTGTGAAGTGCTTTGAGACGTCTCGAAGACGTGATAAGGCGCTGTAGCAAATGTAAGGATTATTATTATTATTAGCATTATAAGTGCGCAGCCGATTTTAACATATGTTCCATTTTTTTCTCAGGAAGACGTTTTGGGCTTCATTCAAGTGCTCAGAGTATAAACTGCTCGTGTTTATGCTAAAGATAAACTGCAGTTTAAACAGCCGTGCTGGGAGAAACCATGTTAATTTCCAACACTCGAATTACGGTGTCGTTGAGCAGAACACAAACCATTCTCTGGACAGATGCTTCTCTAACCTGGACACAGTAATTAACCATTACCTGGTCAATGAATGAGGCCTGCTCTGGATTGCCTTTTGTATCTGCATTAGCCATTGATAACCTAGACTCATTGTCAGACATGGACAAGCTACTTCCATCAGGGGTAGAATCTCTTCTTGTGCCTCCTCCAGATCTGCTGTAACCCATGTTCGATGAGGGGACATTGCTGCAGTAACCAGATGAATGCAGTGTGTCAGCTTGAAGTTGTGCATTTAAAGTGAAGTCACTCTGTGAAAGGGGGAAGTCTGGATCTCTCTTTGATTCCTTCATCTCCTCCTGAAGTAACTCGGTTCCAACGTGTAGCGATGACTGACTGTTGCTTGGAGAGGCAGCATCAGTCAGGAGAGATTTAAACAGCTCACCGGGTGCATTAAGCTTGTCGTCCTCCCACTGCAAGAGAAGCACCTCACCCACTCTCACTCCAGTGGGTAGAACATTTTCAACACCTTCTTTTACTTCATTGCAGTCAATCGTATCATCAGCAATATTTCTGCAGGTTATTGCTGCAGTTTGCCTGGCACGCTGGCTTCGGCTCTCTACTCCAGACACCGACAAGAAGATAGATTTCAAATCTCCTTTGATTTCAGCTTCTAAACCTTGTATTCCTGGGTCAAAATCGCCGAGCTCCTTACCTAATGAAATTTGATCAGGTAACCGTGTTTCTTTTCCAAGTAACATCTCCACAGGTTTGAATGCATTTGCCGCTTTAATTTCAGCTCGAGTTCCCTGTTGGTTTTCTCCCTTGGGTTCAACATTTTCATTTATTGATTCCTCTGGTCTGTCCGCAGTCGTAACAGCACTTGCAGGATTACTGACAAGCCCGGGTTCTTGTAAAGCATCTGAAAGCTCCGTAATACGGGCAAGATATTCCCCATTCTGATTATTATCCCAGCTGCCTCCTGCTTTCTGCAACGTCTCCGGCTGAAGCGATCTTCCCAGTGGATCTCTCTCGGCGTTAACGGCTTTCCCTGAATAATCTCTCGAAGCCGGGGAACCTTTCTTGTTTCTCCTCTTGCGTTTAAAACGGATTCTTTTACGTGGAGCTTTCCTCTGACCTGCTGCTGCTGCAGCTACAGGCTCTTGTTGCTCGCGAACGCATCCTAGAGAATTTCCCATTGTGTCAGCATTAAAAAAAAAATACAGGCAGTCAACGCTGCACTGAAATCATCCTCTCTCACGCACAGCCGGCTGCAGCACAGCCCAGCTGATCAGAAAAAGTTCCATCCCTGCCCAGGAGAATCCAAGAGGCAATTTAAAATTCTAACAAGCTGCAAGTCACTCTCAGCCTATCATTCAGTCAGCCATCTTAAAGTACCGCCTTAGTACAGTAGAGAAATCCATGAGATTTCACAGGAGTTCAAACCACTTGACCTAAAATAAGCTGGTTCTCCATTGGCTGTCATTTTCACCCGTTATTAGATCATTCGGCTCGCTCTCTTTACCCATCCTCGGTGTGAATTGCAAACACACCCACACAACAACAGGAGAATGTCAGATTTAATTAAAAGGAAGTGCACAAAACTGATCACACCCCTCGTCAGTCGCAAACACTGTTGAATTGATTCAGAGCGTTGCGTTTGAGCACCAAATATTCGTTCTGCCTTGAACCACGCAAAAATAAACCTGATAATAATAATAATAGTCTTTGCATTTGATACAATGCCTTATCGCGTCTTCGAGACCTCTCAAAGAGCTTCGCAGGATACACTGTAAAGTGCAGTGACTGTATTTTCTGGGTGAAATGTGATAACTGAATTGGTTGTCAGCGGTGTAAAGAGGAAATTCCATTTAAAATTACCCCATCGACAATTCCTTTAAGAAAATGGATTAAACCAATTAACTATACCCATGTCATGGGTTCGGCCTGTGTACCACATTTGCACCTTATTCATATGCTAACTCGATGATACTTGCATTCCCAATGGCAAAAGCAGACAGCTGTGTCACATCAAAAGCAGGTCCTTGACACGGTACAGAACAAATGAAACTACATCAACCTCACAGTGCCACAGCCGTAAATATTTACTCAACTGTGTGGTCATGAGCAGAATTCCAAATTCTCGATCACTAATTTCTTCACTGGTGCATTTACATTAGCCAAAATTAAACCCGATGCAAGCAAGCTCCTGCCAAATATTTCAGTGCAGTAGCTTTGCAGCTTTCCATTAACCCCTGGAGAATTGACAGACATTTTATGTTAATGAAAATTGGGTTACAGACGCATTTAAGATTATTTAGAGATTATAATACCATAATAATCCTTGCATTTGATATAGCTCCTCATCACATCGTTGAGATGTCTCAAAGCGCTTCACAGAATACACTGAAAAGTGAAATGACTGTATATTTTGTGGGTAAAACGCAGCAGCCAATTGCGCACAGCAGTGTCGTGGATTGAGAGATCAAATTATTCTTTTAAGTATTTCCACAAAAAAATGTTGACCTGCACATTTTAAAATTTTAGGTGTTTAAATTTAAGGAGATTACAATTTTGCAATTCTATTCAAATTTGTAATATAGGAAATTTTACAGAAAGCTATTACTGATTCTACATCATAAACTGCTGGGGGTGGGGGGGGGGGTTCTGTATAATTAGGACCATCTAAAAGACATTTTGGCTATTTTAACAAGCCTTTTTTTTGCTCATGTGTTAAAATAATTAATAGTGATGATAACTGAAGAATATGCTGGTTTGACTTGAAGTACGCCTTGGGATGTCCTCCCAACGTGAAAGGCGCTATACAAATGTAATTTGTTGTCGTTGTTGCGTACAGATTTTCTTGATAGTTTTGAAAACAGAAGACTGTTTCTACTGCAGGTTTTCAATTTTTCTTTACATTTCTGACAACTAAAGAGATATGTATTCTGGTGTACTCGAGGTGGCTGTGGAACATGCACTTAGCTACGCAAAAAGTGACATAACCAGTCCCACCCTGACTTACCACAAACAATATGATCATTGACTGATCACAAAGCACCAGTGAAATGCCTGAGAAATTGACCTCAAACCATCCCCCCCCCGCCCACAACAAACACGTAAAAGGTGTGACAAACAATAAAATTAACTAGCGAGGCCTGAGAGTAAGCTAGATATCTTCAGTTTTGAAAGTCACTGATTGTCACGCTATCCTGAGACTTGCTCAATAGACATTTGACATACATTTATTGATTAACACGATTATCCGAGATCACTTAAAGGCCTATTTTTACATTAGCTGTTCTAAATTCTCCCCCCCCACCAAAAAAAAATCTTCCATTTACATTTTGGGAAAAATGCAGCCTGACATTGTGTGGTCCTTACTTGGTCAAGTCAGATCTGAATCATTTGCAGTGAAATAAGATACAGGGGTCTAACTATGGCTTTACTTGTACTATATTTAACCAAAGGGGGTGAAACTGCAGTGAGAATGCATACCAGTAGCTCCCTCTAACTGCTGCATCTAAAAATGACTGGCGTGGGCAACATATAGCTGTATAGTGCACAGTTCTTTCTCCACCTTTCTCCTGTCCAGTGGCTACAAGTACTGTAGTACTAAACTACCCAGTTAGAGATTGGATTTCCGGTCCGGTCCGTGGTGAGTTAATTAATCTCAGCCTGGATGCATTTGGAGTGCTACCATTGGCCTTAGCTCTCGAGCGTGTGGGTTGGGTGTGTGTGTTTGTGTGTGGGATGAGGGTGGTGGGGGAAGAGAAGAAAAGCAATGATCCTGATGTTACCCAGGGACCTTGCTGGAAAACATTCTTGTTGAGAACAATAGAGTTTGTACGTGATGCACTTCAAAGGTCGAATAATTGTCTGACACCAACATTAGAAGAGCTGGTCATCTTTAACAAGCCTCTCACAAGCAACCCTGGTCATCACAGAAACATACAAGTCAGTAGACTGTACCGCACAGTGTAAGGCCATTCGATCCTATTTCACGCTCTTCAAAGAAGCCATTCACACTGGCTCCAATCCCTTGCTCTTTCCTCATAATTTTAATGACTTAAATGACTGTTCTGACAGCCTCCCCTGGTAAATCATTCCGATGAACAATTGGGGTAAAAAGATCTTCTCAATCTTCCCTTTCACTTCTCTTGCCTAACAATCCCCCAAAACAAAATTGGTTATGACTGGCATTGCAGTGCGCAAAATAGCCTCCAGAAACACTTCCTCACAAGGTACATGGACACACCACTACACCGTATACCCTCTGAAGACCTTCGACATTCCCCTCAATGTGAAAGGCGCTATATAAAATTATTATTATGACCTTTTGTTTAAAAAAATAAAACTTTTTTTTTAATAAATATCTTAAACTGGGCTGGAGGAAGAGAGGCCAAGGGAGAAACGTAAAGCCATAAAACATCATCCGGAAAAGTATAAATGTGAATTATTTCCCATTTCCCAAAGATTTCACATTTTAAAATGCCAATGATCGTATCAAAATGCCCACATTCACATTCTAGGGAGGTTTTGCTGTAGTCTACATGGTGAAGCAGAGCTGCAGAGTTGACCTGCATCAAAGACAGATTTGGTTGTGATCCAATTGATTCCACGGAACTTGCCTTCAAAGCTGCAGTCTTATGGAAGCATTTGGGAACAATCAAAGCATTTTCCTGAAAGTTGTTTTTAAACACACAAGAGTAGTAATAATAATTACATTTGATACAGCGCCTCATTACATCTTCAAGATGTCCCAAAGCACTTCACAGAATATACTGTAAAGTGAATTGACTGTGGAAATCCAGATCACAGTTTTCACGTCGGCATTAAGAACAACCTTTTTTGCCCCCTCCCCACTGCCAACAAGATGCTGCATCATTACCTGGAAATGTAGGATTATGGTCCAAATCAAACCAAGTGTCAGCTTTGGGTTCCCATCAGTTATGTCATCATTTCTAATATTTACTAGCTTCACCTGGAAAGAAATCAGACATCATCAGTTTATCAATACCATCTCTAGTGGGTCATACGCATTCACCTTTAATGAACTATACTTTGTGTTATACTGGCTTCTACGTTACATATTATAATATAAAGCATTAATTTAGCATAACAGCATTCATATATAGCGCCCTTCATGCCAGACGGCATCTCAGAGCGCTAACATTTCACAGAAACACAGAATTCTAGATCAATGCTTTCACTATAACCTTTGAAAACTTTTAAGCATTGTGGTGAGTGTCCGCACACGTCAGACACCCAGAGAAAGTCTGTGTAGCTTTAAAGTCACGTGTTTTAATGCGAAACTTTACTTCGCGAAACAGAACGTTTACTTGTTAATATTCCCCCTACCTGCCGCTGTTTTAAGAAGTCAAGTGCAATCTGTACATTCTGTAATCTGTGGAACCGCATTCTGCCTTTCTCACGAGGCTAGAAAAGTACAAGAAAACAAATCAGTGCCATCTTAAGCTTTGATCCGACCTAAAGATTTACTGTTGATCCAATGGCTCCAGATGAAGATCCTCTTTGCTGGATTCTCAGAATACTGTCCTCGTCATGTTTCAGGAACAAAATATTAACATTATTACAAATATCAAGAAACAACAAAGGAACATTAATTCACCTATAAAGACAGTTCAGACTCACTTGCTTCCCGCTAGCGCCTGCCTGCCAGGTTTTCAAGCTAAAATGGTCAACATCATTAAGTCACCTCCGATGCTACTTATTGCTTTGGTGAGAGTGAACAAAGCAGGAAGTGAAGTTGGCAAGGAATGAAAGGTCTTCAGCCAATGTTAACATCCCATGCTGGATTACCAGGTCAACAATAATGTCACTTTCTGCTTTGCACGTGCATAGAAAACTAGAAGCAACATTGATTTTGACCCAAAGTCTCAGAAATCAGATTATTTTCCCCCAAGTGCAGGTTGATGCAAGTCTGCTGAACAGTAAAAAGACACTATTGCATCTCACTCTAATTCCACAGTCTCACCCCACTCTACCTCCGTGACTTCCTCAAACCTACTGAACCGCTGCCCAGTTCGCTCAGTAAGGACGAGCATGCTTCATGTGCCTCGTCCTATATCTGCCTCACCATTAATCAGAGAAGTGGGTCTTGAGATGGACCTTGAACACGGTGAAGAAGGGAACAAGCTCAGAGGGACACCAGGACGCAGTTCCAGGGAGTGGGGCACACAAGCTGAAATCTCCAGCCTTAATCTCTTGCCTTCAGCCACTCTTCTCCCTACTATCAAACTCCTTCCCTACACCTTTCAGTTTTCCCTCCTCTGTTTAAAAGTCTCCTGAAAAGTCACCTCTCTGACCATCCCTACAACCAACTCCCTCCTCCCCTATCCTCCCTACTGGGTGCCCAGTGCCATTGTTGTAAAGCCCTTCGAGGAGTCACCCTACGTGAAAGGTGCTATTTAAACGCGAATTGTTGGGTGGATCGTAATCTTCCAAGTTAACAGTTACGATCAGTCAACTATTCATTTAATTATGAAAAAAGTGTTTGTGGCCTCAAAGTTTTATAATCAGCTGGTCTGGGGCCAGATTAGGCGCCATCATTTGTCATCTCGGGTACAAACGAGATGTTAAAATGATCTAACAGTTCAAGATTAATTATAATTTCGTAATAACAAAAAATATGATAATCGGCAACAGTACGGAAAATAATAGGCCTAAAGTCTCAATTAGTAAGCGTCGAAAATAAATCTTCGATAACCTTAGCAAAAGAAAATCATGTGGTAACAGCACCATTGTGACAATGAGTTATGTTGTCTCGTGGTTATTGCTGGGCCACCAGATGGAGCACCTCAAAGCCAGAACAGTTCTCCGACAAACGCATCAGGATTAAAAACCAGAAATCCTGCAAAAATGGATCACAAGGCAACACCAATAATGATCAAAGGAAATCTGTGGCCCAGCTGTTTCCATGCTTTAATGTTCTACGTTCAGCGCCTCGGGACATCCTCCCGACGTGAAAGGCGCTTGTACGAATTTGTTGTTGTGCATGTAATTTTGTATATTATATGTATATATGTATAAAAATAAAATAATCTGCATGGTGTTAGACTGGCTAAATGTTAGGGGGAAAATGTACTGCAAAAGGGAGAGACGGAAATTGTAAAACAAGCTAAACAATGCATATTGCAGCATTACTTTAGTTACTACTATTCCTATCTTATTATCACAAATTAATTTTGCTGCTAGGATACAATACATTTGCAAGTTGTCCACTCTTCTATGATTGGAGCATGTCTGAAGAAATACAAAATAATATGCACAGTAACATTTCAAAACAGATTTGTTATTGAATTCCATATTGCTGGGAGGGGGGAAAATGAACAGAAAAACATTCAAGTCACACATTGTAAAATATTTCTAAACTCATGCTTTTGACCCTTTTAGTTAACAACGAGGTGAGTGATTCCCAACTTGTGGGTAGTTAGTCCAAGTCCCAGTCCACTCTCACGGCAAACATTAGAAAATAATTGGGTTAATGCATTAGGGCAACAAACAAAACACATCTTCACAAACCCACGCAGCAGGCAAACACACAGAGAAGGTTTCCTGTTGTTATTGTTCCTTTTACAGTTACAGTAACAGACACTTTTAAATATACCAAGTGCCATCATGTTGACGAAATGTGTTTGTTTTACAGTAAATAGACAGAAAGTTACATTTGGATTTTTTTAAATTCTAAATAAAACTTCTATTCAATGTTGTGGTTCTTTTTAGGATGTAATCTGCAGTGTCTGTGAATCCTTATTTGGCTTTTGAATCCTTGGTTTTATTTTTCTCCTTGACCATTGTGTTAAAGGCACAGACTGTTTGTGCCCTCATTCATATGAAAGTGTCTCCAGATAAGGTGCCAAAATGAATACAGCTCATGGTCTAGTTGTTTGAACCTGGCAGTGTTTAAATGAAATGTGGAAAGAAGAAAAACTGAATAAATGAACACAAAATGGTTCACTTTGTGAAGGAACAAAAAGAAGGAACGATCAGAATTAGTTGGTTATGTTTAGTTTGTTCACTTTAAAGTCACATCCAAAATATGACATCAGTGCACAGATAATCCACTGGGTATCACATATCTGTATAGTTACGCAATTTCAGGTTTTTGCTTCTGCCTATACTTGAAGCGTCTTTTTCTCGTGGAACATTAGCACAAACTATCTGCTAGGAGCCCTAACATTTTACTGCTATTTTGTAGAATTAAGGAGCAACGTCTGATGACGAGAAGGCCGGGGAAAATTATTGAAAACGAAAGAAGTAAAGCTTAAATCCGACAAGACTCAAGTCACTTCCAGGACAGAGCGAGATGGATGAATTTCTAGATTGGCCAGATACCGAGACTGCCCTTATTTAACATGTGGATTATCTGACAGTGAGGTCCATTCTTGTTGCGTTGCTGTTTTGGGGGGAGCCACCTACCCCCTCCTCATCCCCCTCCTCTGGGCTGTGCTCAGAGACACAAGATGGCAGCCTCACCAAACGCAAGTTCTTCGGCACAGACTGTTCCTTTTGCTGTTCGGTGTAGGAGATAAAGGCAAGGAATGGGAGGGCGAAAGCAAGGCCAAACGAGGAAGAGCAAAATAAAATTGCAAACGCACCGAAATGAACAGCTAATAGTACACGTCACTAGGCATACAATTCTACCAGCAATGCTCTGTCTTCACAGAGGCAAAGAAACAAGCAACCAAATAATATATTTAAATATATATTATACACACACACATATATATATATACACACACATATATATATTCAAATCAACTATACAGACATTTCAAACCTTATAATTATCTTGTGTGTACCTGAACCCAAAATGTGCAGTACTGATTTTCTACCATTTGATGTCAGTGTGTTGCAAATTAATTTAGTTTTAAATACAACGTGGAACCATCACAATCTCTACTCCCACAGTAACTGTTACTAGTGATTTCCCGGTAGAGCGAGTGTGTCATGCCTGTAACGGGAAGACTGGCACTTGATTAGCGTCTGACATTCATACCCTGGTCAGCATGGATGGTAAGGTCCTCCAAAAAAAATAATAATAATAAATTGGTCATTCAATCCACGACTGTTTGGGGGATACGGCTGTGCACAGTTGGCTGCTGCGATTTTCAAAGTTGGAGTGATGTGTGAAATAACGATTGAATGAAATAGGTAAAAACCCTGAACCAACTTAAAATGAAGGTTCACAGTTGAAACCCATTCCATCCATGGAATAAGCTTTAAACAGTTGAACTTATAGCATTGCAGTGAATGGCAACAGTTTTGCCAGATTTATGGATTTGACATGATAAGTGTTCTGTATGGTGTACCACAGGATCATTAACACGAAACAAAACTTACCAGAGTTACCCCAGATAGGACTTCTAAGAGCGAAATCAGGTTATGTCCATCTCGGAGATCTTCATAAAGATCATTTATATGTTTCCGCATCTGCCAAAAAGAAATCACATTAAAGTCATGTTGCCTTTGATTACCATGAAAACTGTGCAATTCTGTGTCTATGAGCATTGGAAGGATTCGGTAACCATAAGATACATTTGGCCAGGCCTAATCCTATCCCCAGCTGTATTTACATGAAAGCAACTGCAGTTAGCTTTGCTGGATAAGGATCAGAAGGAACCAAACAATTTTCTCCACCCTCGCCTGGAGACAACATTCACATAGAGCCTGGACTAGACAGGGCACAAATTAGCCAAGGCTCCTGATTACTATGCAATGATTCCAAATGAAACCTGCAAGTGTGCTGGTTGAGGTCTGGATTGAATTCTCCCATTGCCTGGCCTCCCATAAGAACATAAGAAATGCCAAACCAAAAAACACCAAGGTCCATCTAATTTGCCTTCCACTTCCTGGCAGTCGCATGCACATATGTCCCGAGCTACCGTTGTACTGTATTCCATCATGTTATTTCCTAAAAGAAAACTATCTAATCTGTGTTTGATAGGATCAACATTTCTTGTTTCAACAGTCTCCACAGGGAGCCTGTTCCACGGGTTCACTGTTCGCTCACTGAAATAGTGCTTGCGTAGATTTGTTCTAAGTTTCCCCCCTTTCAATCCCAGGCCGTGTCCTCTGGTTTCACTATTCTGAACAAGTTGAAACGGCCTGTCATGATCTATATTGTTTTGCCCCATTAGAATCTTAAAGACAGCAATTATGTCTCCGCCGAATCTTCTTGTTTCCAGCGTGAACAAGCACAATTGCATTGTCGTGCCATTGCTCGCCCAGGATCACTGAAGGACAACTGCACAGCCTGGGGCCCCTGCAATCACGAGAGGCAATCCTGCTTCTTGTTCTGTTCCTCCTCACTTTAGTGCTGAACGTTTTAATTAGGTTTAGAGTGAAGGGAAATTTAGGGCAGATTCCAGGCAACTTTTCTTTTCATGGAGGGTAATCAACAACTGGAACAGGCTGAGAGAAAAAGTTGTGGAGGCCTGCGGTTTGGATTAATTGATCAAACTTCTTGATGCTGCGATGGGGGGTGATAGGTTGATTGTTCTGAAAGGATGAGATTGGATGGACCAAAAGGACTTCTTGATTCAAATCAGCCTTGTGATCTTGTGTTTAAAGGAGCAAAGATCTCGATCGCTTGTCTTTAGGTGGAGAACGATGCTGGAGACAGGGTGAATAGGTACAAAGAATCAACAAAAAGATGCTAGAGCGGATCAAGACAAATCCCCACATTCAATACGTGTCAGTAAAATGACCGTTTGAAAATGATTTGTAATATTGCAAACATTGGGATTTAGTGGAACTATGAAAACTAGCACACTAGTGACCAACCACACCCATTCAATCACTGAAGTCACAGCTTTTTTCAGATACAGACACTGACATATGCAGATAGTAATCTAACAGCTGCATTGAATGAGTTATAAATATTGCTTTTGAACCCGCGGTCACAAAAATGAAATTTAACTTTACATGAATGTAGTACTGTTACAGTATGCAATCCTCTGGAGGAGATCCAATTTTTTTTTACACTGAGGGGCAAAGCAAACTGTGCATCTCACTATTTAAAAAAAAGTCACATATATTTCAGAGGGGTTGGAATACAATCAGATACACTGTATATATGAAATACATGCGTTTGCTCCTGGCTATCCTGTTATCTGAATGCTGTACTAACACGTGCTGGTGATGTAGAAATAAACAACAAAATTACATCGGGAGGACGTCCCAAGGCAATGAACACACTGAGTTTCTGACCCGAGCTGGGGGTCGGGATCGGGGAGGGGTGAAGCAGGCAGATCGAAAGCAGGGTTGAAGAGGAGGGTCTTGAGATGGGTCTTAAAGGAGGCAAGGGAGGGGGCGAGACGGAGGGACTGCGGGATGGAGTTCCAGAGCTGAGAGGCAAAGTGGCAGAAGGCCCGTGGGTCATGGCACAGATGTGAGATAGAAAGGATAGTTGAGGGTCAAACAAGTAACCAATCGGGAGAGCCTCGGTCTTGTTGACGTTCAACTGAAGAAAATTAGCTCTCATCCAGAACTTGTCTGAATAAAACATTTCTCGAACACAGACTGAAACCCACAATCGTGTTTTCATATTAAAAAAAAACACACAGAAAAGGAAACATTTCAGCTGTTCAGTTTAACATGGAAAGGAGCTTAGAAATAATTTTAGGTGTGATATTACAATATGGAATAACTATCATAGAATTTAGTTCAATCGAAAGGTTGTAACAACAGCGCTGAGTTTTTTTGGATCATAAGACTGTATTATTGGCTTTAGCTTAATTCCAGGTGGTACAACCTCCGTTACATCATCTCATCTTTTCTAGCCAATAGATATTGATATTTAAGAGTCATCCTAATGGAAGCCGATGTCAGTTCCACACAAAGCTTTGCTAACTTGTGTTCCAACGCCTTGTGATTTTAGCACATGACATTGCAGCACTCCTGAGGAAATGAACACTTCAATGAATCATTAGGGAATGTAATTTTGATGTTTGGCTGAGGCAAATTCCAGATACAATGATAAGAAGGTTTACCAGGAATTTAACCAAAGCTGCAGCTGGACTATAAGTAGTTCATGCTAACATTATAATAATAATCCTTGGGTTTGATACAGCGTCTCATCACGTCTTTGAGACATCTCAAAGCGCTGCACAGAATATACTGTAAATTTTGTGGGCAAAATGTAGCAGTCAATTTTAGATTCAAAATGGAATGGATTGGATTCAACATTGGATTCAAAATGAAGTGAGCTCTTCAGCATTAACAATTAACAGCTTCTTGTGTCCATCATTTGGTTACTTCTGACAATTCTTCTATGTTAAGATGTAATAAAATGCTAATGTAATGTTGTGCATTATAAACAAATGCAAAGGAACATTTCACACTGTAGAGGATTGGAATTATTTTATGAATACCACAGTTGGTTTAAAAGCAGGCAGGAAGATCATATCACAGAAGTCACACACAAAATGACTGAAAAACAGAAAACATTTGCTGGACCTGTGTCAAGAATATGTTTTCAAATGTTGAAATGTGCTAATGGAATCTGTGCACAGCTTTGCGGTAGTCGTAATCTTAGTTTTTACTTGGTCCCATTTAAGGAAAACACTAATTAAATGAATACCCTATAAACCTGTATTTGTTTTAATACAATATATAACGTTATAAGAAATGAGGGTTGTACGGACCGGTTGTAATGGATGGGGAAAGGGAGCTCTAAGGCTTGACTCAGCTTCTACCATGATGGAAAGAAGCAGCTGTCAGTTGGAAACTGGCTCAAGTTCAGTAACAGAACTATATAGCATGCTGTCTGTCTTCCAGCACAGCCAGAGCAGTAAGTGATTTAAACACGTGGAGTAGGAACTTACATATTTAGCTGAGAAATCTGGTGCGATGTGAATATCAACTGTCCTTACTCCCCATTCGGTCCCTGACCAAGATTGCCTCTAACTCTATCTCACTCCCAACGCTGCTGAAAACCTCCTTAACACTTTTATCATCTCCCACCTTGATTCTTCAACTGCACTCCATACTGGTCTCATCCATATCCTCACCCACATTCTGCATTCCCAACACCAACCTTTGCCACGCTCCACAGGCTCCTTGCCTCTGAATGTGTAGACATCAAGATCCTCACTCTTACATATAAACCCTTTAATTCCGTGGCACCTCCTTATCTCTCTGACCTGCTCATACCCCACTCCTCCGCCCACCACCCATGCACAGCAATGCCTCACAAATACCCATGAAGTGAATGATCAATGAGTTGTTGACTGGCCAGGAAAGCAAGAAAAAATCCTTCTCTTTGAGGAGTGCCTTAAGATCCTTAGTGTCCACCTGAGCAGGTACATATAGGACTTCAGTTTAACTTCTCATCCATAGGACTGATGGACAAGATCTTTAATGCATGTATCTAACTACATGGGCTGTAACTCAAGAGTTCCATATTATACAAAAATGTGAAAAAGTTGTAAACTTTATTTTCAATTTTAAAATATTTTATAACCTAAAAGCAAAATTGTTTGTCCAGTAGTAAAAGATCCCAAAGTACTGGGTATCGTTCTGAAAGAACAAAGTTCTGAATAAGCGTTGAGGTATAGTTGGCATTAATATTTTACTAAATAATCAGCCTTGTTGTGAACAGACTCCATTCCAAAGATGGCATTCATCTGTTGCCAACAAAGAATAATTAAAGTTTCTTTCAATTTTAAGATTATTTCAAATGTCATTGAAAAGCTGGGCTACAAACACAAAGAAGATCGATCGATCTCATTGAAACACAGTGTTCTCCAGTTCCACATTGGTTGCCAGGGCTGGTGGGATGAATCCAGAAAGGTGATTTTTCACAAGGAATGGTTGATAAAACACTCAACAGTGACGAGCTGGAAAAGGGAGGGAGGAGACTGAAGCCACGGTCGAAGAGTAGAGTCTTTAGGTGTGACTTGAAGATGGGCAAAGAAGGGGCGAGATGGAGGGATTGAGGCGAGAAGTTCCAGAGAGCTCCCAGGGAATAGACAAAATAATGCGTAAAAAGTATGCGAAGCAAACCATTTCTGCTGTGAAATAGTCCTCGAAAACAAATCTGTGGATTTTCACAATATTTGCAATGCTAACAAAATATTTTGACAATTACATTTTATACATGTTCAGCTAGGTTACCTCGTGATTTATGATAGATCTGGTCAGATATACATCTCGCAAGACTATATCTCAAGTAAATTATAAATTCTCAACAGTCAGCAATATATTTTGCCACAAACAAAATCCCATTTTCCTCATTTCATCACATTTTGACCATTGATTTAAGTATTTTTGAAGATTGAGACATTTTTAATGGTTTAATCTCAGTGGCTTTATCACGATGAAACATTGTATGAGCTGCTTAACATTGTACTTTGTTTCACTGCAACCGTCATAGAGCAGATGGTAATCTCTGACTGAAGACTTGGAATGCAAATTGCTGTGCGCGATTCGCTGCCGTGTTTCGCCCACAGAATACACAGTCACAACACTTTACGGTACATTCTGTGAAGCGCTTTGAGACGTCTCGAAGACGTGATAAGGCGCTGTATCAAATGCAAGAATTATTATTATTAGGAATTGCAGAGAGATTAAAAAACCTAAAAATAATTAAACGCATTATATTGCAAAGTAAAAGTTAGGAACGATAATACGGGGAGGAAAGTTGATAACACTGTCATCAATGACTATAAATGGGCACTTATAATTTGACAGCCATGTACTTAAGGAGTCTGGTTTCAGAAAGAAACACATGAAAAAACACTCATTTCCAGGCTGTGTGAGGCATTTTTTAAAAAATTTAACACCTGAAACGGAAGCCATTAAAATGTCCAACGCAATGACTGTACATGAACAGTACCGCACAGATCAAATAAATCATTTCTTCACTCTGATTATCCCCTTCTCATTCTCTTCCCTCTCCCCGAGCAACTTTCTTAAGGAATGTCACAGAAACAGCTGTTGTAACATGCTTCCGATCTCAGTTTACTGAAATTCCACTCAAGTCACAAACTTCTGTATTTTAGGGAATTTCGCCTGCAGCTGCAGTGAAAAGTGTTCCAAGAAAATACACACCTTTAAAACATCAAAAGCTTATCCTTAAACACAGGGATAATTCATTGGAGCCTTGGTATAAATGTGGCACTTTGGATGATAAAATACCAACTTGAGCCTTAGCGAGGTGCTCCCGACACAGATCGCGCAGAACCAAATGAAAGGAATACAATTATTATATTTATGACACAACATCTTTTCTGTAACAAGGAACCCAATACCGAACATAATATTCCAGTGCAAACACCTAGAGTAATCACCTGCTACGCCCTATACATTAGAATATACAGCAAAGAAACAGGCTGGTCAGCCCAACTGGTCTATGCCGGTGTTTATGCTCCACATGAGTCTCCTCCTGCCCTTCCTCAGCGAAGCCTTCAAGCATAACCTTCTATTCCTTTCTCCCTCATGCACCTATCTTGATTCCGCTTAAATACATCTATGCTATTTGCTTCAACAACTCCTCGTGGTAGCATGTTCCACATTCCCACTACTCTCTGCGTGAAGAAATTTCTTCTAACTTCCCTGTTTGATTTACTGGTGACTATTTTATATTGATGGCCCCTGGTTTTGGTCTCCCCCACAAGTGGAAACAGCTGGCACAGACTCGATGGGCCGAATGGCCTCTTTTTGTGCTGTACGATTCTATGATTCTATTCTATGATCTTCCCTATGTCTACCCTATCAAAACCTTTCATCATTTTAAATACCTCTATCAGGTCACCCCTTACCCTCCATCAGTTTGAGAAACATCCATTTTCGGTATTCTGTTCCTCAGTCGACTTTTTATCCACTATTATTTTTTCTTTAATACCAAGACTCTTGGGTATTAATATATACCCTTGTGAAATATAACACACACTTAATGCAGCACCTTTCAAGTAGTGGGACTATGGCTTAGAGGTATGGTGTGGAGACGACATGGATGCCTTTAATGATACCTTCTCAAAGACCTTCTGACAGTCCACATATACAATATAGAATTTAGGGACTTCCCTCATCTTTGCTATCAGAATTACCTCAAAAACTTACATTAGATTTGTCAAATATAATCTGGGCTTCACGGGTCAGTGAAGATTGTTCTTGATCAATTTATTCTCCTCCTTGCAGGGAAAACATTCTAAAGAGGAAAGAACTGACCCCTATATTCCCAATTGTTCTGGGAATCAATACTTTTTTTTTAAAAAAGTTTAAAAACTGCCATTTCACATTGTAAGATGAGGCATTTCGGAGAAGAGGAACAGGAACCCTAAACGTCACATTGCTTTTGATTTACAAATCTCCTCCCCAGTTATAATTTCCTGTAAAATAAATGAATTCTGTAAATAATGTCATTGGGCAGAAACAACCATGATTGATGCAACAAATGCTTTCATAGACTTGTGAGTTATTTGTATATTAGTGTCAATAAGCAAAGTTAGGGGCTGGGTCAGAAGCACTGACAAACGCCATCTGTTCCTCCGTGACAATTACAGCACTTATGTTTCAGCATTTTATGGGTGTTGCAGAAGAGATGGTCGAGGACGCAGTGACAGACAGAAGCAGGTGATTACCCCACAAACGGGTCACAGTTACTGTACTGCAGATTCCACATGATGCTGCGTTTTCGCAGATATTTTATTCACAGTTAATGCTACCAGGAGGTGAGAAAGAAGCGCTAAGCTTCGATAAAGGCGGTAAAAATGGGAGCTGAGGGGGTTGAGGAGTAAGAATGCTGACCAAAATCGTGGTCAGAGAGGTAGGACTGGAGATGGACCTTGAACAGGTGGGGGAACGAGCAAGCGAAGGAGAGGGTAGGGTAGGGGATATGAGGCCTGTTGAGCAAAGGGAGTGGCTGGGTCAGTACTGTTTGAGAAACTTGCAGAGATAAGGTGGGATGAAACTATAGAGGGATTTAGAGGTGAGAACAAGGACCGTTAACTTGTTCCACTGGGGGATGGGAATCAAAGTGGCTGGGTGAAGATTGGGGTGATAGTGAAGGAAGGAAAGGCTGTAGTTTGCAGCTTGTGTAGGGAAGAGCTGTGGAGTGAACAAATGCTATTTGTTAACATAATTTAAGCTACATGCTTTTTCCTAAACAACTGATAGCTTAAGTGAGAGCAATGCTTGCTCAAAGTATTTTTAATCCGAAATACTTGCCTGGAAAGGTCTAAGAATTAATTATTGAATTTTCTTTTACTGTAAGCAAAACCTCAAAGGACAGCTGCCACATTATTGGGTGGAAAATACCCGATTATATAACGTATCCAACAGTCCAGCCTCTATCTAGCCAGTTGTTATGAAACGCAATAGAAAACCTCAGGAGGTCAGGAGCTTTCAGTTACATTCTCACACAAGGATTGACAAATCAGATCAGAGACTCAAAGGCTCACACAGAGCAGATCTCCACAAGATGCAGTATCTTCTTTCAAGAAGTAGGCCTTTTCCAACACTCTTCTCTTCCCTTCTCCTAAATTCTTGTCTGACTGCGGAATATTGCTCTCAATTAACTGCTACCGTTAATAATTAACAGTTAAACTCTGCAAGGGGTCTTGACTTTTATTTCAATTGATCAAAATCAGATTAGAAAGGCTAGCAGTCCTGACAGTCAACTCCATGAAAACTAAACCAAAGAGAAAAAAAAACCCTCAGCAACTATCATATCTTCGAGACGTCTCAAAGCGCTTCACAGACTACACTATTTTGAACTATAGTGTAACTTCATTGAAACCCATCATATGGAACTTCTATTAAGCAACACAAAACTGAATGGACAAAACCACAGCAGATCCAAGCTGCCAGTAACTGGTAGTGCCATTTTAGGCTGCACACAAAGTCGTACTGAGAATAAGGGAGGAGGAGCAAGCGGCCATGTGGATGATGGTATTGTTAACCGATATGTTTTCAGAAGACTGCATTCAAATTTGTATCAGAACTGTTCAAGCCAATTCCATCAACAGCGCTTGTGACACTATTTGATTATAGCTACGTTACACTCCTAAAGAAATTATCCCTGAGGCTGGGGATCAAACTCATAAAATCCTCATAAAGTCCGTCAGTGTTTCGCAAATCTCCTGCCTTGTCTCCCTAAGTACCCGGGGGTACAGTATGTGGATTCCTCAATGACTGTAGAAAAGTTGAAGGGAAACAGGTTAGTAACCGACAAGAGCTATAGTAGATGTCTGTAGAATAAAACAAATGTGCAAAGCGCCTTGAGATGTCTTGACGACGTGATAAAGTATTATATCAAGGATTATTATTATCATAAAGAGCCAACATTTAAGGAGGAAGGAAAAGGAAGGGCTGAAGTTACTCAATAAGTCAAGAGAATCAAGATTTAAATTCCTCCTGACCGACATGAATTTGTATTCCAGTTCTGATTGTGCTACAAGCAAAGTGGCTCCATGACAGAAAGGCACTCCATCTTTGGGAAGGAAGGAAAGCTGTTAGGACTAGTCCCACTCTTCACGAGCACAGCTTCTGCTGGCTGCTGATTAAATGATTTATTTGCGGTAGCCATAAAGAATCTGCACCCGAGATCTCTGGCAAGAGGAAATCCTGTCGGAGTCCTGTAGCTCAGTGGTTAGAGCACTCGCTTTGCAAGCGAGAGACCTGAGTTCAATTCCAGGCAGAGGGCGAAACCTTGGGCAAGTTTCCTTACTCCACACAGAGCCTAATAATAATCTCTCCAAAACCAAAAACAATAATAAATTGGTCATTTTCAATCTACGACTGTTTGTGGGACATTGTTGTGCGCAATTGGCTGCCGCGTTTGCCCACAAATATACAGTCAATTCACTTTACAGTGTGTTCTGTGAAGCGCTTTGGGACGTCCTCCCGACGTGAAAAGCGCTATATTAAATGCAAGGATTATTATTATTATTATTATTAAATGCAACAGCGTGGAACTAAATATAAAGTTAGAGGAATAGTTTATCTTGAAAGCCCCTTCCTGCAGCTAAGAAACTGTACATGCGTAATTTTTCTTATCATGTAGGCAATCTATCATACCACCAAATAAATTTATTTGAAAATATCCCAGTTATCTCTGAATAGGGCGTCAATGTAGTTATTTGTGGTGCAAAAGTAACTGCCTTGTTAAAAGTCCCATTTGAAAACTGAATAACCTATCCTTTAAGTTTGAGGACTCTTTGGTTTGATTCAGTGCACAAATTGTCTGCCCCATTTGCCAACAAAATACAGTCACATCACTTTATAGTGGATCCTGTGAAGCACTTTGAGACAATGTGATAAGGCGCAATATTAAGTGCAAGGACTGTTTATTAATTAGTGATTGTAATAGCTTATTTCGCTTTGCAGGCATACAAACATTCCAGAGTAAAAAAAGCACATAACCCCTTATGTCCCGAGTTAAAAAAAACAGCACCTCGCCCTTACATCACAAGTCGATACACTTCCTGTGTGTTTGCCACCTCCGGTACAAAAAAAAATCACCACAAGTCAAATAGTCACCTCTGCTTCCTGTATGCCACTAATGCGCTATGCAGGAAATAGCAAAAATTTATATAGAGCGTATGTCATGGAAATAGGCCATTTGGCCCAACTTGTGCATGCCAGTGTTTAGAAACATAGAAACAGGAGAAGGCCATTCAGCCCCTCGAGCCTGTTCCGCCATTCTATAAGATCACGGCTGATCTGTACCTCAACTCCAATTACCTGCCTTTTGCCCCATATCCTTTGATACCCTGACCTAACAAATATCTAGCCACCTCGTCTTGAAAATGTGAATGGAAATGTTTGTACTCCACAGGAGTCTCCACCCAATACTTATTCAGTTCAATAACCTTGTATTGCTATCCCTCTCATGTGTATATCAAGCTTCCTCTTAACATGTCTACACTTTCTGATTTAACCATGGCTTTGAGCATCGAGTTCCCCATTTGTGGAGTAGTTCCTACTAAATTCTCCTTTAGATCTCCTCGTTGCTACCTTAGACTTGGGTCCCCGGGTTACAAACTCCCCGAGAGGTGGAAACATTTTTTATGCTAACATTGTCAAACCCTTTTATAATGTTGAACATCTCTATTAAGTTCATGTAACCTGCCAGCTCTGGTATTATCCTAGTAATCTAACTCTGTACCCTTTCCATCGCTGTTTATTTTGTAGTCAACTTTTAGTGTGTGGGAAGCCAAAATGGTCGTCTTCCAGATCACCATGTGTCAGGCTGTCACCTATGTGTCAGAGAGTTGTGGTTTCAAGTCCTACATCAGCACCTTGAACTCATAGTCTATGCTAACACGCCAATGGAATGCTGATAACATGGTCATTCACTTCATGACCGTAAAGGGGACATGACTGTGCACAAAATTGGCTGGCAAGACACAGTCATTACACGTTACAATAACTCCTATGAAACACTTCGGGACACATCCTTTTATCACACATGCAATAAAATAAGTCTATTAAAAAAAATGTAGGTATGACATTTAATTTGTCTCGTCTTGCTATGCTTTGTTATTTCCTCTGCCAATCCCTACAGTCTCTATTCATATTGCAGCGCATTTCTATGGATGGCAGGGACTTTCTGATATCTCATCCAAGCACACATTCTTCCTAATGTGAGAATGACCAGTGAATGCCACACAGTAGTGCTTAATCCTTTCCTTGCCAGACAGTGTGAGATGATTAGTGAACGAAGGCAGACTATTTCACCGACAGTTGTCTTTGGGGTCACACGCACACTTTCCTCCAGGATACCAATTAGAATAGAAAATGTCTCTCCTCCCTTGTCCAGGACAAACTGTAACACTATTACCACTGTCCAGCTGAGATCAGCTAAGTTATGACAATCGAAGGATCAAACCTTATTTACAGTCCTGTCTCGCTTTCAGAGCAAGGATCGGCTTCATCAACTGAGCCATCGGGAAAGCCTTCAGTGTGATTTATCCACATATAATCAATAAACAGTGCGCAGACATTGTGAAAGCACTATAAACAACTCTCAATATGCTTATAGCAACTGTACCTTTATGAGATGTTTGTTGACCCATTTTGTGAACGTCTTTTTCTGCACTCTGTCCCGCTCATCTATAAAAGAAGAGTACATTTTAGTTTACAGTGTTAACAGGGGGAAGGAAGGGGAAAGAGGAAGTGAAAAATATTTAAATACCTAAATATAATATATAAATAAGCAGTGTTTCAATTTTCACAAAGGATCTGGTTCTGAAATGGTTAAGAAATTCAAGTTCAATGTGATAATATAATCTAGGTCTATTTTCTGCAATTCTGTAAAGATTTCCTTTTCGTTTTGTTACAGACATCACCTCCGAACCTATTTCTAGTCGTGATACCAGCCCAACAACAAGAGCTGTATTCGTGCAAATGAAATCCAGCCTTCCAATAACAGAGTTAAGTCCTCTACAATGTGCTTTTCTTGTGACAAAAGTAAAGTTCGGTCAGAAAAGCTCTTCAGTGAATGCAATAAATGTAATATGAATAAATCAATATTGCTGCATTGTCAAAAACTGTCTTTTGCAACCAGTTCTCAGTTGTTTCATCAAGGTAATCAACTGTAATATGTTCCTACTCTAATGTTGATTACCACACGTGGACACATTGCCTTTCGTCAAGGGCATTTACAATGTGCAACAGCTGACATGGACTTAATACCATTCATCTCTGACACCTCCCCCACTGCCATGATGTGTCATCTGTGTAAAAGCCCTTGTATAATTCCCCTCTCCATAAAAATATTCCCAGAATCACAACGGGGACAGATATATGTGTAAAATTGCTTTGACCATTTGGGTCTGATAGAATTATTTGACACCACTGTTTTGCTGCAGCATTTCATTCTTCCCCCTCAACCTCTGTGGGCTAAACTGTCTGGGTTACAGCCCCACACCAAGACTTGTTTAGGATCCAGTTTACAAATCAGTAGTAAATGAGCACACAGCATTATTAACCATTAAGCACCATAGCACACAATGCCTTGTGGCACTTGTCAATCTGATGTATTCAACTCTTTAAAAGGAGTGCATTTTAATGATTAAATATCATGACCACTTTCAAAAAAGCTGGTTGGCAATCTCACTGCGTGCACAATGTCAAAACTGGGTACCACTCATGTGTGTTTAAATACAATCAAGTCTACTTTAAGGAAAACCGTGCGAGAAAAAAAATTAACTTTAAAGTTTAAACTTCTAAAATGAGCATTTTCAAAATGATGACTTATTGAGTTAAAAAAAAACTTTCAATTGAATCTTCAAATTCAGCTTTTTTTACTGTCCAATATCACACCTTAGATGATGGGCAGGTAATAATAATAATCCTTGCATTTGATATAGCGCCCAATCATGTCTTCTAGATGTCTCAAAGCGCTTCACAGAATATACTGTATTATTATAGCTAAGAGGACATCACACAAACGCACAAAGAGGTGACTGGCTGTCACTGTAAAGTCTTTGATTAGGGATTATGTATTGAATTGTACATGAAAGTTAAAGGTTTGAAGGTCTGGTCAGTGGATTTGTATAGTTTGCTCAGAGAGCTGGTCCAGATTTGATGGACCAAATTGTTGGACCTCCTTCTGCTCTTTAAATGTCTCTGATTCTATGAATTCACAATCCGTATATATTCATTCAAATAATTTTTTCTAGTTCCAATGTTTTAAACTCAAAGAAACTGGAAAACAATACTTTAATTTGATCCAGAAACATAATGTGATGTAGTTCTGTTATATAAACGCACGCAGTTGGCCAATCTACACAGATAATCCCCCAAAACATAAATATGGTGAATGACCGACTTTTGCTGAATGCGGATCAGACAGAAATATATATTTTTTTGGGGGGAGGAGGGGGGGGAGGAGATCCATCACTGTGCTTAAAGCATTCTCCAAACCAAGCTGAGATTTCCATGCATTCCATTAACACATTAACCAGAGGTAGATTGTTGGGAGGGATGCATCCTGCTTACAACAACAACAACTTGGATGTATATAGCGCCCTCCACACCGGACGGCGTCTCAGAGCGGTTCACAGTAACGGATCCCGGGGCCGAGCCGGGGGGGGGGAGGGGGTTGAAGGTGATCAAAGGCACAGTCGAAAAGAAAAGTCTTCAGCAGAGACCTGAAAGTAGGAAGAGAAGGGGCGAGGCGAAGGGAGTGAGGAAGGGAGTTCCAGAGACTCAGGGCGCAGTGGCTGAAGGCGCAGCCGCCGAGGGTGGAGCGGAGGACTCGGGGGACGAGGAGGAGGCCAGACCCGGAGGAACGAAGAACGTAATTCCAGAAAGTATTAGGTGAAGGTTGGCAAGAGCCACGGCTTGAGGAGAGCCCAGAGTGTGCGTTGCGGTAACTGTTAAGAGTCCAATCAGCTAAACCCACATAGCTTGCCATTAAAATGCCTAGATTCACTTCGAAATTATACCATTGATTGTAATATTGATCTGATCAGGCAAAAAGGGCCGCTCAGTTTAACATATCAACCGAAGATTGACAGATCCAATATTGTAGCATGCCCTTAGTATTATATTGAATCATCAGTCATCATAGATTATGTGCTCAAGTCCTGGTTTATGATGGGCTTGAATCCACAATCTAAAGGCCCAGAGTGCTTCAAACCGACCAAATGGACAAGTAGAATGAACAATTACAAGACTTTAGGGAAATTAAATAGTACTGTCGAGCTAATTAACATTTGCAGAAATTAGGGAGGTAGTGGTTTCATTTGTAGATTCTCTACACGAAGCTCATTTTGCAATAAATTGATATACAGCACTAATGTATTGATCACCAAATTAATCAAGAATCTCAGATGCACTATAATAATAATCCTTGCATTTGATACAGCGCCTTATCGGGTCTTCGAGACGTCTCAAAGCGCTTCACAGAATATACTGTAAAGTGAATTGACTGTATATTTTGGGGGCGAAACGCGGCAGCCGATTGCGCACAGCAGCGTCCCCACAAACAGTCGTGGATTGAACAACCAAATTATTATTATTTTTTTTGAAGAGATTATTAACCCCGAAAGGCGATCCGCCAATCAACAGGTTCCTATTACAGAGGCGTGCAATAATGGAAATAACATCAACAAATAATGAAAAATCACTGTACTGACCCATGCAGCACATCAAGGAGATGAGACTTGCATTGAATTCTCGGTCATTGTCATACAAACCCCACATCCTAGCAGCCCGCTGGGCAGTCATTGCGTGTGTTCTGTCTTCTTACTCGTGCTGTGAGCTCAAGATTCTTGTGCATCGGAATGCAGCTGTGGTGCAATGAACCACAAGGATGGTGCAAGACGGCATGAACACCCTACGTCCTGCAAACTTTGAGGGTTTCTTCTCCTTGTGCGTGGCGTACAGTTAAAGCGGAGTGATACCAAGTCTCTCCTCCTTAAATCTCGTCCAAATCGGCCACCTCAAAAGAAGTCGGCGTGAGGGTGAACAGGTGTACGATGATAAGTCATCTCGCAGACTGAACATAAAATCTCTCGCCGCGAGGTCAGAAAGGGATGAATTTAAAGTCTTTTTCAAACAGCAGAGGCAGGGGACCAAAAAACAAGTCTCATTGCAAAATACAAAATAAAATTGTTCAGTGCATCTGTGCTATGCCAACAGTTAGTACACACTTCCTATTCAGGCTCGCCTCACAGTTGTCCAGCTGCCAAAGAATTACAGTCAAATTAAAAACTCAAAAGAAAGGATCTGATGTATCGATGTTCTTCAGCAATTGTATTCCAAGTGACCCACATACTGAAGCCAAATCAGACATGCAGAAGGCACAGGCTGCAACCATTTCCCTTTCTCTTGCTTCGTACTGATAACAGTGACAATAAACTGCTCAAGGCTATAAATACCTTTCCCAGCTTGCGTATTAAGCAGCAAGCCTTTATTCCAGTATGACTAATCTTGTCTAACTTCTCTGCTGAATTCACCTGCCATTGCTGCAGTTGTCTGTGCTGCTGCACTGCTTCATGTCAGCTCACACAACCCTCCTTAAAACATGGAGGTCTAACGTCATTTCCTCAAAACAGAAAGTGATTCAGTGAAGTCTTATAATGCGACTTAATGCGAGTCACTTAAGTTAATGAATAAAAAGGACTCCAGTGCAGACAAAAAAACAAGGAAAGCCCCAGGTGAGTAATACTAAGAAATTAGCAATGGGGATATTTTTCATTAAAACAGTAAATAGTCAGAATAATCCTTGCATTTGACGTAGCGCCTTATCGCAGCGTTGAGACGTCTCAAAGCGCTTCACAGAATATACTATAGAGTGGAGTGACTGTGTATTTTGTGGGCGAAACGCGGCAGCCAATTGCGTTTTTCACAAAGATGCCACTTTTCTCAAATTATAGCATTAAGGCTAATTACGAAATTAACTCAATTCACAGGAAGTTATTTTTTCCACTGGAAAGTCTCTCTTTCTGCAAAAAAAAGATGATTGTTGAATGAACATCTGATGGTATTGAACATCTCTTTACTACTGGTTCTTGAACAAAATTTAAAACCTTCAGCACCACAAAAAAGTTCCATTATATTGAATTTTCGGCCGCAAAATACAGTCAATTCACTTTACAATATATTCAGTGAAGTGTTTTGAGACGTCTCGGTGATGTGATAAGGCGCTGTGTCAAATGCACGGAGTATTATTCATTATTATTATTCCTTAAGACCCATCTTGGAGTCGTTTTATGAATGTAAATTACCCACTAGCCTTTTACTATTCTACCATTGCTCCTATTTCTAAAATAGAATTTATGCTGCAGTCTACCTCTTCACAGGCTTTCAGAGATGGTGCCATTCTGGTAGATTACTGCAGCAAAGGCGTACGGATTCAAGGCCCATTTTATAAAACAGTCGGAGAAAAATAGAATATTTAAAAATCACAAGCTTATATTTTTGGCGACTGTTTGGAAATGCTATTATGTAAGTGTTGGACAACTATGTTGATAAGGAATGGCAGATTTCAAATCAAGATTGGATGTAGCGAGCCAAGCAGCATTTTTTTTTTCACGTTGGTAAATGAAAAGCATTGTAGATGTACAACACACAATGCAGAACTGACAGACTCCCTAAGGCAGCATTGAAGAACAGGTTTAACCCTCTCAGAACTACAGCAACAGATAGCTTCACGAGATCAGGAAAGTGAATAAAAATGAAGATGGATCAGAAAAGGCCTTTCAAATGTATTCGATCTCATCCATCCAAAATACCCACCCTACTCCCATCTTTCTAACAGAGCATCGTGTTTTTCTTAAACGACTCCTTCATCCGGGCTCCAACCTCTTTCCCTGGCAACCTGCATGGCGTTAACTACCCTCTACCATAAACACATTATTACCTGATGTCTGCCCGCAAATTGCCCTCCGCAACTCTAAACCCACGTCTTCTTGTTCACTGACTTGGTGCGTCAGGTGTCAGCCGGGCTCAGGTGTGGACTCAAGCCCCTCATTGGAACTTTGAACTCACAATCTAGGCCGACACACTGAGGGGAGCGCTTGTATTATCCGAGGTGCTGTCTTTCGAATGAGATGTTAGACCATACCGTCTCTGGGAAGCTCTCTGAGGAATTATCCTACACGATAAGTGCCCTTTGTCCTTGATGATAAGTCTCTGAAAAACTAAATATCATTGGGGTGAAAAACGTGACAGTCAATGTCATGATTATCATTAATACAGACCGCTTTGTTAGAATACTCCCCAATATGGCGCGAGTCCACTTATAATGCAGGATTGCTCACAGTGTAGTTACACCATGGATCAGGAAGTACAGTGCCATCCACTGATCAACTTCCTGTGTAAAGTGTACATGCACAGCACACAGGATGTGACATCAGCACAGTTTCCTGCATTTGTGCTTCTTCTTGTGAACTGTGCCTATGTGCAGCACCTGGGAAGTCAGGTCAGCAGGGAATCCAATACATACCTTCGCCAGGCGTGCAGGACGTGGTGTCAGTAGCAACCGAGTGACCCGGAAGTGCTACCTGGGGCCATTTTTAGAATGGGTCTAGTTACAGCCCCATGGTCTTGGGTCTTACAGCGCCTTGGGACGTCCTCCTGACGTGAAAGGCGCTTTATAAATGGAATCTTGTTGTTGTTGTTGTTGATGGTCTTGGGTCTTACAGCGCCTTGGGACGTCCTCCTGACGTGAAAGGCGCTTTATAAATGGAATCTTGTTGTTGTTGTTGTTGATGGTCTCAGTTGATCAGCACAAGGGACTGTGTTATAACAGGGTCAACCTGTAATTATAACTGAGGAAACTCAACACTATGTTGGATATTCTGCTCCTGTGGCAATGTCTCACTCTGTACCTTGGGGTGATCTTTCCCCAATGGTTGGGGACCCAGATGTTTGCACCAATACATTCAACAGCTGGAGCCTGACAGATTCCACCACTTCAGGCCTAATTCCCACTTAATCAAACTAGTATTCCCTGAATCAACAACAAATTAGGGGTGTGGGGTGGGGGAATAGGGCGGATAGTTGGGGGTGGGGGAATAGGGCGGATAGTGGGGGGTGGGGGAATAGGGGAGGATAGTGGGGGGGGGGGAATAGGGGAGCATAGTGAGGGGTGGGGAATAGGGCGGATAGTGAGGGTGGGGGAATAGGGCGGATAGTGGGGGGGGGGAAATAGGGGAGCATGTGGGGGGGGGGAAATAGGGAGAATAGTGGGGGTGGGGGAATAGGGAGGATAGTGGGGGGTGGGGGAACAGGGAGGATAGTTGGTGGGGTGGGGAATAGGGGAGGATAGTTGGGGGGGGGAACAGGGAGGATGTGGTGGGGGGGAACAGGGAGGATAGTGGTGGGGGGAGGAACAGGGAGGATAGTTGGTGGGGGGGGAACAGGGAGGATGAGGGGGGGGAGGGGGATGAGGGGGGGGGAATAGAGAGGATAGGGGGGAGGTGATTGTGAAAAGGTAGGTGTTTAAGATTATCAGGAACAGAATGTGCCAACAATGCAGTCATTATCACAAGTGGGAAGGGTAATTGTGACTAAATGTCACCTTTAATTACCTCCTGATTTTCTAATCTCTTTCTGTTTTGATTTTCACTTTCTGTCACGTCACTTTATTGCACAGACTCCCCAAACAGCCGGATTAAAGGAATAACACTACTCTCGTGCCCCCAAAGAAGAAATGATTGGATTTTATTATCTCGTCCCCATTCGCTTTTAGAAGTTTGCAGTTAAAACGTCAAAACATTGCCTAAAGACCTTCCTCTTTGGTCACCTCTCCCCTCCTTCTACCCCCTGGCTCGGGGTCGGACTCCGCCACTGTCAAGTGCTCCAGGACATGAAGGGCGCTATATAAATGCAAGTTGTTGTTATGTGTTAGATAATTGAATGTATTTCCATTCAGGTGGAATTAAAAGTTGATTCGAATGATCCAAGAAAAAAGTTGGATGAATTATAACCAGATGAAGAATACTTGCCTTCTGTTTTTGGTCAGGTGTTTGAAACTACTAAACGATGCTTTGAAAAATGTCTAGCAATAGAAAGTACAGTCTCTAAATAGGAAAAGTTAAGAACTAGCATTTCTCCTCCAACACTCCTCACTAGAAATGATCTGTAAAAAAAAAAAGTCCTTTTTATTGATGTTACCGCTGCCCCAGTTAGCACAGAAGAAACACGTTGAATAACCACTGCTTTTTCCTGTGTAGAGACATCCGGTACTTCAGCGGTTTTAGTATGAATCAGTAATTCCACCTAAAAGCTCTCACTGCAACTAAGCAAGTTTACTCGAAGCAAAGGCATCTTTCCTACATTTGCTGTTGTGGGCAGTCTCTGACGGTATCTGACTCATTGATAACTACTGTCACTCGAAATAATATTAACCTTGCATTTGACATAGTGCCTTATCCCAGCTTCAAGACGTCTCAAAGCGCTTCGCAGAATATACTGTAAAATCAATTGACTGTATATTTTATGGGCGAAACACAGGAACGAACTGCGCACAGCAGCGTCCCCACAAACAGTCGTGGATTACGTGACCAAATTATTATTTTTTAAAATCTTCTTTGACATCACAATCATAGGTTTCCGTTCTATCTCTACAGGCATAACTGGGAGCTGAGTTTCCAGTGAAAGAAAGAGTGGAGTCCTGTGGAGTCAGTGGTTAGAGCACTCGCTTTGCAAGTGAGAGACCTGAGTTAAATTCCAGGCAGAGGGCGAAACCTTGGGCAAGTTTCCTTACTCCATACAGAGCCTAAATAATAATCCCTCCAAAACCAAACAATAATAAAATATTGGTCATTTTCAATCTACGACTGTTTGTGGGACATTGCTATGCGCAATTGGCTGCCGTGTTCGCCCACAAATATACAGTCAATTCACTTTACAGTGTGTTCTGTGAAGCGCTTTGGGACGTCCTCCCGACGTGAAGAGCGCTATATCAAATGCAAAGATTATTATTATTATTATTGCTTAGGTGGGTGTTGCAAAAGATCTCTTGGCATTATTTTGAAAAAAAAAAGAAATTTCTACCGGTGTCCTGACCAACAATTCCTCCAATAAAACTGGTCATTCACTTTGTGGCTATTTGCGGGATATTGCTGTGTGCAAATTGGCTGCAATGTTCACCCACAAATACACAACACAGTTACTCCATGGGACATCTCTAATAATCCTTGCATTTGGAATAGCGTTCTTTTAGAAAATACCGGCTGTCATAACCTCATAAACTGACCACATTTACCATTGACACATTTTTGTGTTTGGTACGGTGAGTGTTAAATGTTGCACCCGCAAAGCAAAGACGTGTCAATCTTAGATTGTGCTCATAAAAACACAGCAGCACGAGAAGCTAATGAATCCTCGCCACTAAAATACTTTTATAAAGTCACAAATCAAAGAACACACCTGTTTCCCAACACCCTCACAGGACATTTTCCAATTACAGGCGATTGCCCCTTGCGGGCTTGCAGAACGATGATCTACTCCGAAAAACACACTGATTAGGATCTTTAACGAAAACTAAATTTCGTTTGTCTCCTCTTCAGGTTCCCCTGCAACTCACACACCCCATTCTACAGATGAAAGTGCAGCCCAAATGACTGCCTTACAAGCTACTCCCGAGGTCATTCTATAATAATTCCTCTCCCTCCCTGTATCCAACACTCTTCTTTATCTGACAGACGGGAAGGGGGGAGGGAGAAGATGACCAAAGATACGGTCAAAGAGAAAGATCTCAAGGTGGACCTTGAAGGAGGTTGGGGAAGGGCAAGGTAATCAGGTGAAGGGACTCTGGGATGGAGTTCCAGAGAGCGGAGCCAGAGAGCCTGAAGCAGAGGGGTTGGTAGAGTTTAGAAGGTCATTGAGGTAAGGTAAACACTGCTGTAATCTGTTATGCCATTGCATATTTAATGTTTGCTGATATCTATCTAAAGCTATTACAGTTACGTTAGAACTTTTAGCATTCATTAAATCTGAAAAAAAATCAGTAAATGTGACTAAATAATTAGTATATTTGGTGTAGAATCTTTAACGTCTGGACTTTAAACTTTTAAACAGAGCACTTCACAAATATATTGTAAAGCAAAAGGCACTAAATCAAATATAAATACAAATATATATGCGTATATATAAATCAACCAAAAGGCAGGGCATGAGAAACTAACTTCTCCTTTAGAAAAGCTGTGACATGTTTCACGATAATGCAATTTTTCTTTCTATTGATTTACAGGTTTTATTAAAATCGAAAAACCCAAGCAAACATTTACATTCATCCTTTGAACTTTTTTTTTAAACAAAAGAATTGAAGGTCTTAACTGGTGCATTGCAAACATGTATGTATGTTCTCCATTACAAAACACTCCAAAAGGGCTCACGCTCAGCCATACATTTTTACAATGTAGAAATTTTTTGTACTGCACCCCAGATGCTTATTCAGAAATAAATCTGTTTTTTACACTTAAAGTCACAGATGTACCAAAGTGATTTAAAAATAATTCAGCTCTTGGTGAATTGAATCCATACCATGAATCGACAATAAACAGATAACTGGAATCTGGATCAAAGGTTCAATGATTGAGAGGAAAGTAAAGTGGTTTGATAGCATATCCTAACCTTGAATCAGGAATGTGTTTATCTGTTGTTTTTTTTCAACATTACTTTCACTCTTGCTTCATGCCCAATTTCCCGCAAATCTAGTCTACTTTCTTCTCCATCCAACTGCCGTCATCTTTTCTCTACTTCTGCCTCAGCTGTGAGAAGCACTTTGGAAAAATTGGGAATGGTGCTTTACAAATGTAAATCGTGGTCGCTGCTATTTATTAATGTTAAACCTGCACGTCCTGAGGTTCTCGGGTCAAAGGTTTAAGTCGAATAGCCAACCCCTTTAAGCCGCTCATCATTTTAAAGATACCAGTCATGTCCTTTATCAATGTTTTCAACAATAAGCACGAGGGCAGGGCGAGCCCGACGGTGCAGTGGATGGAGCAGCAGCTTGCAGACCAGACAATCACTGGTTCTATTCTAGGTCCACACTATTCTAGCCCTGAGTTTGTTGGTCTGAGCCAAGACTGTAAATTGGCCAACCCAACCCATGTAGGGGAGCAATGCTGCTCAGGTTCCTGTGACTGGTCCTACCACAGTTCCCTCTACTGGTGGGGTGGATGCATGTCAGTCAGGGCGGCTGATGTGACACTCTCCACATTGACTACTTTGGTTGACCACAATATTCTGAATGTGGACTTACGGTTAACTGTGAATATCAAACTGTCAGTGAATGATAAATTAGGACTTTCGCATCCCTTTCCACCTGTTTTTCCACCTTTGCTAATGGAAACTGCACATCATGAACCCATTAAAATCTCCTGTTCCTAACAGGATAAACTTGTTTCAGTAAAACTTCCTGTAACCTGACTTTCAGTGTTAATCTAGGCATTAAAACTTTGCCGACGTTACCACTGAAAGTAGGGCCTACGTTTCTTAAGCACAAGTGTCATTTGAAAATATTCTGAAAGTTTCAAGTTTTAGACCACAACATTCTGCTTATCAGCCTCCAACAGCTGTCAGATACAGACAACAGGGAAATATATGTCACATGGCAAATCATGTTTCTTTGAAAAAATGCAGAATGCATATGTCGGGGCTCAAAATAAACATCAAACCAAACATTGGGGTAAGGTAGAATTTCATCATTGGCAATGTTTCAGTTTGATAAAGTTGTTCGGATCTGGAATGCACTGCCTGAAAGGGTGGTGGAAGCAGATTCGATAACAACTTTCAACAGAGAAGTGGATAGGTATTCGGGGAGGACACATTTGCAGGACTATAGGGAGAGAGCAGGGCAGTGGGATTAATTTGGATAGTTCTTTCACGATGGGCCAAATGGCCTCCTTCTGTGTTATATAATTCTATGATTCTATAAGAAATCTGCAACAATATGATTTTTTTTCAAATGGCTGAATATATATTACCATAATATGTAACACAATAAACACGTAGCGCCGTTTCAGGCATGTTAGATAATCCAACTTTTTCTATGTCCCCCAACTGTATCATTCCCATACTTAGTTCCCTGTTTATTTCTATTTCAGAAAACAAACAGGACCAGGAGTAAACAGAATTAGGGGTTCAAACATTAAACAGCACCAGCATTGTTCTGCATTTGTAACACTTTGAAAAGATTGAGCAGGTAAGAAGTTTGCTCCCCTTCAGGCAACATTCTTACAACACAAACTGTTAGAACAATAACTGTTCCTCAGAAAAGTCAACAACTCACAAAAACTCCGCGAGTACCAAGCAAAGACCTATTGCTTAACCATGCACCGCCATATTTCGCCCCCAAAAATATACAGTCTATTCACTTTACAGCATACTCTGTGAAGCGCTTCGAGACATCTTAACGACGTGATAGGGCGCTGTATCAAATGCAAGGATTATTACCATAAAGGGAATAATGCAGACAAAGTTCTCTGCGAGCTACAGAGCTGAGAAACACTATCCTGCATGAAGGGCCCTACCTATATCAATACAGGTTGTCGTTGAAAACAGAAACCTAACTTGGAGGCTGGATGGCCTGCAGAGAAAAATTGGGATATTCCTCTGATCAGTTTTCACATGCCTGAGAGATTAGGACCACGGATTAGAGATCCCATTTCTTTAATGCAATCTGCCAGCCCTGATGTGTTCTAGAAACTGGATCCACCCAATGTTCTTACATCACGATTCCAAATTCTGTGCATTAATCACAGTGCTGCACCTTGAATAGTCTGGACACAACACCCAAAATGTTTTGCGTGAATCATGTTCAGTAAACGCGCTGCGAAGAGGTGGTAATACACCTTTTTTTGGGGAGAAGAAAAAGCAAAGAAATCTGATGACATGTACAGTACATTAAAATAACCTCCTTTATATTGTAAAGTTTCACAAATTGTGCAAGTCATGCACTCAGTAGATAAGGAATCAGCAACGTGCAATGACTGACCATTTTTGGGGGGTTATTTTGTATATCCAGAGTAAATATGAAGTGCTCCTATTTACATGTCACTCCAGGAACAAATTTAATTTCAAACTGAATCGAGAAAGTGCAGCAAACACACACGTGTTGACTGCTGCAGTCCGAAGTTTTGAACGCGACCTTTTCTGGGAAAAGCACCAACAAGTCAGAACAATACTGGAAATATTTTGTGATCGAGATTTGATCAGATATACTGCAGAGCGTTTGCAATCCAGCCCTGGATAATATTTTTGTTTCAGTTGTCGCACAACATTACAGAACAACCTGGTCACAACATGCCGGGCTGATATAGCGCAGGGCTCATAGCATGACGCACATCGCTGACTGACCAAGTGGGAAGTAATGGCAGCATTAACAGCACTTTCCTTGCACAGCGCATACACAGTAACTGATGTCAGCAGCAACCCGTCTTTTCAAAGAGCCGGCACAGACATGATGGGCCGAATGGCCTCCTTCTGTGCTGTATGACTATGATTCTATGAACTGAAAGCAACAGCCTTTTTTTTTACAATGGATCATCTTACTCCACATGGTCTGATTTACTGTAAAAATATCTGGTACCACTTTATACTATAGTAAGCTTTAGTTTGTTTTGGTTACTAGTATAAATACAACAGTGACAACAACAACATCTTGCATTTATATAGTGCCCTTCACGGAGGGTAGCGTCTCTGGAGTGCTTGCCAGAGCACAACACCGGCCCAGGGGGAGAGGGAGGGGGGGAGGTGACTGTAAACACAATCAAAAAGCACGGTCTTTAGGTGGGATTTGAAGGTGGGGAGGGAGGGGACAAAGCAGAGGGATTAAGGGAGAGAGTTTCAGGGCATAGTGGCTGAAAGCACGGCCACCAACGGTGGAAAGGAGGGCACGAGGGTCAAACAAGAGGCTGGAGCCAGCCAAGCGGAGGCAGCAGGAGCTTATGTATTCTCCTGGTTCCTAATGGCACAGGAACTAACCTTTAGTCACACAAAACGGCTGATGTCACAAATGGTTCACACTGAGGGTTTTCCTCTTCATTATGTGTTCAACAGGGACGCTCTAAACTAAGATATCTGCTTAACAGGCTTTAAACCAACCAGACAGCGCTGCATAATGGCTGAAATTCATTAACATATCTGCACACATTGAGAACAGGTGCTCTCTTCCCCAGGTGTAACTCCAACAGAGAGACTGCAGGTTCATAAAAATGAATTTGTCTGAAAAGGTTCAACATATTTAAACGTTTCATTAATTCTGTTTGTGTGGCCTGCCTGAGACTGACTTAATTCATTTACCCCCAAAAAAGTTTCCTTTACCCTTCACCACACCATATTTTGAACTCCCTCCTCTGAGGGATGGGAGGTAACAGACCCAGGCAAGGATGGGGGTGATAGGGTCACGGAGCTTGGTGCGGGAGAGGACACGAGCTGCAGAGTTCTGAATGACAATAATAATCCTTGCATTTGATTTAGCACCTGATCACGTCTTTGAGGCATCTCAAAGCGCTTCACAGGATGTACTGTAAAGCGGACTGACTGTATTTTGTGGGGGAAAAGCGGCAGCCAATTGCGCAGTCTGTAGCTTGCGGAGGGAAGGGTCACAGATGTTGACAACATTTATACAGCAACTGAATTTATATTGCAATATAGAGAGCCCTTCGCGCGAGGTAGTGTTTTGGAACATTTAACAGGTAATTAGGCTTGGAGTCAAATGCAGAATAATTCATGTAATTCTGATCTTCCTGTCTACTGCAAAATGTGGTCTTTGCTTTCATTCTTATCCTATATTTTTTCTAAACAAACCCACTCGCATGTACTCGGATTTTAAGTGCTTTGTTCTGTCTGAATGCACAGTTGATCCGTGGGGATATCCAATAATCATGCAGTAGTTGCAGTTTCTATTATAAAAGTTGCATCAATGATCATGCCGTACTTCGGTCATTTGTTGACTGTCCAGATTTTTTTATATTGTTCCGGTTAACACAATTTTAAAGAAGTGAAATTTTAAACAAGTGCAACACCTTTCAAGTCTCGAAAACGCCCCAAAGTGCTTCACAGGACACACTGTAAAGTGGAGTGACTGTGTGTATTCTGGGCAAATGGATGGAGGGGGCTTGGAGAGTGAGAGGGAGGAGGTTATTTGCGGTACACAGTGTTAACAGAATTTCATTTTCGTGATCAAAATGTGCTCAGAGATCTCTACATGACCCACTAATTAATTACGTTACTGCACATTCCCAGCTCAGAGTGGACACATTCCAGGGCAAAAAACAGAACAATTTTGAGTGCAAAAAAGGATTAACAACCCTGGTTTAAAAAAATGGTTATGCAAGATATTCCTATTCTGCAAGCCCAATGATGTGTCATCCAATCAATAAACCATTTGCAACTATCCAGCATTCAATAAATGTCATGAACAAAAATAGATGAATGCATTTATTAAATAAAAAATTTAAATAAGAAGTTAATCCAACTTTGGTTACGTTTTAATAAATAAATTGTAATATTTGTCAGCAAGATACAGAGACAGAAAGATACACGTGCAAAGTTACTCCACAGTAACTGCAAGAAACAGTATTTTTCTAGTAAGAAACAGTATTTCCTTAGCAAAAAAAAGAGACCGAAAGAGTTAGAGAGTATGAGTGTCAGGGAAAGAGCGAGAGAGAGTGTTAGTTTTATTTTGGTCAGCCAGATGTCTGACACATGCAGAAATCCAACGCCTTGCTTAAGAATATCCAAACTAAACCGAGTTCCAATGCATGCCACCTACCCATAGGAATTTCCATGTCTGGAAAGTAATGCGCATGCTCTCTCTGTCCCCCCCACCACCCGAGGAACGCACCCTGCTTCCTTAATTCCGAAGTGTTAGGTGCAGGTTCACAAGAGCCAAGGCTTGGGGACCCCAGAGTGTCATTGGGGTTTTAATGAGCTAAAACTGCATAGCTTGCCATTTAGAGCACTGCATGGGAAGCTTCCCATTGCTTGTCCAGCTAAGGCCACTATACCTGTGAGGGCTTTGGCTTGCCTGGATAATAGGAGTTGAGGGATAAAATCCTTGCTCCCAATGACCGATCTCCCTAAGCTTTGCTGGTGAGCCTGGCTGGCCTTGAAGTACTGCAGACCCGTCTGGCACAGGAAACAGATTATCAAGACCACTACAGAGGATTGGGACTCGATTCCATTGCCAGTTCAGCTCCAACGAAACCTCACTCATCCCCCAGACCTCAGGAGGCTAGTTACCCGTCGGGTCATCTAAAATCCGACAAGCACGGGTTTGAGCCCTCACTAGGTGGGTAGCAGGTACCAGGAACTCCCTGTGAGATTCCTGTGAGCAGCACAGTTCGTAATACATGAAAACATCACTACCATCCTTCTGCCCACAGCTCAGGCACATTATTGAGCAATGATTCCACCAGTTCGAAGTGCACAGCATGGGCACCAGCTGTTTACCTCACTACACAGTGGATACCAAGCCCTGGATATACATGTTCACAAATCCCAACTCCAGGTAACGCCTTCCATATCTCACAAAATGCAAATATTGTTACTGACCAACAACACAATCTGAATTCAGATGATGTAACAGACAGTGAGTGCAATTCATCAGTGTGCTACGAATGGAGGATGAAGTGATATTCCAGGCCACTGCTGATGACAGCACAGCCCAGCCTGGCTCAACAGCAAGACCTAGATGAGCAGACCAGTCACTGGGGGCAGGGAATCATCCCACCCAGCTCGGGTGATTTGGCAGATAGAGGTGACAGTCCAAATGTCTCAATCCCATAACTTTTCTGCATTAAGTAAGTAAATAATTAATGAACTAAAATACATAAGCTGCAAATGGAAAAAATTGACTTGTATTTTTATAGTACTGATTGTATTAGACGGTCTCACACTGATTACTGCCATGTGTAGAAACCTTTTTCTTTGCAGGAAATCGGTCTGTTTGGTTTCATTTCCAAGTGTTGCATGATTGGTTGCATGTGTATACGTGCAAGGATTATTGATCTATCACTGACAACTGTTCAAACAGCTGGGACCTGGCTAGATATTTTACCAGGAACCTCACTGTGGGTCAAAGGCTGTTCCCAAGACAACCGTTAGAACTTAATAGTCATGTACACATTCCCAAAATATTTATTTGAAAACGACAAAAACAGGTGCAAAAGAACTTCAAACATCTAGAAGACATCCAGCTAGTGCCTGCCTAGCTCAGTTGGTAGCACTGTCCTCTCCGAGCCAGACGGTTGGGGGTGTTTGAGAGGCTGACACTCCAGTGAGTGCAATATTTGGCTTATTCCTTCGCCTGACATTAAATTTAGATCCAGTCTGTGTTTGCTCAGGGAGATGGATGTTCCAGATCTCGTGATACGACTCAAGAGACAAGCTCCTCCTATCGTCTTAGCCAACAATTCCCTGATAAAATTGGTCATTCACTTTATGACTGTTTAATAAATAATCCTTGCTGTTTGTGGGACACTACAGTGTGCAAACTCGCCTACAAGATACACTGTCACTATACTGCACGGCAAATCCTGTCGAGAGTTTTGAGACATCTTCCTGACCTGGAAGATACGATATCAAAAGCAGAGATTAAAATTTACCTGATTCTCATTTAAGAATACATACTGCAAAGCTGTTTCACGTTATGATGTATTCATTGCCTGCTTGCGACAGGGACAAAACATATCAACTCAATAAGTGGTTTTTAATCTCCTTTTGAAAAATTCATCACCTGTCTTGAAAACTATCAATTTTAAAAAAAAACTTTAAGTGCTAAATACTGTTTCATAAAACACACGTTTTTCTTATTATATTCACATTTGTATTGACAGTTGCCAGCTCGTAACAGTTAATGGAAAGCAAAGCTTTATTCTAACTCGCAACTCGTTACCAGTTGACAGTTCTTCACAGAGTCAACAGAACTTTAAAGATATATAGGGCTCCCCCCAGCTATGCTGTTTTAGGGTCATGTCACAAACAGTACAGATTTAAGCCCCCCAAGCATTAGGGGCATTCCATTTCTCACAGACCTGTGCATCATTAAACAATAAATGTCAACTGTTATAACTCAGAAATGGTATAAATTTCACACTGTACATTTTTTCAGGCTAAACCATGAATTAAGGCAAACTCTCAGCTGTTTCCACCTTATAACATTATGGATAAGAACTTGATTTCTCCCACAATATATCCCGGCAATTCACTTGACTTTATATTCTGTGAAGCGCTTCAAAACGTCTCAAAGACACGATAAGGCGTTATATCTAATGCAAGGATTATTATAACTTACAAGGGACATCATGCAGAGGTTACATCACGGGAATCAATATTTTAATAGCTTCAATGTGCGTGCAAAACTTTAGCAGACAAGAACGTCCTTAAACTCACACTTCTTTAATTCAGCACAAAAGTACACTGATACGAAATTAACACTTTTTGTAAATAGAGGACAGATTTTTGCAGCCCCCAAATGAAACGTTCAACTCAAATGTTTTGCATTGCTAAAAGATAAAGTCATTTATTAGCATTTAGCCTATAGGCTTACTTTGAGCTCCACAAATTCCCGGTGTCACAGTTGGTTCCTGGACAATATAAAATTGAACAGCTGATTCTGCATTTTGCAGATCAACTCAAATCCAGACCTCTTGGCTGCGATATACCATTCCAGTAATTATACAGCACGTTCTATGTACATTTGGACATGACTGGATTCCAGATCAATTCGTATCTGGGCTGCACAAGATTCTTTTAAATTAAAAAAAAAGACGTGCTCTCGGAAGCATTACGTGAAGTCAAGAATTCAATAGGAAAATGCTGAAATTAAGAATAATAATCCTTGCATTTGATATAGCGCCTAATCACATCTTCGAGACGTCTCAAAGCGGTTCGCAGGATATACTGTAAAGTGAGTTGACAGTATATTAAATGAAGCTTTTGTTACCAACGCTTCATTTCCATTAAGTATTGCTTTGTTCCAACGTGGGGCCACAATCTACCGACTCAGACACAATCTAATGAGTCAGACGCAAAGGTACTACATACCAACTGAACTGTGCTGACACACAAATCCCATTACCAACTGTGCTGTCAGAAAGCTGAGGTTGACAGGCTTTTACACCAGTATGGTCTCACACACACACACACACACACACACACACTTGAAGTACAAGAAAAATGTTTTAAAAAATCTTGTGTAATCTAATTCCTTTCAAATGTTTGCAGTCGTTCTAAATCTTTTCGGCAGAATTTAAAACACGAGAAGGTTATTACAGGGCACGAGGAAAGTCCTATTTGTAGATCAGATCTTTTTTTTTGCTCTTACACTCAATATGCAAACAGAATAATCAAAAGCAGTCGATTCTTCTGTTCTTATTCATAACATACGTTATAAACTGTGAACAGTCTTGCACAGTTTCAACAGTTTGTAGTTTTCATACAGTCATTAATAAATAATAAGTTGCATTAGATACAGTGCCTCATCATGTCGTTGAAACGTATCAATGTGTTTCACAGAATACACTGTAAAGTGGAGTGACTGTGTATTTTGTGGGCGAAATGCAGCAGCTAATTGTGCACAGCAGTGTCTCACAAACAGTAAACTGTAGCTGTAAAATTAGCTTTCAAACCTTATGTCTGGTTTCCAGCATCAATTACAGTTCTGTTTTGTCAATCGTAATCCATATTTTGATAATCCTGCTGGCCTCTCCCTCCCTTTGTTTTTGACTTTAGAATATAACATGAATGCATCAATAGTGTGTCAGCCTGGCTCAGTGGTAACGCTCTCGCTTCTCTGAATCAGAAGGTTATGGGTTCAAGCTCCATTTGGGAGCCCAGAATCACAAAGTCTGAGCTGATGCTCCAATGCGGCACTGAGGAGCTGCGGCATTGTTGGAGGTGTCGTCCTTCAGCTGAGACGTTAAACCGAGGTCCTGTTTGCCTGTTCAGGTGGACCTTAAAGATCCTATGGCACTATCTGAAAAGAGAAGGGAGTTTATCCCAGTGCCCAGGCCAACAAATTCCCCCCACAAAAAATTGGTCACCTACTCCGTGGCTTTTTGAGGGACACTGCTGTGCACCACTGGCTACTGCATTTGGCCCACAAAATACAGTCACTCCACTTTACAGTATATCCTGTGAAGAGCTTTAAGACGTCTCGACAACGTGCTAAGGCGCTATATCATATGCAAGGATTATTATTATTATTAATATTCCCACCATCAATCAATCAATAAAAATCACAGGTAGAACCATGGTTAAGGATTGGTCAAGTTTCTCTCATAGATCTTGAGTGAGAGGCCTTTTAAGAACATAAGAACATAAGAATTAGGAGCAGGAGTAGGCCATTCGGTCCCTCGAGCCTGTGCCCCGCCATTCGATAAGATCATGGCTGATCTTCAGACCTAACTCTAATTACCGCCCTATCCCCATATCCCCTAATCCCTCTATTTTTTAAAAATCCATCAGTCTCGGCCTTGAGACTTTTGTGACTTCGTCCATGGAAAATGTGACAGCTATAATTGCCATTGCCCAATTTGTAAAAATTATGTACACTCAGCATAAGGTTCATGGGTGTCACACATAGTGAGATCATTAAATCGCCCATATTTGGTTAACTATACTTGTAAAATCAGATTTCAAAGCGCAATTGCCTCATGCCATCAATTAAAAGGCTGTTTTAACAATGTGTTCATCAGCCGCCTGCAAAAGACTGGAACTTCTAAGTTTAAAAAGGGGGAAATAGATTTGTATCTTGTTACTGGTCAGAGGAAAATCAAAACAAATTCTGTTTTCCTCTTTGTTGCTTGCCAGTTAAGATATGCAAGTTCCTCATTCACAGTATGAATGCGATCACAATAAAAAGCTGTAATTTATTCTACACCATAATCAAAATTTCCCCTTTTTCTAAATTATGGTGTGAACAATTTAAAATGGAAATTAATTCCCGGAATGCTATCTTGGTGAAAGTATTACTCTGCTACACGGGTCAATTACTGCAGAGTTAGCTCTCTTAGGGAAGGTGGTATCTGATGTAGCACAATTAATCTCAGTGTCCCTGACTATGAAGGGAAAATTTGGTTAAGATTCACATGCACAATTGTTATTCAATGACCTCTGCTGGATGATGCAGCTGTGTTGAAGGAAGTCTGTGGTTGGAATACTCCCAGCACCAAATAATCCGCTGACACTAACGTTCTAGACTCAAGAGTAGCGACTGAAGCAAGATTCTGAAAGGTGGTTGGCAAACAGTATCCCAAATGTGAGTCAGCACCTTCGGGGGGGGGGGGAAAGAGGTCAGTAAGTTCTTCCCTAAATAATAATAATAATAATCCTTGCGTTCGCTATTGCGCCTTATCAGGCCTTCGAGACGTCTCAAAGCTCTTCACAGAATATGCTGTAGAGTGAATTGTCTGTATATTTTGTACTTGCGTCGCATCTCAGGATGAGAAATGGGGAAGAGGGCTGACCTGGGAATAAAGGTCTACAAGAGCAAACTGTTAGTACCAACCATAAGGATGAATCTATCTCGTTTGTCTCCATGCGTCTGTTATTTTTTCTTGCTCACTTTCCTCACTTGCTGCCTCGCCTATCCCACCTCGGTTTAGATTTAGATTTTTTTCCCCCGCGGATGTGTATTCAACGGGGGGGGGGAGAAATCTAAAAATGTGCATTAGCCTCTACCCAAATTATTTATATAGAGACAGATTATGGACACGTTGAAGTGTAACATTTTAAAATTAGATTGTAGCTGTGAGATGAAAGTTTCCTCACCACTGGATCTCATAACTGACCTCAAACACTACTGTATTTGCCGTGAAACAAGACAAAACAGAAATGCAAAATCTTCTTTCAGAACAGTTAGTAGTTATGTTGGACAGACTGACTGATTTCCTGCTAACAGCCAGACCGTACCTTACTCATGTTTGCTACAAAAAGTGTTTTGCTCCACAGAATTTATTGCTCATGAGTACGCGATTCCTCACACTCTTGAGATTTAATCAGTTCAAAGTCCCTCATCTAAAGGAACGCATTCAGTCAGCAAATTCTTTGGGGCTGTGTTAATTTCTTCTCCCCTGTGATTTGGACTAGGCTCCTGTGTCATGTCTTCATAAATGGCTTATGAACCAGTCTAAAAATAAAAAAACAATAAAATCTTACAATTACAGGAAATGTGCGTGCAGGCGCAAAAATCTCACAAATCCACTTAACCCTAGCAGAGATTAAAACATTTCTACATATCTTTTATATGCCTCATAATAGCCATCGAAATGTTCAGGGGAAAGTTCAGAATCCTTCTCTAGGAACTCGATTCTGACTTCCCCTTCAAACCAGGCGTTCAATCACTTGACATTAACTGAATTAGGTCAAAGTCAGGATGTAAAACTTTATAATATATTTTGCCCACAAAATACACAGCCAATGGACTTTACAGTTTATCCTGTGAAGCGCTTTGAGACGTCTCGAAGACGTGATGAGGCGCTATATCAAATGCGAGGATTATTATTATAAAAGCTTGAGGCTGAAATTGAGAATTCTGTAACGTCAGAGAATACAAGCTCAACTTTGCCAATAAGAATCTTCGAATATTCTTAACCATTTATAAACATTTGTAGGCGTTTGAAACAAAGTGTACAGTCACTACACTGTGCTTTGAGATGTCGTCTCCACGTGAAAGGCGCAACATCAAATGCAAGGATTATTACAATGTGATTTGCGATTTAATAATAGATATCAAACCAACAAGCCTTCATCAAACTAATGACATGAGTAGGATCCACATTCTCTATTAAATCACCACAGAATAGCGAATTAAAATTAAAGCATTCCACGCGGTCCTCCACAAAGAAACAAACATAATCTTTCTTCTGGCCCACAAAACACCACCTGACCTGATTTGCCTCGACAATCCAGGTGCGATGCCAATTTTCTTCTTTTGAAGTTCGGAAACTTAAGAAGCAAATCTCACTGACCGAGCATGACAGCCTCGAGCAGATTTCTCATCCCCTAAAAAAAAATAATCGTGTTTCGACCCACCTGCAATTTCAACTATTTTGCAAGAATTCCGGCGTTTGTACAGATAACAAGAACAATAGAAAGTGGTGTTGAAATAAAAGGCAAGATTATGACCTAACTCAAAAGAATGGATGAGTTATGACAAGTCTGGGTGAGTCTGACTACTGTGGTTAACAATTCTTAATGGCATGTGATACAAAAATCAGCTGAAAACCAATGACCTAATAGGAACTGGATTGGCCCGATCCCAAAAAGTACAGCAAACATCTTAAATCAGCATTTGTGGGTTTCAGATCGTCACCCACCCACTACCCCTCAATACTTGTCGAAGTTTGATTTTGTCAATTTAAATTTAAACGCTAACTTCCAAGAAAGACAAAACATATGCACAAGTTAGTACCTGACGCACTGTATACAGACAACACACAGATCTCATGTTAAAGGACTGAAATAATGATCCGAATGTCCTTGGGGTATCATTGTTTTTTCCCCATTTCTTTTACTTGTCTGAACCTGCTTAACAAGATCCACAATGGGGTCCTATTGTACTTATTACAATATATCAATCGTGTAGCGCCTGAACAGATTTAATAAACATATCAAATCAGTTAAACATGTAAACTTTTAAGATGCAAATCTCACTTATCAAGCACGGCAACCTGAAGCATATTTTTCTTCAAAAAAAAGTGTGTTGCAGCCCATTTACAGTTGCAATCATCGAACAAGAATTCCAGAATTACATAACAATGCAGCGCATTCCCACCGTTGCAATGGAGTGTCACCTTTGACTATGTGAATTTCAGACTATATAAAGTGATTTACTCTGCTGCCAAAAATGGGGAAATTCCAATATCTCGTCTCTTTGAACCAGTTGTTGCTGCTGCTCAGACTAACCTTACAAAGGACAGCCTGCGATTTCCTGTAAGACTTTCATCTTTTCAATCAGTACTGCATGGACTGTATTCAAGCTATGCCGTTTGGATATCAGAGCAAGGCCTTTTTAAGAAGGCTTAATAAGGCAATATCCTTCTGAACCAGCCCATCATAATTAGCAATTGTATGTTCTTTAGTAGGATTAAGCAAAGTCTCTCTGTACAACAGCTACATTTGTAACAAGTCAAACTTAAGAGTTCTTCATTTTATTGTGCAAGATTTATTGTTTCAAATGCAAGCATTATTATATATTATTATTCAGCTGGTAAGAACCAGGAACCTTGGATATTCTCCCCACTCCATACCCAAGGCCACCAAGAGAGAGAATAACCCCATCACCAATCCTGAAGGCAAGATCAGACAATAAAGGTTTAAACCTGAAGCCTTGGCTCAGTACCACAACCCAGTTGTATTAAGAAACATGGCAGTAATACAACTCTAAATATCCAGCATATGCTGGTAGTGAAGGGAAGATAAATGAGATATGGAAGTTGTTCCAAAGACCTGGAAAGCAGCAGATGTTTCCCAAAGGAAAAGCCAAGATCCAGAGATCTATAGGTCAGTGAGTCTCAGAACAACAATAGAACATAGAACAAAAACACGCAGTTATATATAATACTCCTCATACAAAGATACTCAGTTAATTTGATAAATATATTTGGATGTACAGTCAGGACTGAGTTAGTTGTAGGGAAGCTGCTTGAGGTCAAGAAGAGGAAGAAATTAAAAAAAGGATCATGTTTCTCCCAGTGTCCTGACCAGATAAAATAGGTCATTTTCTTCAAGGTTCTTTATGTGACATTGCTGCGCACAAATTAGTCTATTTACCTACAAAATACACAGCCAATACACTTTACATTAAATCCTGTGAAGCAATTTTTGAGACGTCCTCCCGATGTGAAAGGTGCTTTATCCCATGTAATGATTATTACTTTAAAGTTAATGCTATTACTGGGAGTTCAAGAACAATCGCCTAAAATACGGCCATGTATAGGGTACAGAAAAAAAAATCTGGGGTTTCATCAGAATCCCAAACAACCCATTAAATTCTTTTCTGAAATTACGACACTTATAATTATTTAAAAAGTAGTGAGGAAGCCAATCATCCCACCCCCCCCCCCCCCCCCCACGCACCCCCCCCCATCCCATCACTCTTAACCCCCAACCCTTTCAAAGTGAAAGGTGGAGCCAAGCCAGATGTCAGGGAGCCTCAGGGTGATGGTTCTGGTTTAGCCCTACCCAAGCGAGAATTATTGGGAACTTATGGGTGGCAACCACTGGAGGGTGGGGCTGGTGGTGTAGCCAGACAGGGGTAGGGCCAGGCTTTGGAGCCTGTGACTGGAGTTGGAACAGGGCCACTTCTCTGCTATTCTTTTTTTTCCCCCCAATCATTGCACTGCGCTCAGCAGTTTACAAAACATTGGACAGATTTATGGTTAAATTCAGACGGGGGATCAGCTGTGCGAGCAGGACGAGGGCTTGAAATCTGCGGATGGATCATGGGGCTCTCTGGGGCTCGGGTAACGTGGAAGATCGCAATTGACTCCATCTTCTGTGGCGCACTTTGTCACCCAGTAGTAATAATCCTTGCATTTGATGCAGCGCCTTATCACGTCATTGTGACGTCTCAAAGCGCTTCACCGAATGTAGTGTAAAGTGGAGTGACCGTGTATTTGTGGGCGAAACGCAGCAGCCAATTGCTGGCAGCAGCGTCCCACAAACAGTCGTGGATTCAAGTGACCAATTTATTATTGTTTTTTTTTTCCTTGAGGGATTATTATCAGGCGTGTGGGGTAAGGAACTTGCCCAAGGTTTCCCCCTGCTCTAACCACTGAGCTTCTTGATCACAGAACAGCCAGTATGATTCATTAAACTTTTCCAGAATAATTTTTGTTCTCGAACTGTACAGCGATAAAGCCGGTCTCCTGGAATACAACAGGATCCTTTCATGGCGATATCTTGTTTTCTCACAATATCTGGTTTCATCAGAAGCCACTGATTAAACGTTGCTAAATGAAACGTCAACTGTACCTTTCAAACCGAGATCCAGCAAACAGTTCAATCTCAATGCGTTACATTCTTGACAACGACACAATACAAGCAATGATTTTTTGCTGCCTTTGTGGCAATTATGGTAGCAAATTCAACGTTTATTTAATAATGGAAGTGTAAATAATTTCCTAAACAGACCTATAAACATTCTCACGTTATTCAGCTCTGCCTTCGCCTGAACCAAAACAGCGCCACCGTTATAGTTATACTCCGTGGTGCAAAGTTACCACCACACACAGATCAAAACACCACCGTGGATACACTGTGGATACAGTGAAGCACTTGCATACATATATACTTTAGTCGATGTTTATTTTGATTGCAATAAAATATTCCTTAAGGTTCCATATAACAGACTTGTCGCCAAGATCAAGGCACGTGGAATAGAGGGAAAGGTGACACAGTGAATAGAGGGAAGGTTGAAGGACGAGTGGGGAAGAATTGGAAATATAATAGTAATAATCTTGCGTTTGATATTGTGCCTTATCATGTCTGCGAGACGTCTCAAAGCGCTTCATAGAACATGCAGTAAAGTGAATTGACTGTATATTTTGTGGGCGAAATATGGGTCTCTTTTTCTCTGTAAAGCTTTACTAAATGCGCTGCATGTTTAAATATATATCGAATTGTCATCATTGAAGATGATCAATCCTGTACGTTTTCATTAAAAAAAACTATGACACAAGGCTGTATTATAATATAGCCCGTGTATTATGACTCAGTATGTTCCTGCTTTGACATGCTGTATGTTGAGTGGGAGATCACCGGTTTGAACCTGCGATTATACCACAATACGTGTCTGTTATCACCTTTACCATCAAGAGAGAGACATCAAGCTGAAGATGGCTACTTTAACCACAGGAAGGAATAAGAAACAATACCACCACCCACTCTACCTCCGATTTAATTACCAGTTGCACTGCAGTATTTTAAGTGGGCTGCGGTTCTCCCCAAGTGGAAGGAAATCTTGTGCATCTTAGCAAAATACTGCACAAAAAAGTATATCCTCTGAAGACCAAAGACTTTAACTGTGGGTGTATTGTAAAACGGTTGGAAACCCAACCAAATCAGGTGAAAATCGGGTGTCACGCTTCAGCACCTTGGGACGTCCTCCCGACGTGAAAGATGCAAAACAAATGTAATTTGTTGTGGTTGTCAGCGATCATGGCTGGGAATCTCTAATCTTGTGACAAATTTAGCATAACTATGGCATTAACAGTGAACGCCCGGACTTAACGCTCTTTTTCCAAGTCCCCAGGGACATTGATGGCACCGTGTATTATATATCTAGATAATATGCGTGCATTCAGCAGTTTAAAAATGTTAAATTCTTAGCTTTAGTGCGAATTCAGAGTCCTTCATGCGTTGAACAATGATTTGCACCAAGGTTTATCGCGTTTGATTGGATAATAAGATAAGATGATAACAGATAAGAAGCTTAGACAATAAGCATGAGAATCAAACCAACCTGTCCCTGGGTGTCAGAGGCAGAAGGGAATAGTTTGTTTCAGTGGTGTGATTTCGTAAGGATGGTTTCCTATTTCAAATTTTCCTTAAAGCTGAAAATTGAATTCTCATAATGCAACCTCGGTATCACCATTCCCACCGTAGCTTTGCCTAAATACCGCCCAATCCCATTCAATAGAATTACAGATAATCACTGCTTTCGAGAGCCCAAACTCCAAAGACATATATGTTACCGTCAATTAATTAGGTATCAAACAGATATTTTGGTAAGAATTAGAGATCGATTATATGATGATGAATGGCGAACATTTCAAATAAACATTTAAAAACAATGAGATTCACTTCAAAACTTAATATCTCCATTACTCATTGCATTACATGTACAAGGGAATAGCAATAACTACAGTACTTTAGGTCCATTCTTATTAAAAAAAAATAAACTCAACCCACGGCTGTTTGTGGGTCAATTTGGCTGCCGCGTTTCACCCACAAGATATACTGTCAATTCACTTTACAGTATATTCTGTGAAGCGCTTTGAGACGTCGCTAAGACGTGATAAGGCGCTGTATGAAACACAAAGATTACTATTTATTATTTGCCAGAATAGTCCTCTTTCGAGATTTAAACAGTGCCTGGAAGTGGAGCGTGTAAAGAAATTCTAACACAAGTTCTGTCCCCTGTTCTGCTTCCAGTACATTTCCACAAATCAATATCACTGGAACCAGCAAACCTTTTTTTCCTCATTCCAATCCACAGACTGCAACCCATAAAAATTCCCAGCCCTATGCCAACGTGCGGATTCAGGTTATCTTACATTACACAAGTCAGTGAGTGAGGAACGAAACTGTATGAAGGCCTTTGACATTTGCATATATATATACATACACATATAAAAATAATATTATTTCAGTGCAGCATAAACGTAGGCTTGCGAAAGAAAAAAAACACATTTTAAATTACACGTCCTGCAAATCGCAGATACCCTATATTAAAAAAAAACTCAACAATCTTCCTGGCGACAAGGAATAATCTCCCAAAGCCATTTACAATGCATCTACCGCAATTCCTCATTAAAGGGGGGGGGGGGGGACAACTTTGCATTGCATCTCCTTTAAGTCTGCGGTTTGTGTGGGATTATTTAGGTGACGAGTGGAAGGGAAACTGATCTGATTTCCTCCCAGAAACAGAATGGTCTCATCCAGATTCCCATTCGCCTGACAGATGAATTACATCACCAGCAAATAAAAAGGAATCAAAGGGAAATTGAGACTCTGCCTTCCCACCCCCCACCCGCCACCCCCCCACCCCACACCCCACACCTGCAAAAAAATAGATATTATCCATCCTCCCATCCTCATTAAAAGTCTAACTTGCAATCCAATCCATCCCCACCCCAAACAGCTGAGCACTGACACACCTTCCCCTGGAACAGACAAGGCAGCGGATGGATGGATTAAAACATACAATAACCCAGTGAGATGGGTCGGTAAAATGCACTACATTCACCCCACATTTAGGGCCGAATTTTTGCATTAAAACCGAATTAAAAACCCCGAGGCCCTCTCGGTCAGTGATGAACCTAATGATACGCTGCCCTCGGGGATGCTGTCTGCTGAGGGGCAGTGCCACACGGCATTGGGAGATCTCCTACAGGAGGAAATGTTGTCATTGTGTGAAAATAAAGCGACAGGAACTGAAAATCAGAAAAGAAAGGAAAAGAAGAAGAAGAAGAAGAAGAAAAAAGGGCGTCCGGGGGTTTAAAGGAGAAATTGTTTCTCACAGAAAAAACATAGCAACAGAACCAGATAGGGATTCCTTATTATTATTATTATTATTATTTCGTTCCCTTTCTGCTGCTGTTGGATGTGTCTGTGTTTATAAACGTTTCCAGACAAAACAAAACAAAACAGCAAATGTCATTGATAACACCGAATGCGATCACATAAATGAAACACACATTTCCTTCTGATTTAATAACCTGAACACAATCTGTACACACACTCACACTCACTCACACGCACACACAGACACTTACACACACACACACTTACACACTCACACACACAGACACTCACACACACACAGACACTTACACACTCACACAGACACTCACACACACAGACACTCACAGACAGACACTCACACACAGACAGACACACACTCACACACAGACATTCACACACACAGACACTCACACACACAGACACTCACACACACAGACACTCACACACACACACACACACACACAGACACTCTCACACACAGACACTCTCACACACAGACACTCACACACACACACACACACACACAGACAGACACTTACACACTCACACACACACAGACACTCTCACACACAGACACTCACACACAGACACTCACACAGACACTCACACACAGACACTCACCCACACTCACACACACACACAGACACAGACACACTCATAGACACACACTCACACTGACACTCACACACTCTCTCACACACACACATACTCTCACAGACAGTCTCACACACACAGACACTCACAAACGCACTCAGACACACACTCACACACACAGACACTCACACACACTCTCTCACACACACACGCACACACACACAGAGACTCTCACAGACACTCTCACACACACACAGACACTCACAGACAGACACAGACACTCACACACACCCACAGACACACAGACACTCACACACACAGACAGACACAGACACTCACACACACCCACAGACACTCACACACACACACAGACAGACACTCACACACACACACAGACAGACACACACACACACAGAGACTCTCACAGACACTCTCACACACACACACACACACAGACTCTCACAGACACAGACACTCACACACACACACGCGGGGAACGAAATAAAATAAAATTTAAAAAAAATCACTGTCAACGAAACTCTTGAATACCAAAGATATAGTCACATTATATCGTTGCGATTATGAAAGTAATATATAATATATTATTGTGGATCACTGAGAACGTGGGACAAAAGGGGCTAAAGCCTGAGTGAGGGAGTGAGGGTGTGAGTGAGGGTGTAAGGGAGTGAGTGTATGAGTGAGTGTGTGAGGGAGTGAGTGAGTGTGTGAGTGAGTGTGTGAGGGAGTGAGTGAGTGTATGAGTGAGTGTGTGAGGGAATGAGTGAGTGTGTGTGAGTGTATGAGTGAGTGTGTGCGGGAGTGAGTGTATGAGTGAATGTGTGAATGAGTGTGTAAGGGAGTGAGTGTGTGAGTGAGGGAGTGAGTGTGTGAGGGAGTGAGTGTATGAGTGAATGTGTGAGTGAGTGTATGAGTGAGTGTGTAAGGGAGTGAGTGTGTGAGTGTGTGAGGGAGTGAGTGTATGAGTGAATGTGTGAGTGAGTGTATGAGTGAGTGTGTGAGGGAGTGAGTGTGTGAGGGAGTGAGTGTGAGTGAGTGTGTGAGTGAGTGAGTGTGAGTGTGTGAGTGTGTAAGGGAGGGAGTGAGTGAGTGTGTGAGTGAGTGAGTGTGTGAGGGAGTGAATGTGTGAGTGAGTGAGTGAGTGAGGGGTGAGGGAGGACCTGGTTTCCTTGAGGACAGGGCTCTGCTCACGTCGATCGATCGATCGATTGATTGATTCCCAGTAAATATGTATTACCTTTGTACCGCTCCAGGACATCCTCGTAGGCCTGAACAAACTGCTTCTCCTCAGCGAAGCTCGCGGGCATCTGCCCCGGGACATACCCCGCCATGGCCCGGGCCAACCCCACCCCACCCCGACCCCGACCCCAACCCCCGGGGGGAGGGGGGGACAGAGAGAGGGGGGACAGAGAGAGGGGGGGAAAGAGGGAGAGAGGGGGGACACAGAGAGGGGGGACAGAGAGAGGGGGGGACAGAGAGAGGGGGGGAGGGGGGGGGGACAGAGAGAGGGGGGGACAGAGAGAGGGGGGGACAGAGAGAGGGGGGGACAGAGAGAGGGGGGGACAGAGAGAGGGGGGACAGAGAGAGGGGGGACAGAGAGAGGGGGGACAGAGAGAGGGGGGGAGGGGGGAGGAGAAGGGGAGAGGGAGAGAGAGAGGGAGAGGGAGAAGGAGAGGGAGAGAGAGGGAGAAGGAGAGAGGGAGAGGGAGAGATAGGGAGAAGGAGAGAGAGGATGGAAGGAGGTCAGGGAGAGGAGGGCAGGGGAGGGGGAGAGGAGGGGGGAGAGGAGGGGGAGGTGGAGAAGGAGAGAAGAAGGGAAGGAAGAGAGGAGGAGAGGATGGAAGGGAAGGAGAGAGAAGAAGAAGGGAGAGGAGGGAAGGGAATGGGAAGGAGTCCTCCTCCTCTCCTCCTCCTCTCCTCCCGGCGGCCGCTGTGAGTTCAGCTGTTCCCGAGGGGTCGCTTCCCCTCCCGGTCACCGGGCAGTCGGGGGGTGTGGGGGGTCTCTGTCTCTGTCTCTGTGTCTCTCTCTGTGGTGCGGGGGGTGGGAGCCACTCGGGGAAGCGGACGATCCTCTCTCTCTCTCTCCCTCTCTCCTTCTCCTTTATTTCGCTGCCGCTGATGAATGGGAATAATGTGGGAGTGGGAATGGGGAGTGGGAATGGCGGCGGTGACGGTGACGGTGACTTGTGGCAGCGCCGCCCCGGAGTCTGACTCACTTTCAGGCCGAACACATTCCCAGGAGTTGCTCTCTCTCTCTCTCTCTGTCTGTCTCTCTCTCTCTCTCTCCTCCCCCCTCACTCCCCCCCTCACTCCCCGCCCTCACTCCCCGCCCCGCCCCGGTGAGCACAGCACCGCCTGTGGGCCATCCCCGGTTACTGCACCGCTCCGCTCCGCACTGCTCTACACTGTAATGCACTGCACTGGTGTTCACTGTAATGCACTACTGATCCACACTGTAATGCACTGTAATGCATTGCACTGCTCTACACTGTAATACGCTGTACTGCATTACACTGCACTGCTCTACACTGTAATACACTGTATGTACTGCATTACACTGCACTGCTCTACACTGTAATACACTGTATGTACTGCATTACACTGCACTGCTCTACACTGTAATACACTGTACTGCATTACACTGCACTGCTCTACACTGTAATACACTGTACTGCATTACACTGCACTGCTCTGCACTGTAATACACTGTACTGCATTACACTGCGCTGCTCTACACTGTACTGCATGGTACTGCTCTACACTGTGCTACGCTGGCGCCTACACCACCTCCTGCATCACACGGCACCCGCTCAGACCAGTCGCTGGGGTCAGGGAATCATCCCACTCAGCTCCTGTCAACCCTGCAAACCAATGCTCCAATGGCTGGATGGTCCTGGATGGACAAGCAGCGGGAAAGCCGGCCAGACAGCGACGGCAATGGCAAGCTCTGTGGGTTTTGCTGGTTAGACTCCAGCAGTTACCCCAACGCACCCTCTGGGCTTCCCCCCTCCCTCCCCCCACCAAAGCCTTGGCTCTTGCCAACCTGTGCCTAATACTCTCTGGAATTAAGTAAGCAGGAATGAGTGCCTCCAGGGAAAGAGACAGAGAGAGAGAGAGAGAGAGAAAGAGAGAGAGAAAATGCACATCTCATTCCAACAATCTATCTCTGGGAATTCTGACCCCCATGTCGAAGTGGGATGCATGGAATTCTCAGTTCGGTTTGGATACCCTTAAGCAACGGTGATGGGTCTTTGCATGTGTCAGACACCCGGCTGACAATAACGATTACAACACAACCTGTAGCAGTCATGAACATGCAGAGGGAGCCTCGATTAGTGTTTCATCTGAAGGACGGCACATCTCACGCTGCAGCACCAATCCCAACACTGCACTGGAGTGTGAACCCAGACTACGATTTGCATCCGATGAGATGTTAAAGTGAGGTCCGTATACCTGTTCACGCGGGCACGAAAGATCCCAATGAAACTATTGGAAGAGAAGGGAGATTCTCCCGTTGTCCTAGTCAATAATCCTCCAGATAGAATTAGTCACTCACTTCATGGCTGTTTGTGGAAGATTGCTGTGTGCAAATTGGCTGCTGTGTTCACCCACAAAAACATAGTCCTTACACTTTACAGTACATCCTGTGAAAGCGCATCGGGAAGTCCTCCTGACGTTACAGGGCTCATGTTTATTATTATGACTGATCACACTCTACTCTCACAATAACAATGAGGTTTAAAGACACAGTGAAGAAGATAAACATAGGTTTCTTTCTGCAGGTGATCTTGTGTCTGGATTAGAAAGGCTTCTGGGAGAGGTAGCAGGGGTAGGAGAGCAAAGAGATGTAGGGATTCAGGTTCAAGTCAATAAAAGGACCGCAGGTGGACAAGGCCATAAAGAAAGCAAATATAGTATTGGCTTTAGATCCAGAAGAATCTAATACAAAGGCAAGAAATGAATGTTAAATTTACTGCATTCAGTAGAAGGATAAGAAGGATATTGTGGCAGTGAGTCTACATTTACTCGAATGTTACCAGAGATGTGAGCTTACATCTTTTAGGAAAGACTGGACAGGTTAGAGCTTTTGTTCCTGTTAGTCTGACATTTATTCGGAACTGGATGAAGCCATTTACAATTTTGGAGGGGTTTGACAAAGAGAAACACAAACAGAGACTGTTTTCCAATTTTTGGCCGGTCCATAGTAAACGGGTATAAATAAATGTAAGATAGCCAGTAAAAGATCTGAAAGAGCGTTTAGGAGGGGGCTGGTGAGAATGTTACACTCGCTGCCAGAAGGCTCTGGTCAAAGCAGAAATTATAATGCACGCAACAATTACCTACATTTGGAAAGATCGCTTCACTGATGGTGACGTTTCAGAACGCTTTACAGGGAAAGAGTTGGACACGGAAGGAACTCGATACATACAAGAGGGAGAAGTGAGCGGAGGGGTGGGGTGGGGGGGTCTACAGTATGAACACCAGCACAGACAAGTGGTACTAAGTGACTTGCTTCAGAGCTATGGCTTAGCCCGAAACTATGAGCAAGAGTTCGGCTTACATATTATATACTGAAAATGCTCTCCCGATCGTAACATCGGAAAATAATTCACAGCGTACACAAAAAAGGTAGACGTGACTGAGTACGGTAATGACTGCATTGCCGCGCTTGCGAGATTGAAACAAAAAGGGTCGCAATCCTTCCTCTTCAGACCAGGCAATACTCTGTTTTAGGTGCTGAGGAATCTTTCATTCCGTTGAAACATCATACAACTTGCAGAAGATAAAATGTTGAACAAAAATGTACGCCGAAGCTCCACTGCGCCTCATTTCGGATGCAAGTAAAGACAAAGCAGTATATTCCATCATACTCTGCTTACATTACACCTTTGATGGGCATGTGCGAGGACAATCCGGCCCCTCGATTCTACCCGGTCTCTTTTGAACCAATTTCAATGCAATTATGTTGTAATCTGTGCCATACTTAAATGCATTTATTGAGCTACCGTGACAACTGTTAAAATGAAAGTGCTTTCTAAAATGGCATTCCAGCTCTGTTATGCTATCGGCAGCGCATACCATCAACTTACCAACACGGAAAATCAATATCACAATTCTTTTCGCAACCCCTGAGCTCATGGATGTGGGACGTGGGACAGTATATCTGTGGACCAGTTCAGATTGCACAAAACCAACTGGTCAGTGATTTACCTTCAGTCTGTCACGCAGAGAGAATCAGTGCTTTGTATTAGCTTTAATTATCTCTTATTGACACCCACCCTCCACCTAAATTATGAGTCAATGTACAGGGAGAGTGAAAAACAAGGAGTAAACCAAATGAAAGGAGTGGGTGGTCAGATAGAATGTTCATTTACATGAAAACAAGTGGAATTACTACTAATAATTAACAGCCTTCATAGTAACACGAATGAACGGTGGGAACAGCCACAGAGAATCAGAAATCGCAGCGCACGAGAAATACCGGTTTGTATTTTGGGGCAAACGACGTGAATCAAAATCATGTTAATGTTTCAGGATTATTAACAATTAGGTGCGACACTCGGGTTTTGGGTGATTATTTTATTTTATGAAGAATGTTTCTTGGCATTTAATTTTCAGGAATACAAGATGCTCTTAAGACGTTGACAGTGTTATAATAAAAAATAATAATCCTTGCATTTGATATAGCGCCTTATCGCGTCGTTCAGATGTCTCAAAGAGCTTCACAGCATATGGTGTAAAGTGGAGTGACTGTGTTTTGGGGGCAAAACACAGCGGCCAATTTGTGCAGAGTAGTGCCCCACAAACAGACGTGTTTATGTTTTGGAATTTGTGTTAACTGAGTATTTATTTTTTTAGAGTGTCAGACCTGTGCTTTGTTTAAAAATACACTGGGATTATTTTTCAGGATTACTACAATAGTATTTTTTCACGTGACACACCCATATGTGGAAGGAAATATTAGAATGCAGATGGCAGTGTTCTACATTTCAGTTGAATGATGTTTTTCATGGTCGGAATTTTATGGTACAGTTGGTATTCTGATAACCAGCGTTTTATTTTTCAGGATTATTATCTGATATATCATATACTGTAGTTTTTTGATTTATTTTATCAACTGATATGGATCCCTTAAATTTTATTCATGCCACGTCTAGGAATGAAAAAAAAATCTACCCAACAATTACTGCCTTTTGTGTTTTTTTTAAAAATAGAAATCCTAGGTGGGGTTTTACACATATTCACACAGATATATATTATACATTATATATATTTATGAAGGCTGGTCAATATTTTAGATGTCAGATTCTTTATGAGTTCGGATTACTGGAGTTTGGGATTTGAGGGCATTGCTGTATTTTTTTTTCTGAATGTGGTTTGGGACTAAAATGCTGGGGTTTGGGGGTGATGAAAGGCGTTTGATTTGTAACACTTCAGACAGCGTTAAGATGGAGACCGGTCCCTAATCGGTCGGAACCATGACAACGAAGGCATTTGGCTACTCCCATAACCTATAGACATGTTACATCCTGATAGTGGGTGGATGGGGGGCTTTGGTGTCTTGATATATTTGACACCAGACCCAAAGGTGAAAATATATCTTAATTTAGCCACTGAGAAAAGATAGGGCCAAGGAGAGAGTGGACGATTCTAAATCTTCTCCTAAATTCCAAGCCTCTGGTCAAATGGCTACAGATTAAACTACAGGTCATTCCCAATTATAGTACCATCCACTTTGTGACGACGTGTCGTGTCGTGTCGTGCGGTGTCGGGTTGGATTGGGTTGGGTTGGGTTGCAAAGGGAAAATGAAAGGACCATTAATGCCGAAATGATTTGCAGCTCGGATGGTTGGGATGGTGGGAGAGAGAGAGAGAGAGAGAGAGTTTGACTGAAGTATTGGCCATGCGAATGGGATGTCCATCCATCCATTCCCTCCTAAAACCATGTGGTTCAAGACACGAAAAATCACCCCCAAATCCCTCGCCTTTGATTTCGTTTCTTTTTATTTTATTGCATTGTACTGCATTGCATTGCATGGTATTGCACTGTATTTTATTTTATGTTATGAGCTGAATATTGAATGTGATTGCATTTCCCACGGTGCATGAATTGAACCCACAGGGCGATTTGGGAGACGAAATTGCGACAATATCAAAGGCTCTGGGGTTGAGGATGATGGGGAGAGAGAGAGAGAGAGAGAGAGAGAAGAAAAAAAAAGGCTTAATGTTAAAGGGATCTCTTACCAGCCACTCTGACCACCGCTCTCTCTGCCGGATCCAACACCGAGTCTTGCCTTTGCCTCTTGGACCTCTGGTGCTTGGACAGATTCCAGGGCAAAGTGTCCCCAGGACATGGAGATAGGCTTCCCGACCTCTCGCTCACACTCTCTTCATCCGAGGAAGACATCAGGAGGGCAGAGAAGGGAGCCTTCTCTCTCTCTCTCTCCCCCTCTCTCCTTCTCTCTATCCCTCTCTCTCTCCTTCTCTCCTCCTTCTTTCTCTCCTTCTCACTCACAAAGATCTGAAGAGACTCCAAGGCACCATCACTGGGGGCTGTGTGAAGGGAGGTCGCAGTTTGACATGAAAGAGGGCTCCTCGCAATTGAAACACAAATGAATAGGGCAAAACAGACAGACAAGACAGCAGTCTGGTCCACCTGATGGCCAGAGCCACACAGGGCTCTAATAAAACCCTCCTCCCACCCCCACCCCTCTGGGTGGTTGGTGCCTGTGTTGTCTTACCCTCAGCTGATGCCCAGTGGTGCTGATGCTTTCTGTCAAGTGTTGGGGCTTATGCGATGCAATGTCACCGGAATTAATGGCTGTCTGGATCCAGAACCACACCGAATATATCCACTCAGTGCAATTCCCTCTCTCTCCCCCTCCCTCCCTCCCTCTCTCTCCCTCTTCCCTCTCTCTCTCTCTCTCTCTCTGTGTGTGTGTGAGAACAGCTCACTCCAGGCGTGGGCACACCAGCCACAGCCACACACAGCCACTCTGCAAAGACTTCCTTGTGCTTCAGCAATTTAATACTGTTGGAACACAACGAGTATAAGAGCAAACTGTTATTTTTCTATCTTTCTCTCTTCCTCCCTCTCTCTCTCTCTTTCTCTCCCCCTCCCTCTCTCTTCAGAATTGAATGGCTGGATTCTCCTTCCCCTCTTTAACAAGGAGCTCTCTCTCTCTCTCCTCTCCTCTCCTCTCTGCTCTCTCCTGTCTGTCTCACAGAGCAAGAAAAAAAATGTAAGGGAGAGATGACTGCGATGGGCAATGAAGGCATGGATTATCTTTGCACATCATGACCCTATATGGGGGCTACAAAGGCAGATTGGTGGCATTTAATGAATCCTTCTGCTCAGGGTTAACCCATTTGGCACTGTCTGTGTCTTATTTTTTGATTTCAGCAGTGATGAAATTAATTCCCCATGATCTTAATGTGCATTTATGGTGTCTTTCCTGTACGTTGTGGCGCTGCGATATGATCTCTGATCTCTGGCAGATTATTTCAGACCTAAAATCAACTCTTAAAATGGTCGTTTTCTTTTTAAATGAGCAAATGGATTATACCATTTTACACTCGCAATTATTATTCTTTCTGTCGAGTGTCCCTTTGTTGAGGGTTACCTTAGTCCATGACCTCATTCCATGAATTTTCTAATTACATTTTGAATTGCTGTCGCCCCATCACTGTGTACCCAATTTAACGAGCACAATAATCCTTACATTTGATACAGCGCCTTATCAGGTCGTCGAGACGTCTCAAAGCGCTTCACAGGATATACTGTAAAGTGAATCAATCGACTGTATATTTTGTGGGAGAAACGCGGCAGCCGATTGCGCACAGCAGCGTCCCTCAAACAGTCATGGATTGAGTGACCAAATATTAATCATTTATTTATTGAAGGGATTAATACCCCTGAAAAAGCGATCCGCCAATTGACTAACAACCGGGCTCCTACGTACTGCGGGTAAACAGAGGTGTGGAGTAAGGAAACTTACCCAACAATTCGCTCTGCCCAGGACTCAAACCCAGGGTCAGGCGAGTGCTCTAACCGCTGAGCTACAGGACTCCACACTGTGTATGGCTCCCACAATAAACATCGAACACTAATTACACGTCCTCTCCACAACACGTCATAGAATTGTAATATTCTACGATTCTAAGTGGGACTGACTGGGTCGCTCTTCCGAAGAGCTGGCACAGGCACCGTGGGCCGAATGGCCTCCTCCTGTGCTGGAATTTTCTACGATTCTATGAAGACGCCACTCCCTCGTCAGTCCCGATTCTTATAGACCATCCATGAGAAACCTTTTAAGAAGTCTCATTGGCTTTTTATTGAATACGATATTTAATTTCACTTAAATTCTAATTAATTATTAAAGAAAAACCGCCCATGTATCTTATGCTTTGGTGGATGCATCTTTCATGTGAAGCGACCCACAGATCCCGACGAGATGAAGAAAGAGGATGTTCATGTGAGGGGTGTGAATGCCAGCCAATTCATTGGCCATTTCAGTGAAAGGTCAGTGAGATACAGTCTGGGAATTTACTACGATAGGCATAGGAATGTCACGGTTGGAATAACCTAATATTCTGAAAATATGATTAATTATTTTAAGAAATAGCGGGAACCTACAAGGGTCTAAAATGACTATTATAACAATAATAAACCTTGCATTCGATATAGGGTCTTATCGCGTCTTCGAGACGTTCAAAACACATCACAGAATATACTGTAAAGTGCAGCGACCGTATATTTTTTGGGCAAAATACTCCCGTGGATGAGACAGAACTTGCCAAGGGGGAATCTGAAAGATCTAGAGGTGCTAATTGACTTGTCACTCACTATGTCAAAACAGCATGAGGAAGCAATAAACAAAGAGTGTTGCTGAATCAGTTGAGTTTGGATCATATTCAGGCTGTAGTCGCGGCTGCACCTCAGGTACGATCTACAGTTCTGATCACTGCTTTTTCTTCACAACATCACCTACTTTTGTCTCCATCTCTCACCCGATTATGGCTGAAACCATATAAGGCGTCAGTTTCAGCCTGCCAACGGCCAGATCGACCATACAAAATTGCATGTGTATCGTTCTCGTCAGGAGGACGTCCCAAGGCGCTGGACATCTATGGAGAGAGAGAGGGGAAAGTGATTTAACGTTTCAGGTCGATGATCTGATGTTGTAGGTTCTGACGAAAGGTCATCGACCTGAAATGTTAGTTAACTCACTTTCCTCTCTCCATAGATGCTGCCTGACCCGCTGAGTGTTCCCAGCGACTTCTGCTTTTATTGCTGAAGAGTCCAGCTCATCACTGGACTTAAAAACTCGCAACTAAAGGGAAGTGGTGTCATAGATACATTTAATTTTCTTAAAGACTGAATTGCAGAAACTTCTGGCCCGTAAGGAGTCATCTCCCAAACCAGCTCAGTCTTACTGCTTGCAAGGCTACAACTGTAGAATCAATACAAACTAAATGTCTCATTCCAGTCTTTAATAGAAACGGCTGATGGGCTGGTTTTGCAGACCGCGTGTTGAGGCAGATGTTGTCTCTACGACTGCTGCTCTTCTTTGCTGCTGCGAAGCTCTGGTGGAGTGTACTTGCCTTCCTTTACCAGTTTTTCCTTTTGCTTTCTGATGTCCATCAACCTCTTACCCTGCGAACAGAGACACGAGCAGCAGCGCAGACAGACCGGTGAGTATCCTCTCCCCCCCACCCCCGATCCCACGCCTCCTCCCAACCTCCAACCCATCCCCATATTTACACGTCAGATGAGCAGAAGGTTTTTCAGCGAAGCTGGTAACAGCTCTTGTATTCCTACTTTGATTTCGACATTAGATCCTTAAGCTCTTTATTCCTCGTTTAGATT